>NC_056517.1:34116600-34136892 GCF_014905685.2 Nematolebias whitei
TGGGTGTCTGGTTTACATACATACATGGTGGTGGCCATCTTGGATTTAATTGAGGGGAGTGGTGGAGCAGAGGGTAGAGAGGTGGGCCTGTGATCGGAAGATCGCCGGTTCATGCCCCGGTATCGACAACATCAAGAATGTGGGTGGGATAGGTGAAGCACCCACATTTGCACCACCCTCATTCGCCCCACTCTGGGCCCATGAGTAAGGCCCTTAACCCCTCATCTGCTCCATAAACGGGTCTCTCTTGAAAATGAGTTCTCGTGGCTCAATGAGACTACCTGTATAAATAAAGGGTAAATGAAAATTGTTGGGAGGACTTAGCCACTAGTTCAACATCTTTAAAACTGAATGAGCTATGGCATTTCTGTGCTTTATAAGTTTGCTTAGCTGTGGGGGCCATCTTGGATCAGGTTAACTTCAAACGTCAAGTGAAAACAGAAATCAAACCTGGACTTGATCAGATCAGCAAATGAGCAGCAAAGATATATATAAAGATTTGTTTTTAGCGATATTTGTTTGCTCAACTCAAAGTCAGGTCAAGTGGGCAACAGGTCCAAAAGGAGACTTTTTTCACTATAGTGATTCTCCAGCTTTTGTGGGGGGTTCCAAGGAATTGGCAGGATATTCTCTCCAATGAGTTTTGGGTCTTTCCTGTAGGATGGAAGCTGTCAGAAGAACCAGATAGCCCAAATCCTTCTGGCTCTTAATGGCATGGAGCTATTAAACCCCAAGGTCCTTGTCTAAGTGGAAGATCCAAAAAAGTTCTATCTAGTCCTCTGGACATTCAAAAAACAAGAAAACCAAAAAACAAAACAAATAAAAAAAAATGTAGAAACGTTTCGTCTCTCATCCAAAAGACTTCCTCAGTCTGAGGAGCTGTATTCAGCTCAGTCTCTTAAATAGCACCTTCTCAGAGTGGATCAACCAGTTTGCTGCAGTTTGCCTCCACCCCTGTTTAACGATGGACGATTTCTTTTCACAAAGATGGCCTCCTTTACTCCTCTCTCAAACCATCGTTCCTCTCTATCCAGGGTGTGAACATCTTCATCCCTGAAAGAGTGACCGCTGGCCTGGAGATGAGTGTAGACCGCCGAGTCCTGGCCTGATGATGTTGATCTTCTGTGCCGGGCCATCCTTTTGGCCAGTGGCTGTTTAGTTTCCCCGATGTAAGACTGATCACAGCCCTCCTGACACTGAACAGCATACACAACATTGCTCTGGTTGTGCCGGGGGACTGGATCTTTGGGATGAACCAGTCTTTGCCGTAATGTATTTTGGGGTTTAAAAGCCACTGGGACGTTATGTTTAGAAAATAAATGTCTCAGTTTCTCTGATACTCCCTCAACATACGGAATGACTGCTGGTCTGGGTCTGGGTTCCTCCTTTTCACCTGATGGCTGACTGGAGTCCTGTTTGGGTTTCTTCTCTGCTTTCAGGAAGGCCCAGTTAGGATATCCACATTGCTCTAGAGCCTGTCTTGTGTGGGATTTCTCCTTCTGCCTGGCTCCTGAGTTAGTGGGGACGCTGTCTGCTCTGTGGTACAGAGTCCTGATGACTCCTAACTTGTGCTCCAAAGGGTGATGGGAGTCAAACTGTCCCCCTCTTACAATGCTGTGATTGCTAGTATCACTCAGCCCTCTGTGAGTAGTAAACAGCCATCAGTGTGCTAATGATCCATTGTTAGGCTGATGGTCCTTCTTGACCATGTGAGCAGCTGGTTTTGGTTGTCAGCAGCAAACTGGTTGATCCACTCTGAGAAGGTGCTATTTAAGAGACTGAGCTGAATACAGCACCTCAGACTGAGGAAGTCTCTCGGATGAGAGACGAAATGTATCTACATTTTTTTTTTGCTTTGTTTTGTTTTTTGTTTTCTTGTTTTTTGAATGTCCAGAGGACCAGATTGAACTTTTTTGGATTTTTCTACCTGGATTATTGAGCATGCATCAGGATAAGTGGAAGATCATTTTAACATAGATGGACCAGTAAATTCCTGCTCAGCTTCTTCTTCATCTTTCAGTATGCGGCTCCATTCTACCATCGTTTATGAAGAAAACCCTAAATTTTCAGGTTTGGACACAAACGCACCCTCAACCAGGAGGGAGCGGTCCACTTTTTTCTGGTTTCTAATTTAGTGGCACGCAGTGGATCTGTGGAACCAGCTTTTGTTAACGTTCCACCCGACTGTGTTCACAGAGGGTCATGGCTTACAGACACAAACAGAACATCGATGGCACAAAGTAACAATGTAATCTGCGGTTCCAGAATCGGACATCCTTCTTTTCAAGCCTTAAAGTTGTGTGAACACCACAAACTGGATCAATAACATGAAGTGAATTTACCCATTTTGAATATCTAAAAAAGGGTTCTCAGACATTTCTACATACAATAAGAAAAGTCAGCCTATGAGCAGAGATGGACCCAGTCACAGGTGCTTTAGGGAAGCAGGAAACTTTGACTGCTCTTGGTTTGTTTTGTGGACAGGTTTAATTCCAAGCAGAGTTGCTCCACATTACTCAGCTTTTCCAGTTTTCCAGTCCAGCCTCAGTAAAGGCCACATGCATTTTGTCTTGGCTACAAACAGGATGACCTTCAGGATGAATTTTGCATGAGGAGAGGTTGTAAAGGTCCTCGCTGCACAGTCAGGGTTAGTTCACCAAAAGATAAAACATATTTCTCAGATGGCAGCAGAGCAACAGGATACAGAATGTTAACTTTTTATTGTTGGCATTCGATCCTGTAGAAACATGTCAAACATTACTTTCGCACTGATTATTTTCTATAGAGCTACATTGTATTAATTAAATCTATCACTAAACTATTTTTATACGCCCTTGAAGGCAGACGTATGATGGTTTAGTCACTGTCTTTCCATAAACTTTCTCTTGTTTCGCCCATGGCTTCTGATCCGCTTAACATAATGAAACTTCATACACATTTGTACAACCACTAGACAGCGATGTCACAATTTTTCCGTCACTCCAGCTCTACTGGCAAGGTCACAAATCAAGGTCAAGGTTAAAATAAGTTTGTTGCTTGCCCATCCATAACTTCTGATCTGCTCAAGCTAATTAAATAAAACTTTAGACATTTATATCATCCCAGGACAGAGTGTCACTGTCATGTTTCATCACCCCAAGATCACAAATCAAGGTCAAGGTCAAAACAAGGTCTTTGTTTGTCCATATATTGCTAGTTTGTCGACATAATGTGTCATGCTGCACTCTTGTTTAACATTGACATTCTGTAGACTTCATATAGTAAAAGAAGTGTTTGTGTTATTGCTCTTTTATTATCATCACCTGGACTCCATAACTGTGAATATCTTTTTTCTTCATTGAGTCGCTTGTAAAATAAATAACTTAAGTTTATTTACCCTGTTAGATTGATCATTTATTATGAAACAAGTCGTGTTCATCATGTTTGGTGAGAACAGAACACAAAGTGCAGACAAACTCGAGATGGCTCTGTGGTAAAATAGCAAGACTAACTTATTTACAAAAAACATGTTAATAAATAAATAAATGGCTGACATGGCAGCAAAATATTCACAAGTGACACAAGAGTACTCCAGGGAACAAACATGAATGGCTAGTAAGGCTGAATGTCTGCACGAGGAGCTAAAAACAGGACACTAACGAGGGAGAAATGACAAACACCTGGGGAGAGACAACGAGGATCAGGTGAGAGTGGGCGGGGCCAGAGCAGGAAGTGACAGAAGCGATGGCAGGTAAAACACAAAATAACTTACACACTAAGATCCCAAAAGACAGAAAACAAACCACCACGGGAATAACACTAAAAGATAAATCTAGGGAACAGAAAAATTAACTGATCTTTCCGGTGTTTGTATATAATTTCTTTGTTGCTTTATGGTGTGAATCCAGAGTCCGTGTTCAAACTATTGTTTTCCAGTTTATCAGGTATTTCCATTATTCTTTCAAATGTAACTACCAGTTTTAGTAACTTCCAGGTATTTGTAATGAGAGCTGGTTCTCAAACATTTCACCTGGTAAAGGTCAAACAAAGAAAAAACAAGTCTTTTATACTTTTTGAAACATTTAACAGTATTGATATTTTCCTTATTTAAATGCATTAGGACATTTTCTAGATAATTATAATCTTCAATATTGAATGTCTGGCACTAATTTTCTTTGATTATGTATTTTCCTGCTATCATAATTGGTAAAAATAGAAAGTCTGGTCACCAAAAAAAAAAAAAAAAACAGACTAAAAAATGAAAAGCCTCAGGACTTTGCATAAATACACCGTAGAATATCCCCTTTCATCAGATATTCACGAGAAAGGTGATCGTAGAGCTCGACAAAAAAACAAGCTCTCGTCAACAAATCTAACAAGGTTGAGTCAGGTCCTCTGGACGAGTTCTTTGATGAAGTGTTTCGTCTTTCATCTAAAACTTCTTCGCAGTTTGCTGGCGACACCCAAAACTAGTTGTTCACATGAAAAGGAGGACCATCAGCCTAACGACTGAGCGTTAGTGCCCTGATGGGTGGTTGATCCACAATGAGAATGAGCTGCTTATAAGACTGAGTTTGTTGCAGCTCCTCATACTGAAGAAGTCTTTTGGATAAAAGACGAAACGTTTCAACAAAGAAGAATCCGTACAGACATAAGCGTCACATCAGTTATATCTGAAGGGGACATGCCCCCCTCACATTTAAAAAAATATTCATTTCGACCCTCACATTTACCATGAAATATTAGTTCACCCAGCGCTGTTTCTATTTCGTCGAGAATTAATCCATTCCTCTTGATTAATAGAATACTCAAACCACTAAAAGTCCACTCCGGGTTTTCCAACAGCTCACTACACCACATGCAGTGTTCCCCCGAGGTCACTTGGCTTGACAGGACGCTCATCTCTCAGGTTTATTTGTCGGGGGGGACCTCTGTGTTGCATGTTAGCTTAGCGCTAGATTATTGCTGGCAGTTATTGACCTGGAGGGGTAGGATGCGAATGAGAATCGAAGCACTATGTCTGTAGCATCTTAGCTAGTGCATCTGTATTATGCGTCGCTAGTTTAGCGGTATGTTAGTGCCAGCAGTTAGGGTGGTGTGTTAGGCTGCGTGAGAGAAGCAGATCGTGCTCTATTCACACAAGGAGAGCTGTTGGTCAGGCTACTTCTTGTTGCTCTCTAAATAGTTATTGAATCAAGTGTTTACTTATGTAGGCAAACACAGATGTTTAACATTAACATGTTAAAATACACCAGAATGCAGGAAATGGCATCTACTTTTTTCAAAATTTTATGGGGGGAGAATCTCCAGACCACCTCACCAGTGTGTCCCCCCCCCCCCCCCCCCCCATTACAAATGCTTCCGATGCCAATGCGTCCAGAGAACCTGAATTAACCTTGTTACATTTATCTACCTGGATTTTTGAGCATGCATCAAGACATATCGTCACCAAAGTAAAAAAAATCATAACCAAGAATCAAAAAATGGATCAAACAGGAAGTAGCTTCACTGAAAATATCCCTGCAGAACATGAACACACACACAGTACGGAGTCATTTTCTCACATCGAGAGAGGCTCTTCGGTCTTGATTGGCTTTTAACAATCCCTCAGACCACCTCCGTCTCCAGACAAGGCTGTATTAGACTTAAATTAATTTCTTGGCCAGCAATACTCAGCAGTAACGGTGATGCAGGCATGCAACTCACCGCAGCTCTCAGACTGTCCTTAATGCAGCGTGAGGACTGACGGCACACTTTCGCCAATCCCTTTCGGATTGGAGCATCTTAATAGAAGCTGAACCTGCAACGGGAGTTCCTTTAACTTTCTGTTTTTATGCTTCAACAAAAGCCCACAGCTGTATATTCTAAATGCTCTACAAAATGCTCTGAGACACTTAAATACCAGCATAACTTACAGTATGTTTAGAACAAACTGCCACACAGAGGATCCTTGCATCCTGCTGATTTACACACTACACATCCACTGGTGTTGCCTGTTTGCAAGAAGTGTTGTGCATAAACACTTCTTCTGCATGAAATTATGACTCGCAATTTCGGAGTAAAACCCAGGACGTCTCACATTAACTGGGTGATAAACGCAAATGTAAGCTTTCAGCCTGATACTTTGCAGGTAATACATTTTAAATGACTGTAGTTATTATGGTTCAATGCTCTAATAATTTCAAGACTGAGTGGTTGGCTGAGGGGGAAAAAAAGCAAACTTCACCTACTATTTTAACTGTATTATGGATAAAAAATACTGCTGTAAACTTTGGAGTGATACTAAATACATCCATTCATCATTCTATTTGTTTGTTCTTCCATCTATCCTGGGCCATACTGGACCAGAAGTGGCACTCTTGAGAGGTCATCACTCCATCCCGGCGTTAGCCTAACTCGAAGTGAGAGGAAGCTGGAGGAAACCCAAACCTGCACATGATGGACGTACAATCTCCACACAGAAAGACTCCCCGTTTTCAAAAAGTCTTGTAAAGTTATAATTGTATATCCTAATCAAGATTTGGTGGAAGGGAATGTGTTGCATTTGCAACTCATGGTTGGATGTTCTCTACAAAACGAAAGCTCCAACAGAAGTCAGCCGCAGGAGCATTAGGGCAGTATTTATAGGCTGCAGTGAGACTAGTTGATGATTTTCTAAACTGGAATAAAAGAGGCAGAGTTTGTTGCAATTTCACCAGATTCTTAGAGCTTTCAACAGGGTTTAATTTGAGCTGGATCCTGCCAGATCAGGATCCAGGATCTCTCTTATTTTGACAGGTTGCGTTCCGGTAACTGTTTGCTTGGATCCGGTAACTCAGGCTTACTAATAAAAAAGTTATGAACAAATATGACTGCCTTGAGTGAATAAAACTTATATTGGATATGTAAACTGAAAATGATTACATAAACACTAATTTTAAACACAACAGTCACTTAACAAACTGCCCCTTCAAGTAGCATTTCCGCATCTACCCTTAAAACAAATCTCCACCCCTAAAGAGTTGTGGGGGTGAGTGCCAAGCTAACAAGAGAATCATACGTAGGCAGGAGCTCAGACAGAGGAGGGGACTGGAGGTTTCACATGTGGAGTCGGACAACAACGAACAGGGACAGTGTCGGGCTCGGAACTGCCAATTAAGTGGGGAGTGGTGCAGGACGTTTGACAAAAGTAGAGTGTTTACAAATGTAGGTAAACGTAGATGTTTATGTTTAACAACCCGTTAAAATACACAAATGCAGGAAATCATATACTTCATTCAAAATTTCTCTTAGGACACCCAGAACCCCCCCCCCCCCCCCCCCCACACACACACACACCCACCCAACTCCCGCTAGCCTGCCCTCTATTTGCATTCCGGCATCGATCAGTTTACAAATTAAGCCCTGGTTTGCAACTAAGAAACCAGTTTACATGTACATGTTTGAAAACTAGGTTTTATTTTTGTTTTGTTGTCTTGCAGAAATGTATTCTTGGCCAAGTACACCATTTTGTTGCCCACTTCTGTCCACATGATTCCCACCTTGGCAGGTACCTCCATAATTAGGATTTATTCTGCTGGGGTACACTTTAGACAAGACAGAGAAACCTCAGGAGTTTTCTGTCAGAGCAGAGCTTCACAGATATAGTGCTTTAGAATTATGAAAACCAAACTTAAAAGAGTCTGGGTTGGGTAAGAAATGTTCACTATGACCGAGGATATGTTGAGAGAAAATTTATCACACACTTTTTGAACAAGTTCAAAATTCTAGTTATAAAAATGCACATTTCTGGGACTCACAAGGAAACTGAATAGTTCCTCCAAACTGTTTGAGACATTATGTGACTTTGTCTCAAATGATGCTCTTCAACTCGTCTATAACTGGTCTCTAGTTGTGGTTCTGTCAGACACTGGTTTAGGCCTGCCCCGTTTATTGTCTTCCAGTAGCTTGTTATTCAGTGTTCATTATCAGAAAACTTACATCTCAATTCTTTGGTGGTTAAAAAGCAGTTTTGAGAGTAAATGGTAAAAACCAGAGTACAGCATTCTACGTCCCTCAATAAAGAAAATACAAATTACAGTAGTCCCTTGTTTATCGTGGGGATCCGTACCCTGAAGCCCCACGATAATTGAAAAACCGTGAAGTAGGAATAGTAGTACAGGTAGTAAGTAGCATCTAAAAAAGTTGTCAGATCCTCTGGATGTTCAAAAAAAAAAAAAAAAAAAACTGTAGAAACATTTCGTCTTTCATCCAAAAGACTTCTTCAGTCTGAGGTGCTGTATTCAACTCACTTATTTTTTGAATGTCAAGAGGACCTGACTTAACTTTTTTAGATTTTTTATTATTGAGCATGCATCAACATAGTAAGTTGTGTCACCCCACAAGCGCTCTCGGCCACGCCCACTTCTCTGCTCTGCACGGTGACCAGCTGATCAGCTGCAGCAGGAAGTTTATCCTGCAGTCTGGGCTGTACAAATGTGCAGCAGGTGATAAATAATTTTAAATAATTTATTTGAAATAATAATTCCATGCCAATCATGCGGCTCTTCCATCAGTCAGCCAGTTGGGTGTCATGTCCAATTTTATTTTGAAAAACCACTATAGAGCGAGTCCGTGATAAGCGAAGTAGCGAGGGACTGCTGTACACGATTCCAATTTGTAAACTTGATGCTGGATAATGAAAAACGTACTTGACACTCTTTTTAGTGATGATGCATACGTATAAGAAGTTTCTTTAAATTATCTTGAGTGGATCAGAAGTTATGGTCAGGAGAGAAGAAGGTTTACGTACGTACTGACCTTATATCAAAATATGTCCACGTTTTATCTGGAGTATAAAATTCCAGATACATTTGTTTGTTTACTGACAGAACCCTTTAATTCTGTCACAAACTTTGTTTTTCTGTGATCTCATTGTGCTCTCTGCACGAATAAACAATGCAAAATGATAATGTGTGCATTGGTTGTGGTAATGCTGCTTTGACTCTTTTAAAGCTTCCAGGATGCTGCCCGTGTGCACGCTGAAGGTCGGGGTGGGGGTGGGGGGTGTCCAGGATCAGCAGCAGCGGTACACAGGACACAGCAGGGCGTAATCAGACAGGATTAAACCGAGACACATTCCGATTCACCTTCATCGCAGTAAAATCTGCTAATATCACGGTTTCAGAACACGCTGACGGCTCTCGCTGAGGACTCACTGTTTGCACTCTCTCCGCCACCCCTTTCTTCAGACATTAGGTGGCCTGCCAGTCCCATACACGACCATTACATATGCAGTTATTCACATGCGTGCACTGAGTCACATGCACATAAACCCCGCTGAGGTTCACTCCCGCTCCTGCAAAGATAGTCGTATTGATGTGATGGGTCACATTGCAATTTAGAGGCAATTAAAAGGTAATGAATGTATCCAAATGAAACGTGAGTCTGGAGGGCATTTGCAGAGTATGGTAGATAATGACAAATTTCTGCAGGGGTGTGCGTTTGCATGTGCTGGACCCAATCATTCATACAGATTTTTGCTTTTGTTAGAAGGAGTAGTTCTTTGAACATGACGGCAATTAAAATCCTCGCATGGTTTATAGTTTAAATATGTACTTGTGTTTAAGTTACAACAATTAGGCTTAGAAAAGGACAGTCAAGTAAATTCTCAAACGTACTGTAAGTTACCTACAAAAACATAAATGGTCAGATTAATTTCCTTTCATCCCAATTAAACGTTGGAAGAATGAGCGTGAAGCTTGACACCAATGTGGCCCAGCAGATACTGACCATCCATGTTTTGTTTTTTTTGACATCCACTCCGTGACAAATTAATTTCTACCAAATTATCATTTCAAGTGGAACGGTTGTTAGCCTCAGCCATCAATTAGGGACCTGCAGAAGTGTGCACCTCTGCCAGCCACAGCCGAATCACCCCGAGGTCAACAGCAGACCCCTTCTCTTGTATGTCATTATGTGGATGGTAACAAATAGTTGTCCAGGTGCAGCCGGTAAATGGATCCGGTGTTATGAAGGAGTAATTGATTCCTTTCTGGGTTGCATCCAAGTTAATGGGACTCTGCAGTTTGACCGCATTCGACATTAATTAGACGATTCTTGTTAAGGCGAAACCAAAGCGCAGTAGGATTTTCTAGAGGCAAAAACTGCAAGAAGAATTCTAAACTAAAGTTTGCGTTTTTTAATTTAAATCCATCCTTTTGTTTATTTTTCCTGTTTTTTAAATTAATTAGCAAGTTTGAAGGGAGGAATGGAGCGTGAGATTGACAGACGGATTGGTGCAGCATCTGCAGTATTGCGGAATCTGTACCGGTCTGTTGTGGTGAAAAGAGAGCTGAGCTGTAAGGCAAAGCTCTCCGTTTACCAGTCAGTCTATGTTCCTACCCTCATCTCTGGTCATGAGCTCTGAGTAGTGATCAAAGAACGAGATCACAGACACAGGAGGTTGAAATGAGTTTCCTCCACAGGGTAGCTGGACTCTCCCTTAGAGACAGGGTGAGAAGTTCAGTTATCGGGGAGAGACTCAGAGTAGAACCGCTGCTCCTCCACGTCGAGGGGAGCCAGTTGAGGTGGTTCAGGCGTCTGGTAAGGATGCCTCCTGGGCACCTCCCTAGGGAGGTGCTTTGGGCATGTCCAACTGGGAGGAGACCCCGGGGAAGTCCCAGGACACACTGGAGAGACTATGTCTCCCGGTTGGCCTGGGAACACCTTGGAATCCTCCCAGAAGAGCTGGAAGAGGAGGCTGTGGAAAGAGATGTCTGGACCGCCCTGCTCAAGATGCTGCCCCTTGATGATTTTTGCCACGTGGCAGGTAATGAATGTGAAGTTTTATTTACTGTATTTAATTGTTGGTTTTTCAATTAATTACTACAATCCCAGAGGCTAAAGAGGCTAAAGCCAGACTCTCACTGAACTTTGACTCCTGGAACATTTGCAAGGGAATCTTCTAAATGTCTCAAAATGTTCCTGGGGATTTTCAGATTTTATGCATTTGTTACAGAGGCTTAACAGTGACTTAAGTATTAAACAAAGAAAATCTGAGAAAGCTGCGACATTTTGTGAAGTCTAACTCTGACTCGTAACAGAAGACTTACAGGACACCAGTTTATTGAAACGTCTGATTCGTGAATCCTGATTCAGTGCAAGGATTCAGATCTTTAACCCAGTTGAGTCAGTAACCAACTCAAATTTTCTTTCATTTAATAAAAGTTTTTTTTTTTCTTGAATTTTGATTTTAATATACAAACAGAAAACACAAAGAACAAAAACCCCTCTCACACAGGATCAGTCCAACAGACAAATAAATTAAACAGGCAATGACATGCTTTCCACATACAATACAAAAGGCTGCCATGTGTCCCATCCATCTATTATCTTTTACCCACTTCTTACATTTTGGGTCACGGGGGTCACCGGTGTCCATGTCCAACAATTACTGTGCGAGGGGTGGGGTACACCCTGGACGGGTCACAAGTCCATCACAGGGCTAATATGATACATCACTTCTCTTATCCATTGAACATATGCTGGGGGATGTGGGTCCTTCCAGCTGCACAAAACAAGTCTCCTGGGCAGAAGAGAGCCAAAAGCAATCACATCCTTCTCATATTTGTTGAGGGACATGTCCACCGGGACCACCCCGAACAGTGAAATGAACGGTGATGGGTGTACAGTTTTGTCTCATATCCCAGAGAAGGTGTCAAAAATAGATTGCCAAAAGTTCTACAGTTCGGGACAGGTCCATAACGTAAAAAAGAGTGCAGCTGGAGTTTGTTTACGATTACATGCGGGGTCCAGATCTGCTTTGATCTTGGACAGCTTGTCTTTGGACCAGCGCAGCCGGTGCACCACCTTGAATTGAATTACAGTATGTCTCAAACGGATTGATGAGTAAATGTTCTTGATCTTTCATCAGATGGAGTCCGATATGGATTTCTCCAAGTCTGTTTCCCATTTCAGTTTAAGGGGGTCCAAACTGGACTCGGTATGAACTGAGCAGTGTATAGGACCCCCTTAGTATCAGACCTGCATTCCAAAATCTTAGCTACAAAATGTGTAGAAGGGTACAAAGGAAAACAGTTAGAGAACTTGATGGAAAATTAGCTGAACCCCCAGAAACACCGTGGACTCAGAAGAGTCGGGTTAAATACTCACTGTAAACTCAGATGAGTCGTAACATTCACGTGAGTTTTATTTGAGAAACAATTTTTTTCCCAAAATAATTAGAGTAGTCAAAGGCACCTCTAGCCGTCAACACTTTTTATTTAATTTGTACAATTCTAGACTGGTACTGATGTAAATAGCTTAAATATTAAGGCAGAACAGGACATAATAAAGTTTGAGAAAACATCACATTTGGATCCAGATAATTTTAAGCATTTGGCGCCAATTAGCCTCTTATGGGAACTATACGAATAATTTTTAAGTGCAGATACTGAACATGCTTCAGTCATGTTTTTTTACAATCGTCAACAACCCAAGTTAAGAATAAAAATGTATTTGTCACATAGAAATGTATTCCCCTGGAGAAACGATGCTTGTCATCATGAAAACAGGACTTTACCAGAACTTAAGGCAGTATTTCTCATTTTCAACTCCATTAGATCTTCCTAACCCCGCAGACCTACAGACGTATTACTGCCTAACTGCTCTCTGAGGTGGTTTTAATTAGTGAGAAATCCTCGTTATGTGAGGCAGATGGCACAATCCTCTGTCTTTTGTTGAAGTCTCACTAATTAGGATTCTCTGAGAAGACGCGTCCATCCAGAATCCTTAATAAGGAAGTCTGCTTGTTCAAGTAATAAGAAACCTGATGTTTCCATGACAGTGGGGCTCACTTTGAAAATCGTAACTGCACTGCCTGCAGGACAAATCTCCTGTTAGTGTGTGGATAGTTTGGGGGTAAACGTTAAGTTTGCTTAAATGTATCTGCTTTTGCACTTTAATATAATTATATATGACTGCTTAATGATGATTTAAATGGAGTTGATACAGTTCAGTTGGGAAACCTGTTTGGGATTAAAGATGGATGATTACACAGATTTAATCTGAGAAACTAAACTGAGGAAAAGCAGAATGTCTTCTGGCTTTATGAGTAACATGTCCTTAGGAAATAAAAGCAAAGGATTTCAGGCCCAATTCACAACTCCAGGTCTTTTGATGTGATGACGGTACTCCGGTGTCCTCTGTCGCTGAGGGATTTGAAAAGTGAATGTTTGTAGTTTACATGAGTGTTTTTCTGGATTGGGATCGAACGGAGAATCAAAATAAAAGCTCAATGTTTTTGGTGCAAGATATTCAAGTGTGTAGTTGTTTCACTGTGGGGGAGGTTTTTCTTTTTGTTTTTCCTGATGGGCAGAGGAAGCCATTTTATCCATGACCAGGTCCAATGGCAGAGCCAGTGGGTGGCAAATGGTGGCCTTAGCTCCCATAGATTAATTTTTGGAAACTGTACTTTTAATCAATATAAAAAAAAACTAGAAAGCATAGTTTCCTCAAATGATAGGGGTGGCCCATTTACTTCTATTTATGTGGTGAGCAAATTGGATTTTGACATGCTAGCCCATTTTCTGATAGGGACCTAGCTTACACACAGATGCAGCCACACACCAAAACTGATGTCGGTACCGCCCTTGTTTGTCAAGTAATCCAGTTCACAAGATGAACCAGATCGACAGATTGAGGTTATTTCATAGATGCATTTTCACTCTGAAACGGGAACAAAAATCCAGCAGTTCTTGTGAGAATGCATGTCACCCGCCACCTTTCATGTTGGACTTTTAGACTACGATTGCGAATTAGGTTAAACCTCGTAAAAGGATCTCATGAGTAATCTAAGTGAAACACTGAGAATATGTGCTATAACTGAGATGGTACCACCCCGAACCTTAGCTCGGTCTCTGTAACGGTGACTGAGTTAAAGCCATTTTTGTTTTGACTAAGATTGACTAGGCATGGCAGCCATCTTGAATTTGTGAGGATTTATGTTCTCTTGTGTGCGTCTCCCCCTTGTGGTATGTCCTAGCTACTGCTCTCCGGAGTGTTTCTCATGCGATCAGCCTCACCTGTTGTCTTTGCCAGGTGTTTGTCTGTATATAACTGTGTTCTTCTTTGTCTGGGCATTGTATCCTATACGCGTCCTGTTTCTGCTTCCTTCCGTTGTCTCCCCTGAGTTTCATGTAAGCGAATCAGCTCTTGCTTTTTATATTAAATATATTCAACTCGGAGTCCCATGTTCTCCGAGTGCTGCCTGCAAACGGGTTCTAAACACAAGAAACGTAACAAAATCAAGTTGACTCCAAGTGTTTGGTTTGGATTTGCAGTCAACTTGATTCAAGATGGCTGCCACAGCTGACCTTAAAAACACAGCAATGGCTATAACTCAGTCAGTTTCACAAATATTGAGCTAAAATGTGGTGTGGTAGTAGCCGAGACTGGTTCACAGAACATACTCCTAGCACAACGTTCTTGCTTAAATTTTAGCAGCAGTTTTTGGAGACTGTTGGTGAAATATTTCATAAACCACAGAACAGATTTTTAACTACCGTACACGTTGCATATCGGTCCACATGTCTAATAAAATGGGGAAAAAAAAACCAAATATGTTGCTTTGCCGTATAAGTTGCATCTATTGCGTCACTGCTGATCACCCAGAAACGTGGGTCGGTGTTGTGCCAAAAAAATCGATTGGCTGCCAAATGGCAACTGCGGGAGTGTGCACGGAAGGACTTTAACAAGAATTTAACAAGATTAACACTTAAAAACAATTATTTGTTTGCTTGACACTATATCAAAAGGTGTGTCTCAGTTGAACTTTTCCTTAATAAAATGCACTTTCATGGTCAAATCAGCTGAATTACGCCTGGGCGGTGCGATGAAATGCAGCTGATTTGATGTTTGCTCCAGGAGTTCCGTAATAATAATAATAATAATAATAATAATGTCATCACAATGTCAGCACTGTATGTTTCCATACAATGGCGAAATTAGTCTCTGCATTTAACCCATCCACCACCAGGTGGTGCAGTGGGCAGCTATTGAAAGCGCCCGGGGGACATTTTGGGGATTAGACGTGCTGCCCAGAGACGCCACGTGATGTGCAGTGACTGGGGATCGAACCTGGGACTCTCGGGTCCCAGGCCGACTGCCCTTGAGAAGAAGGTGGTTTTGTATGGCAAGTCAAGTGTCTCATTAATAGCCACTTTTACCTATTAATGAGACACTTGGCTTGCCATATTGCACGAGGGCCCTCTAGTGGCTGCAAATGGTAGTGTTGAGTATTTTCCATGTCAGAATGAATGAAATCGTCAGATCTCAGCCAAAAATTGGATTATAAATATGGGGGGAAATAGGGATATTAGTCGCTTCAGTGTATTAGCTGCAGGACTTGCAAATTTATGCAAAAAAGGTGCAACTTATTTGGCAAAAAATACGGTAATTAATTCATGGAGACAAGCTGGCTACTGCAGCTAATTGACTCTTGTCAACAAATGATTCAAAATTGAGATTTTGAGTTTAGATTTGATGTAGTCATAACTGGGGTTTGACCAAAATGGCTACAATTCTTTTATTTGTCAACATAAAATCATTTTAAAACACTGAAATGAAAAGCAACGGGTGATTTTCATTTGGTCAAAGAATGTCAGGCTTTTATTTTGAATAAAAACATTATTTCAGCCTATCTGAGCCTTGGTTTATAGGAAATGTGAAACCAGTTCAGGTGCATTCAGAGTTTTGTCTACAACATTTGTTTGTTGAGTTAATTTTCAGGAAAAAAAAAAAAATTTTATAAAGTTTTTAATAGTTCATAAGCTAAAAATACATGACTTTTAAATTCCACCTTAAAAAAAAATTCACAATAGAACAATAAAGCATCACAATTACAAACAAATGTGTAGAATTCAGCTTTTTTTTTTTGCATTTATTGGCTGCTTACCTTGGGAAAGAACAATATCTATGAATCACCAGACTGTCCCAGTATGCAATCAATATTGGTTCAATAAGTCCTCATCTCCCGTGTGTAGTAATGGCCGAACCTGGCTGCACAAAAACAAATCAGACTGAGGGGAGCGAGACAGCTGCGTGCCTGCTTCAATATCTCACACTACAACGCGTAAGCTGATCCAGTTTTCCTTTGATCCAATAAGGTGCTTTTCATGTTTCGTTTTATTCAACATCAGTCGCTTTTTGTCTTTTTTCTTTTCTTCCAGAAGAACCAGAACGAACGTCATAATTAGAGAGAATAATGCACCACTTAATTCAATTTGCCTTTAAAGATGGATTTTTTAATAGAAAGGGAGAAAGAAATTTTCTACCTGAATCATTTCTATAAATCTTTATAATTAAGTTCACTCCCCCGTTGGTTCCGGACGTCCAGCCTTTACCTCAGAAACATGTCGCCTCGCTCCCTAACCAATTAATCTTTTAGATGAACTTTTTATCTTTTCTGGTAACGAGTCATTTTTTAGACGGATTCACTACTTTGGCTACAAAAATCATCTGTGGTGAACAAGAAGTTACTGTCTGCTGCGTTTTAATACGGGCTTTTCTTCCAGAGGAGCTCCTCAATGATCTGTCAAAGCTAAAAGGCTAAAACGGATGATTATAAAGATACAAATATAATAATAAATAATAATAAAACATCTAGCTTTAACACCATGTAGAGATTCAAACTGAATCTAAAAAAAGCTATAAAATTAAAATAAAGCTAAAAATAGATAAATAGATCCTGAAGATATGATTAACAAAACTAGCTAGAATTAGCACATTTGCAACTAAAAGCTAAAAAGCAACATAGCAGCTAAAAATATTAAATGGTAGCTAATGGCTAAAATTAGCGCAACGGTAGCTAAAAGTACAAAAATATTAGTTAAAAACAACCAAAACAGTAGATAAAATTGGTAAAATATTAGCTAAAAGTAGCAAAACAGATGCTGAAACTACAACGAACAAAACGGTAGCTAAAACGAGCAAATTTGCAGCTAAAAGCTTAAAAGCAGCATGGTAGCTAAATGCTAAAATTAGCATAACTTCAGATAAAAGTGCCAACATATGTAAAATAAAATATCAAAATAGCTAAAATTAGTATAATGGTAGCTAAAAGGAGCAAACTCCAGCTAAAATTAACAGAAGCGTTGATAAAAATAAATTAAAAAAATCAAAGTAAAAAACACAAATAGTAGAACTGCAGCTTAAAGTACCAAAACAGTAGATAAATTACAAAAGAGAAAGTAACCAAAAGTGGCATAATGGTAGGTAAAAGGAACAAATTGTAGCTATGAGCTAAAGGTAAAAGTAGTACCGGTAAATAAAAGTAGCAAAACTGTACCTAAAACTAAATTTTTCTGTACATGAGCTAAAAGTACAAAAAAGGTAGCTAAAACAATACAAAAAACACCAACAGTAACAGAATGGTAGCTAAAATGTGCAAAAATAAAGGCTAAATGCTAAAAGTAACATGATGGTGTTTAAATACGAAAAGTAGCAAAACAGTAGCTAAAATGAAAAGAGCAAGCAAAATGAAAAGTGGCATGAAGGTAGCTACAAGGTGTAATCTGTAGCTAAAAGTAACAGAAAGTAAATTAAAAACAAAAATAGCAAAACAGTACCCAAAAGCTAATTTTTCTGCATGGTAATTCATTCAACCTTTATTTATACAGGTTAGTCCCATTGAGCCTCGCGGACTCAATTACAAGAGAGACTTTGTTAAAAAAAAACAAAAAAAATACATAAAAAAACCTACAAGTAGATATTAATACTAATAATAACAATAACATCAATAATAATAATAATATAAAAACAAAATAAACAACTGAATAAACAAATAAATAATCATTAGTCAACAGAACGGTAAATAAAAGGAGTAAAAATATAGTTAAAAGCTAAAAGTAGCAGAATGGTAGCCACATACTAAAAGTAGGAAAACAGTAGCTAAAAGCTAAAAACTAACGGAACAGTTGATAAAAGTCTCCAATTATTAGTTAAACAAAACAGTAGCTAAAAGAAGAAAAGAAAAAGAACATCAGTTCAATGCTAAAAGGAGCAAAACAACACACCTTATATGAGTTTGAGGATTTTTGGGGGGTGGAGACTAAGAGCAGCATGTTGTTGTTGTTTGTTCTTTAGCTTTGAGAGAATAAACAAAGCAGTCTAGAGACTAATGTCCCGTCTTTTGACACAACGAGAGACGTCTTGTAAGAATTATTTCAGTCTTTTTCTGAAAGGGGCTGTAAACAGTTTTGTCAGTTTGGTTGAGTCGTTGGCTCATCAGTCCAGTCAGAATCAAACGCTCCACAGCAGGTAAGATAGTTATTGTTTCTAAGTTAAAATGACAAATTGAATCATTAACACTACTTCACTCTCACCTCAAACCATCTTTACATTCTTGATAGCATTTTAAAAAGTTATCAAAACGTTCAAATGCAGTGGGGGGGGGGGGGGGGGGGGGGCGTGTCCTCACCTTGAAGGTGAACGTGCACTTTGTCGTGAGCCAAATAGTTTTGAGGTAATTAAGTCACAGGTTGGAATAATTTGCTGGCTTTAGCAGTCAGAGGGGCAGAAACACCTGGAAGCCGTCCATTTGTTGCGTTTTGGTCCAGAAAACAAATGAAAGCGGACGAGGCCTGCGTCGCCCCCTCAGCTCAGCTGCAACAAACAGCCCTCCCCACATCCGTCATATTGATTTTTCTTTAATGATATGCACTTGAAAGTAATTCCCTTGTCTCTGCATTGTCAGCGGTGACTAATCAGATTTTCCCGTTCCATACCTCAAGGAAACGCTCGGCTGCAGATCCGGGCCGTCCGAGCGACACAGACGTCGCCCAACAGCTTGTCCAGGTTCAGCTCTCTGCACGCAGGCCTGGAATACTAAGCGTGCACGGCCAACGCTACGTCCTTGGGTGTTTCTGTTTTAACACAACCCCAGACCGGTTTTATCAGAGCCTCCAAATGCATCAGCGCCGTCACTGAAGACGTATTCAGAGGAGAAACAAACAGAGGAACGCTTAACGAGAAAAGCTAATTATTTCCGTTTACGGCATTATTTTTGATCAACCGATAAATAAAAACTCCGGTGGATCGCGTGCGTTTGTGGGACTGTCGTGAATTTTGACCCTTGTTCCGAGTGAAATGTGAACATCTAATCAATCACGTCGTATTAAAGTTGAACGCTAATTGCCGCCGGCTCATTATTATTTCACGAGGCGGCTCGATTTATGAAATGTCAGTCAGAGCCGTGCAGCCACAAGGCGATCGATGGCGGCCGTCTTTCAGTCCGAGCGTTTCGTTTGCTGTAAATACAGAACGGGAGCAGTATGGATCAGCTGGACGACCACATGCGGTTTCTGTGCTGGATGGAGGAACGCTGAAAGGCCATTGATCAGTGGCTTCAGTGTAGGGTTTCCTGGGGGCCCGACTGTAGTCCTGAGCTGCAACTGAGGCCCACTGGGGCCGAGATGTTTGGACTGGACCCGTGACCTTTGGGGCCGAGCTGAAACCATGCTGCTGACCGGAGAGCAGAGGTGGTGGAGGAAACAACCGATCGGTTTGTGGAGAAACTCTGCACACAGATAAACGCCTCTTCTCTTTTCTTCTTTACAATGAAATGCTTCATCACGTGAACGCTGAGTCAGCATACACACGATAGACTAAATGCTGAGTCAGCATTCCCACTCTTTTCCTGTTTCCAGTTCCTTTCATACATTTGTAGTACTTCAGCTACTTTCAGCTACTTTAACGTAACAACCTTCAGCTCAGCTTTGGCTTTACGTCTTTGTGACTTCTTTTTGATATTTAACTTTAGTCCCAAAATTCATTTATTTATCTTTATATAAATTAATTTCTCATTTATATGAACAAACAATTCATCTTGAAAAACTTACAATTTATTTAGCTATATAGCTCAATAGCTTTTAGTTAGGGTTTCCAAGTTTTAGCAATTAGCTCCTGTTTAACGTTGGCTTGTAGCTACCGTTTTGCTGGATTATACTTTTGACTTCTATTTAGCTAGTTTTAGCTTTGTTCTACTGTTTTGGTAGTTTTGTCTTTTAGCTACTGATTTTCAAACTTTGGCCTGTAACTAGTGTTTGGCTGAGCTTTTAGCTACTATTCTGGGAGTTTTGGCTTTCAGTTACTATTTTGCTGGTTTTAGCTTTGATCTATTATTTTGGCAATTTTGTCATTTAGTTATTGATTTGCAAACTTCTGGTTTGTAGCTAGTGTTTTGTTGATTTCAACTTTTAACTAATGTTTTGTGAGATTTAGCTTTGACTTACAGTTTTGCTAGTTTTGGCTTTTAGCTACTGATTTGCTAATTTTGGCATCTCAACTTTTAGCTAC
>NC_056517.1:34136902-34141006 GCF_014905685.2 Nematolebias whitei
GATTTGCTAATTTTGGCATCTAGTTTAGATTTAGCCGATTTCAACTTTTAGCTACTTTTTGCTAGTTTCAGTTTTAAACATGTTTTGGTAGTTTTGGCTTTTAGCTACTGATTTGCAAATTTTGGCTAACTAGGCTGATTTAAACTTTTAGCTACTATTTTGGGAGTTTTAGCTTTCAGCTACTCTTTTGCTGGTTTTAACTTTGATCTACTGTTTTGGCCATTTTGTCATTTAGTTACTGATTTGCAAACTTTGGCGTCTAGTTAACATTTAGCTGGTTTCAACTTTTAGCTACTGTTTTGAGAGATTTAATTTTAATAGTTTTGGCTTTTAGCTAATGATTTGCAAATTTAGGCTGATAGCTAGTGGTTTAGCTGATTTCAACTTTTAGCTATTGTTTTGCCAGTTTGAGCTTTTAACTACTATCTAGGTAGCTTTTAGTCACTGTTTTGCTCTTTGTAGTTTTGATGTACTGTTGGGTAAATGTGTTTAGTTGCTGATTTGCAAACTTTGGCTTCTATTTAACATGATGCTGATTTATACTTTTAGCTACAGTTTTGTTAGTTTGAACTTTTGAGCTACTTTTTTTTTCAGTTTTAGCTTCTCTTTTGCTAGTTTTAGCTTTGATCTACTGTTTTGGCAATTTTGTCATTTAGTTGCTGATTTGCAAACTTTTGGTTTGTAGCTAGTGTTTTGCTGATTTCAACTTTTAACTAATGTTTTGTGAGATTTAGCCTTGATTTACTGTTTTGCTAGTTTTGTCTTCTAGTTAACATTTAGCTGATGTCAACTTTTAGCTACTCTTTCACTAATTTCAGCTTTAAACTTCTGTTGTAGTAGTTTTGACTTTTCGCTACTGATTTGCAAATTTTGACTGGTAGCTAGTGTTTAGCCGTTTTCAACTTTTAGCTATCGTTTTGCTAGTGTTGGCTTTTAGCTACTATTTAGGTAGTTTTAGCTTTTCATCACTGCTTTGCTAGTTATAGCTTTGATACACTCTTTGGTAGTTTTGTTGTTTAGTTGCTGATTTGCAAACTTTGGCGTCTCATAGTGCTGATTTCAACTTTTAGCTACAGTTTTGCTAGTTTGAACTTTTGAGCTACTGTTTTGGTAGTTTGGGCGTTTAGCTAAGGAAGACCTAAAACTGCTGAACAGCTAAAATCTTCCATCTGATCGGGGCAACATTTCCTCCAACAGCTGGTCTCCTCAGTTCTTAGACATTTAAAGATGGCTGTTTTTTTTCATTTTTATTTATCGTACTTTTTTTTTCAAGTTGGACAGCAGCTGTTGGTTTCGGCGAGCCACACGTTGCGGAGGACAGGTGTGCTGCCTTTAAAGCTCCAAAAAAGGAAAACGGAAACCCACTAAGCTCATGCTGCCACTGAAACTCCCGTCAAACAAAAATCCAGAGAAAGAATTCAGTATTTTTTGTTGCTGTTCGGTTGAAACCAGTTTTCCTGGGGGGTCTGGGTGGAAATTGGAGCGTCATGCTGTTGTGTTTCACTTCTATATGTCATTGCTTTCACACTTCAGCCCCGGCTTGATCTCCCTGCTGAGCGGAGAACGGGAGGGGGTGGCTCAGTGTGCAACTTACCACCCACTTCTGTGCACCGGCTAACACTCCCGCGTCCCTTTGTAGCCACGGCTTTGGTGAATTTCCCTAAAAAACACACACGTTTACCACTGCCGACGGCATAAACAGCTATCAGTCGGCTCTAATCCACCGTTCCGCATAAATATGAGCCTCTCCTGCAGTTCGGAGAGGTGCGCTGCCGTTTTTATGCCTAATAACATTCGACTTGGCAGACGTGACGCACGGCTGCTGGTGTGAGGTTTAAAAATCCTTCGCAGCTTTAACGCGCTTGTGTCCTCCGTCGTTTTAAGTCGAGCAGTTTACCGCGTTCACCTTCAGCGACGTCTTCACAAGCTGCGAGAAAGGAGAGATGTTTTTAAAAAAGTGTTGCTTTTTATCTGCCGGCGTTCATGGAAAAATGCCTGAGCAAAACTGAGGACTCAGCTCAAGGTGTAATCAGCAAATCCCGGAAGTGTCATGTGTCCCGTCCTCAGACATGTCTGCTCCATAGATAAAGGCGTGATGTACAGAATGAGTCGTTTCACAGTCAAACAGACACACAGGGGTGTGCACGGTGTATAATTGCCTCCCCGTCCTCTGCTTTGGGCGTTTTCCTTTTCATCAACTATAAAAACAGCTCAAAGCGACTGTTCGTATGCGTCACCGCGAGGCACCGCAAGTGGAAATGATTAGACTCGGAAGGCCCGAGTGAATATCCGGCGCTGGAGGGCATTTGTTTTCCCTGCGTATTGTTTGGTTGTTGTTGTTTTACCGTATGGCCTCATCAATAATGCAGAGCGACTTAACTAGCTGCTCCTACGATGAAGACATCAAAACGCAAAGCAGAGGGGCTGCGAGCTCGCCTCTCCAACAGGAGCCGTCTGCACGGGGACGACTACAGACCGGACAGACTTTTAATTAGCGGGCTTTGTATCCGAGCCAGGAACAGCAGATTGGTCCGCTCGCTCTTTGTTGTCGCCGTCGCCATAGAAACCAAGAAACATCGTTTGAATCGCGGACAGATTAGTGACATTAGCAGACGCTTGATAGACAAACGACTTTACAAAGAGATGACCAGTAAATGTGACAAAACTGCACATTGGAAAAAGAAGTTTTTACAAAACATAAGAACCCAAATTTAAGGTGATTTGTGATTATTTAATGGATAGACTAGTCAATTCTGATGTGATGTTCTGTTAAATAGTTGTTAGTAGATGGTACTTTATCTGCCTGTCAGTCAGAAGATGAAAGGGGAGGGAATTTGTCTAGGGACGGCTAATGAGGCATGTTTAGCTTTTAGCAAGTTTAGCTTTTAGCTACATTTTGTTAACCATAGGTTTGAGCTGTTGTTTTTGATCATTTTGGTTTTTCAAGTTCAAGAATCTTAATTATCCCCAAGGGGCAATTTGTTTCACAGTCAGCAGGCGCATAAAACATCCAGACTAGACATTGAGACATTAAAACAACAGAAATCGCCGTTTGTTGAGAAGCCTGATCGCTACAAGAATGAATGAGTTTCTGTCTGTTCGTCCAACATCTGGGCAGCAGACACCTGCGTCCAGATGGAAGCAACCTGAACTCACCATGGAGTGGATGATCAGGATCTGCCAGAATCAGCCTGGCCTTGTTCACCGACCTCTCCTTGTTGGGTCAGTGAGGTTCTTCAGGGCTATGCCAGCAGTTCTGCTGACAAACCTCAAGATTTTGTTCCTGGTTTTGCAAATTAAAAATCCAAACCAACAGATGAAGGTGAACGTTAAAGAAACAATAAAACATTCTCATGAAAATAGAATCAACATTCAAACCACAGAGCTTCTGATAAAAATACATTTTCTGGGTGGGTCTTCTTACAAAGTGTGTTCACATGAAGGTCAAAGGTCAGTTTGTCATCAAGAACAGTTCCCAGATATTTATGTTGATGCACCATCTCATCATCTTCACCGTTAACGACCAGAGGAGCTGCAACTGAAGAGTCTTTTCTAAAATCAATTCTATCTTACAAATATTCAACTTTAATAAGGAAGACTAGCTTTTAGCTATTGTATGCTTGTTTTAGCCTTTAGCTACTGTTTACCTAGCTTTAGAATTCAACTATCGTTTTGCTAGTCAGCTTTTAATTTTGTTACTAATTTGAACTTTTAGCTAGTGTTTTGGTCATTCTGGCATGTAGCTATTATTCTGCTTGATTTTGGTTTTAGCTACTGTTTAGCTAGTTTTAGCTTTTGTTTGTTTGGATCACATTGTTCTAGTTTTGTTTCAGATTCTTCAGCAAATTTCAGTAAAGCTTTCAGCCCTCAGCATTTAGTCTGCATCTTCACAGAAAGTAACATTTCTCTGTTTTCATTTACCGTTTATAATTCTGCTTTTAAATTTAGTTCATCCATCCATCCATCCATCCATCCATTTGTTCGTCCATCCATCCATTATCCATCAATGTATTCATCCATCCATCCATTTATCCATCCATCATCCATCCATCCATTTATCCATCCATCATCCATCCATTTGTTCATCCACCCATCCATCATTGA
>NC_056517.1:34141016-34157949 GCF_014905685.2 Nematolebias whitei
TGTTCATCCACCCATCCATCATTGATCAATTTATCCATCCATCCATCCATCCATCCATCCATCCATCCATCATCCATCCATTTGCTCACCCACCCATCCATCCATCCATCCATCCATATATCCATCCATCCATTTGTTCATTCATCCATCCATCATCATCCATCCATCCATCCTTTATCCATCCATCCATTCATCTGTCCCTTCATCCATCTATGCATCCATCCATCCTTGTTCTTTACCCGTTTTTCTTTCCAGGTCATGGTGAGTTGGTGTCTATCTCCAGCAGCCACTGTGCCAGAGGCAGGGGACACCCTGGACAGGTCTCCAGCCCGTCACAGGGACACATGGAGACAAACAAGACAACCATTGACACACTCACTCATTCACACCTTGGGACAATTTAGAGTTACTGATGAATCTAACAAGGTTGTTTTAGGTCTGTAGGAGAAATCCTGTGACCCTCGTGGTTTGACAGCTCCAACAACGTCTGCCTTCAGATTTCGCCAGTTTCGTAAACTTTTTTGTCCAAATTTTGAGTGCGTAACGCTGAACCGACCGTGTCTGTGAAGTTTACCGGTGTGTGTGAATGTGAGCGGTCACACACGACAACCTCGGTCTGATTCAAAGCCGTCTTGTTGAGTGTGTTGACTGACCTTTACAGAGGACACTGCTGCAGAGAGGAATGTACCTGTCAATACCACTTTTCATGGATCACTTACACTATTACAGCGTTTCCTCCTTTGGAGAGGCGGGGGCTGATTGGTCAAGAGCACACAGCTACAGAGACACACTGAGGCTGTTTAGATATGTTGGAACAAAACGTCTTTAAGAAATACAACTTTGCATCAATCGAGAATAACCCGCGAGTTGTGCAAATCATTCCAGAAATCATACACATTTTAATTTCCCAACTTAAAATGGATTTGCCAGAAGGGCCGGCCATGAGCGTTCTTTCCCAAAACGCCAGGGCTTTAATTAGATTTTTGCAGCCTGTTAGCAGCGGTGTCCAAACTCAGAATCTTGAACCCGTTGGTGGATTCTTGTGATTTATTAAAGTTCCACGTGAATCCGCCGGAGCTGGTTGAGTAAATATCTGCTAATGAGGGCACGTTGTGACACGGTTGGATGTGGAATAGCTGACGTGTTGGTTTGATGCGATCGTGGCCTCTAATTCCTCCCTTAATCAACGTGCAGCTCAGTGGAAGGAATTTGGAGGGCATTTGTCTCACCTCGCCTGCTACGCTCGCTGGCAGATACTTTGCATATCAGACCTGTTGGATCGATACGTTATTAGAGAACAACCTCTCTGAGGCATGTCAATTAATTCTGGGCTGTCAGTTAGCGCCCCCCCCTCACATTGTCCCGTAGGGATGGGAGAAAATCTTTTTTTGACTTGGTGAAGGATTTGTGACTTCACCCACAAACTGTGAACAGTGGACAATCAGGATCGGTTGTGCATTGATCACCTAGATTAAATCTACTCGAGATATCAGTTCATTGTCAAAACATTTCTTAAAGCTGGATCGAATACCTGCAAACCTTTCAAATGTTTTTATATGCTAACATTCACAACAGCTGATGGACTCTCACTGTGTTTTTGTAGTACAATCTGCAGCGTTGTGTTGGTTGTGTCCGTTATTCAAATCGTCCTTACAAAAACATCAAAGTTCATGCTCAATAATCCAGGTAAAAATAATCCAACAAAGTTCAGTCAGGTCATCTGGACAGTTGGTTTTTTTTTTGTTTTGTTGTTGAGACACTTCGTTCTTCATCTAAAGGACTTCAGACGAAAAGTCTCATTAAAAAAATAAAAGAAAGAAACCATCCAGATGACCTGACTGAACCTTGATGGATTTTTGTACCTGTATTATTGCGCATGAACTTTGATGTTTTGAACCACTTTGGTTACAGCGGCCTCAGAGAAGTTGACGGGAGAGAGGGCGGGCCCCAGAGACCATCACCAACAAACTGATTGGTCCACTATGTGAGTGTGCTGCTTGTGGGGCTGAGTTTGTTGTGGCTCCTCGGACTGATGAAGTCCTTTGGATTAAGGACGAAATGTCTCAACAAAAAAAAAAAAAAGTGAAACTGTCCAGATGACCTGATTGAACTTTGTTGCATCCTTACAAACCTCCTTTAAGATCGCTCCTTCCACATCAAGTCTAAATACTTTGTGCTTTTCCAGCTGTTCTTATATCAAAACCTTCGGCTCGTTCAGAAGATGGGTGCTGTGACTTTTTTTTTTTTGTTGTTATTTTTATACTTTTCAAAACGTTTAACTTAATTTACCAATATTGTTCCAATTAAAATACATGGAGATCTCTTCAGTTCCTGCACACACGTTCAGTGAAATCTGCTTCAGCAAACTGGCACTGTTTCCATCTTCTTGTGTTGCTTAGCTTTGAGCTACTTTTTGTTCCTTTTAATAATTAAATAAATAAACATTTATATCAGTTTGTGTGTAATGAATGAATATAATATACACTATTCACTTTTTGAACGGAATTACTGAAATAAATGAACTTTTTCATGATATTCTGATTTAATGACGAGCACCAAAGGTCCATGGCTGGGATTTGATCCGACAACCTTGTTGCTGAGAGGCAACAGCTCTACCAACTGAGCCACCGTGCCACCCTTCAATATGCGCTTTTTTTTTTAAATTTAATGCAGAAAACGTGTCAAACTCTAGGCTCGAGTGCCAAATACGACCCTTGGTAACATATTTTCTGCCTCCCGAGATGTTTTAAAAGTAAAATGTTTTTATTGCTTCTCATTTTTCTTAAAAACAGAAGACTTTATTTACTTCTCGTGACAGTCGGACAACTTTGAGACTAGTTTGAATTGATCAGTATTCTCCGATTTTGAAGCAGAAAAAGCAGCAGAGACGTCCAACGAGAGAACCAAACTCTTGTTGAGGAACCTGCAGCCAAGAGAAGATGTCAGATATTTGACTAGAGTTATTGCACCGATTGAAACTGAAATGCACCACTTTGAAAAGTTTTGTGTGTCAGAGAGAGACGAGCTCGACGAGTTTACATCAGCACAAACGTTCCCGGTCTCTGTTCAGGAGCGTTCTCTGTTCCACGGTGAAGCGGGGTTCTGCTGCTGCATTACATGCTGAGAGCAACAATGCTAACGTTTGAATGTATTAAAAACTAACTAGAGAAATTGCTTTTCCTGTGAAAATGCAGTGTGAATGTTTATTGTTGAAAAACAGCTGAAATTATCAAAACATGCTGAAATCTAGCTGAAATGGAAGAACAAAACATAAGTTAACAAAAGACAGCAAAGAACACATTTGCTGAGTTACGTTTAAATAAGCAGAAATGAGCCCCCCCCAAAAATTGAGAAATTAGCTAAAAAGCTGAAATTAGCTGCAAATAGCTGAAAAAGGCAGAAAGGAGCTTAAACTATCAGAAGGAAGAGGGAGGAGATCAAACAAGGTAAAAAAATGTGGAATTAGCTGAAAAAGCTAAATTGAGCACATAACGGCTAAATAGTACCTGAAAAAGCTGAAACTAGCAGGAATAAGCTGAAAGGAGCATACCAAGCTGAAATCAGTAAAAAATAAGTTAATTAGATTGAAAGTTGCAGAAATTACTACACAAAACATGACTATCTGAAAACAACTGACATTTGCTAATAAATGCTAAAAAGTTATCAGAAAATGTAGAAAAAGCTTAAATTTGCAGAAGGACGTGGAGAGGGCACAAGTTGCCATATTGGTCTGAATAAAAAAAAAGCAGAAATTATCTGGAAAAAGCTGAAATTAGAAAAAAAAATACTTAGAAGTAGCTTTAAAAAAAGCAGAAAGAAACTTAAATTACAAGGAGGAAGTGGAAAGACATTTTTGCTGATGTTACCCTTGGAATGAGTCTAGGAGGCACAGGGTGCAACAATAAAATTGTAAACAAGGCTAATAATTCAAAAACAACCCAATTTGGCATGTCAATAGTTTATTCTTCTAGTAGTTCTGGACGTTACAGACAGAAGGGAAGCCATGAACTTCAGGGTCTCCAAGGCCAAAACAACAAATAAAAGAACGGCCCTTCTGACTAGAAAATAAAATCACCTCTTATCTAATAAAACAAAAACTACAATTCCTAAGCTTCTTGGCTGGCCACAAAGCGGGAGAAAAGTTAGTTAAAAATAAAATGGCAGAGAACTCCTACCTAACTTCCCATCTAAACAAAGGTTCTTAAATAGAACTGTTCACAGAAGATGACCAAGATCAACTCAGAGCTGTTAAAATACTTGGAGTTCAATTAAGAGTCAACCGCACTACAACAATGTTGAGATCCAGGTGGAAGTGCTTAAGGAAAAAGGGGCGTGGCGCTGCATCACTGAGGCTTTTATGCAGTCCAGTGATGAGGAGGAAGTGATTCCAGGTGTGCAGCTTGATGAGACAGCATGTCTGTAAACAAACAGAGGAGGAGAAAGGTTTTCCTCTAGTTATAGAAGCACAAAAATGTTGTAGTTAGCAGAAAGAATCTGAAAAGAGCACAAAACAACTGAAAAAAGATGCTCAAATTAGCTGAAAGTAGCTGAATTGTTTTTTATTTGTACAAGGAAGCTGAAAGAAGCTGAAGCAGAACAAAATGTGAAATGAGCAGTAAAAGGTTGTGAACACATCTAAAGATTTGAAGGATGCAAAATGAACTCAATTCATTTTCTATGAGAACAAAAATGGCAGAAAAGGCTAAATATTTCAAAAAGCTAAAGTTGCACCAAAACCAAAAGTCAAAACAGGATTGTCCTGAAAGAGCTGAACATTTTTATATGATTTGTTGAAATAGCACAAAAAAGGTGGAACAAGAAAGATGCTGAAAAATGTACGGAAGAAAAATGGATCACAACAATGAGAATGTGTGAACATGTACACAATAAAAGTTTTATGAAGCTCTTGGAATTGGGAGAGGGCGTGATGTTACTGCGCTTATAAACTCTAAACCAGGGGTTCCCAACCTTGGTCCTTGAGGAACACCATCCTGAATGTTTTAGTTGTTTCTCTGCTCCGACACACCTGATTTTAATTATCAGTAATGGGTAACTAACAGGCTTCTGCAGAACATGAAGTAATTAAATCACTGAATCAGGTGTGCTGCAGCAGGGAAACAACTAAAACATGCAGGATGGTGTTCCTCAAGGACCAGGGTTGGGAACCACTGTTTTTAACTGACTCTCCCAACCTGTTCATGTTTTCAGTAAGATTTTTACACAGGAAAGTCTTATTTAAACGTGAAATGATGTTAGATGATGCAATGAGTTTATCAGCATGTACACAGTACTCAAACAGCAGTAAAAGTACCACTGGTTATACTCAGGATCTGTCTTCAACCTGCAGTTCTGTGGCCTTGTGTCTTTTCAGACCCTCAGAAGTGGCTCCTTGTACCTTGGACTAAAAACATTTTAAAAAAGTTATATATTTTTTGAAAAGTTTACTAAAATAAAGCTGTTTACCTGTTCAAACATTTAGCAGTGTGCAGAAAATGTCTGCAGCAGAATAATACAAGCATGTTAGGCTGCCTTCAAACTCAGTTTTATTTACGTGTTTATTTTGGCAGATTAGTCCACACATGGGTTATAAATCCACCGTGTGCGCAGCTTCTCGTGGTTTCAGCTCCAAAATCAGCTGAATTAGGTTATAGAATATTTTACTGCAGACTGTGGAGGCATGCAACTTTACTGTCTAGCTGTGGTTTTGCTTAGTTTAGTTTTTAGCTACTGTTAATTTAGGCTTTTTGCTGGGGCAGCACGGTGATGGATGGATGGATGGATGGATGGATGGATGGATGGATGGATGGATGGTAATTCATTTATTACTCACCAGTTTCATTGTGTTCTTCAGATTTTCGGCTGGCGTGTGCTTTGCCTGCAAATTAGAGTTGTACTCGGGTCTAAAATATCTGAAATGACCCGGCCCCAACCCACACCCATCAGCTCCGAACCCCACCCGATCCGACGAATCAACAGTAATTACAGGTCCAAACCCAAAACAACCCTCGACATTTTTAATTAAGCTTTGACTGCTTATACCGCCGACTATTATTAATGGTTGTTGGAGGCACGCAGCAGAGTAAAGGGAGCAGAAGATCGGAGCTGAGGAGCCGTCAAAGCGCATTAAAAGCTTCCCCTGCTTCAGCCTTCATTGGACCCTGCTCTGACATTTTGTGATCTCACCTGTTTGGGTAATCGGCCGCGCGCGTCCGCTGAGTGCAGCGGCCGAATGAACGTCCATTTGGGCTGATGGATCACTGGCAGTAGTCCATCTGAACCTTAACTGAACTTTTTACCTCTTTGAACCAGCCGGTCAGCGCCCGGTCAAATGGCCGTATGCAGCAGGTGACAGAATGGCAAGCCATGTTGACATATAATTGGATTGTTGAGCGCACACATCCCTGGCGCAATAAAAAGCCCGACACCGACCCTGCCCGCACATTAAGCACATTATTATGGCCAGGCCCAGTCCGAATCCGTGTCGGGCGGGGCTGGGCTCCGGGTTCGGGTTAGAAATGAGAGCTCTACTGCAAATCAAGCAGCGGTTTAGGAATATAAGTAGCAAATGTGTTACACTTCAGCAGGACGTTATGAAGAGTCCCGGCTATTAAAGGTTTTATCTTTTCTTTCTCCACGCTGCCGAGGCTGAATGCAGAAGTTTATTTTCCTCACCGAGATGAAAACCATTACCAGATCTGTTACTGGAAACAGGGATGGCTGTTCCTGCCTAAAAGACTTTAGTGAGGTATTCTCTCCGTGCGGCTTTGAATGTGAGCCGCTGCACATTATCTTTCTCTTCCTCAGACAGAAAGCAATGAGATAACCTCAGTGACTCTGAAACACTTTTTTATAGGAGGCTTTTTTCACATAGCAGTCTTCACACCATCTCCAAATCAATGCTTTCCAGCGGGTCGCAGCAGCATCAATATGTTGACGCCGTCTCTTTGTGCAGGCTGCTGCAGTTACCTCGCTTCCTCAGAATTTAACTTCACACAGCAGGGGGACCGAGGGACCCGCTTTCTTGAAGCAGAATCTCCAAGACAGCCTGTCCACCTTTTTCTCTTTCCCCAAAAAAATTGACCCCAAAAATCCGACAGTCTCTGCTGATTTCTCTCCAGACATTTGAAGTAAAGTTATTTTGCCGGCGCCGGGTGACAAAGATGGAGAGACTATTGTTTAAACATGTGAGTGATGGTTTTCCTGCCTGTGCAGCCGAGAAGAGAGGGATGCTGTTGATAGATGGACCAATACACTCCACACTCCTTTGTATTTAGGTTTGCAGTGTGTGCGGTTTGATTCGGTTTCCTCCTGCAGAGGTGATATTTCAACCCTTAGCTGTGACACTGCGCAGCAGAGCAACTCTCTGCCTCTGGACGTCTTCATTAGGTTACAGCTGAACAAAAGGCTGCGCCGACATTCTCTGCTCCTCCTTTCAATAGGTGCGCGGAGCTCAGCTGAACACATTTTAATGACAAGCTAATAATGCGTCGTCTGGACAAGGAAAAAAGGAAAAACAAACGTGGCACCGAGTCACGTCTCAGCTGTCGTTTTAAACACCGGCGAGAGGAGAGCAGCGGTGATCAAACAGCTGCTGCTGGTGCAGGGAAATATTGGAGACGCTTCGTTAAGATTCATCAGGGACGGAAAATATCTAAATACCGTGAACTTTTAAACCTTTCAGATCATTATAACCTGAGTTAGTGTTCGTTTGTTTCCACTAAATGAAGATTAGACTGTAAGAGATTTTGCTGTTTTGGAAATTTGGCAAATACTTAATAATGTATAATCATTCCCTTTATTAATAGCCATTTTTCTTATGTTTGACACAAAACAAAACCTCATCCTACAGCTTTGGAAAGACCTATACAAAAACAAATAGACCATAACTAGATATGTAATAAAACCCTCTGACTTACAGCCCAGAATGACAGAACATCATTTAACACTGAAAAAATCTGTTGGTCTAAATCAGTTGTTAGCAATACATTATACACCACTGATGTATATTGCAAAATTTAAAAAAGTAAAAGATCTCCATATAGAATACTGGGATTGTTGGCGTAACGCTTGAGAGAACCTGCAGCTCTAAATGTCATAGAAACATCCGTCAAAGTTTGAACGGGTCACAGAAGTTGGACTTTACGTCACTGAACTGGTGTTTTGACATCTTTAACAATTTTTACACCATAATTTAAGTTTAACGTTTTTACTACAGAATGTACAAGTTTTAAAAGAAGCTTTCCAAACCTTTTGCTAACAGTCTCTTCTTATACACATGTCTCCTTTTTAAATTAGTATTTTATAGTTTAAATGTCAAAACATATGTGTTCTTGTCCTTTCACGCAGTGGTTGTCGCGCTTCTATAAGACTTGAGTTTTCTCTTAACTCCTTCGTGAACAGAATGCACCCTCCAAACTCCCATTGACTTACCATACCATACCATGCCATACCATACCATACCATACCATACCATACCATACCATGCCATACTATACCATACCATACCATACCATACCATGCCATACCATGCCATACCATACCATACCATACCATACCATACCATGCCATACCATGCCATGCCATACCATGCCATACCATACCATACCATACCATACCATACCATGCCATACTATACCATACCATACCATACCATACCATACCATACCATACCATAACATACCATACCATACCATAACATACCATACCATTCAATTCAACCTTTTTTATACAGGTTAGTCTTGTTGAGCACCATACCATACCATACCATACCATACCATACCATACTATACCATACCATACCATTCAATTCAACCTTTTTATACAGGTTAGTCTTGTTGAGCACCATACCATACCATTCAATTCAACCTTTTTTTTATACAGGTTAGTCTTGTTGAGCACCATACCATACCATAACATACCATACCATATCATACCATACCATACCATACCATACCATACCATACCATACCATACCACTTTAATTATAAAGCATTTAAAAACAGCAACAAGGCCAACCAAAGTGTTGTACAGCAAAACAAAACAAGCAAAGGACACATGATAAAATACAAAGATCAGATCACACAGAGGTATACATGTATATGCTCTTTATTCAGATAACCCACACTTTCTCTCTTTAAAACTCTCGTTAACATTTCCCTCTTCAGTTCTCTCGTCAAGTTTGGAATTTAAGGGTGACTAACCTACCGTAGCTCCTTCATCAGGGGTATTCAACTGGTGTCCAAAGGGCCAAATCAGGCCCACAGGTGAAAGTTCGGCCCACCAATGGGTTCATTTTTAAATAATACTAGATTTTAAACCATAAAACAAACTTGGCAATGACTGCTGGATGCCCCTTGAGCTCTTGCCTTTTAGTAACTGTGCCCCCCTGGGCAGTTTAGTTGAACAGCCCTGTCCTACGTAAAACAACGAAAATACATGAAAATAAAAATGTCTGATGACCAGTTAAAAAACCTTTCAAGTATGACTTTTAGTTTAATTTCCAGTCTGTGTTTCTAACTGTGTTTAATAAGAGTCAGGGAGTGACAGACACAGGTGTGTGGGTACCACGGCAACCCTAATGAACCACTACCAGCTGATGTAGAATTTCTTTTTGATTTTGGTTCTATCTCTTCTTCTACAGTTCCTACATCTAAACATCGCCCATTTTGTCAGCTTATAATGTTTCCAAGTTAAAGTCTGTAATTATTAATGGACTTTAGAGGGAAAAAAGCTTCAATAGACCCATTTAATTTGATGTAAAATTGACTGGTTTATATTGAGTTTAACTAATTTTAGTCCCATTTTCCACGTTTCTTGATCCATGTTTTCCACCCGTTCAACATAACTTCATTTTCTCCGTGAGTACCTTTTCTCTTTTTCTAAGTGGCTTTTTTTTATACACCCTTTGCTCACATTCATTCTGCACCACCTCCCTACTTCAGCTCCACTTTACACCTTTGCGACCAGACTCCAAACCTCTGGGGATGCTTCTTCCTGTTGATATGCAGAGCGCCTCCTCTTCCAATCAGTACTTCTGAAAGGTTGTTACTAATGGTCCCCAAGGAGAGGAGTCAACCTTGAATACATACAAGGCCGCTGCCAGCATTTTGGCTGGCCATTGGGAATGTCACATCTTGTTTTCCTCCCTTCCTCTCATCCAAGGTACAACTGCAATACAATGCCTATAAAATAGAAATACAGCCATTTCATCTTGGCTTTATTGTTTCACTGGAGTTTGCTGAATATTAAACAGGCACAGGAACTTTTGTAATACCCAACGATGATGTGCAGTGCTTGTAGTCATGACAAGCTCTTGTGAAAACCTGGTATTTTTATATTTAAGAAGAAAACACTGATGTGGATTATTATTGTATGGACTTCGAATCAGCATTCACCAGAGGCGGTTTTAGCATCCCTGAAAAATAAAGAAACCTGCAGGAGCTGCACCCTGCCAGCATTGTTGGAGTTTTGCATTACGAACGCTTTGCAGTCAGAGGGATTTTGTGAAAAATCATCGGGAAAAAATTCTTACGCATTGTCAGTGGTAAACATGTAATTCAGAAAGTATTAACCTGAGCGTTTAGAGGGTGGAATACCGTTTATTACATTTCCAAAACCTAAACAAAGTCTGGAAAAGTGTAAAAGATGGATAAAGACCGGCGGCCGACCTCATGAGCAGCTGCATACAACAGTGATAAACAGGAAGTACCACATGTTCATCTGTATGAAGGTAACTGCAAGTACATCCTCCATTTTGTCATAAGTACATTGCATGCTTGGTTTAATTAAAGGTTAATGCTTAAAGCTAGTTGTGCTTTGTTTTGTGTGTTTTGTATGTAGATATATGTTGCAACTTTTGTTTGCATAAGTTTAGTCTTTGCTATGATTCATTAACACTACTGATTTTGTACAAAGCATTTACTGTAAAGTGGAGCGCTACGTATGTACAGTAGCATCTTAGCTAGCGTGCTGCTAGCTTAGCGCTACTTCTTGTTGCGTCGTGTTCTCTTAAATAGTTATTGAATCGAGTGTTTACTCGTGTAGGCAAACGTAGATGTTTAAAAACCTTTTAAAATACACCAGAATGCAGGAAATGGCATCTACTTTATTCAAAAATTTTTGGGGGGTAGGACCCCCAGACCCTCTCACCAGTGTGTCACACCCACAAATGATGGCCACTGTGTTGTTCAAGCCAAGAGCCATCGTCAACACGGGGCTAAGCACCCCTAAAGGTCAGATTCTAGATTCACCCCCGGCATTCACAGTTTCACACTCTAGTGGTCCTGTTTCTCTTTATTATTGTTTTGTTCCAGCTTACGTACATTTCTGGATGCTACCTTGTTCCGTGTATTTTCTACTGTTTAACCCATTCATGTTTTAATAAATTCAGGAGATGGGGGGCTAAAATGTCTTATTGTTTTTTTAATGTTTCCTTCAAATATTTCAACTAATGACAGTTCAACTATTATTCAAGTCACTTTTGTCATCTTTAGAAAATTTTAACAGTGTTTCATTTATTTTGTGCAAAACCTTCAACTATTCATTATTATTATTGAGCATGGACTTCCTTGTCAAGTTGTGTACCCTTTTCCTTTTATCTAGTATAGCATAGAATAGTATAATTTTATTAGGTAGTATTTTGCTACATCTAGCTGTTGTTCAGCTCATTTCAGCTTCCCATTTGCTAGTTTTAAAATCCTTTTTTCCTATTTTAATTTCAAATTTTTTGCAAAATTCATCAGCATTCTCTGGTTTCTATTTGTGTCAAACCTTTATAGGCCCGTGAAGCCGTCCACCAACAATGAACAGGCTGGTTTACGACAGGCAGAAACAGTCTTAAACCACAGGGGATAGCTTGATTATCCAACGGGAAGAAGTGCAAGAATGAGGATAGTCTTTCCTTATGTTGCATTTAACAACCAGTGAAGCTGCAAAACAGAAACTGGAGGCAGAAAGAGCTGACAGTGCTCATCCACAGCCCGGCGTTGTCCAGGAGAGCCGAGGCAGGCAATAATCTAGCTATAATTAAGGGGTATAAACCACGTCAATGCAGCCATTAGACCAAATAGCCGGCAACCAATCAGCTATGACAATAATAGATACCAAACACAGCTTTTTAAATTCAGCCCACAATTTAAATCATAACTCTGTGAAGTCACGTGTTGCGCACCGTAGATGTGAATAATTCACATCTGGTTTCAGTGCCTTCACAACCTCAGTGTGAGAAAGGTCCACTTTTCATATTGATGCTCTCGTTATCAATCAATCACTCTGACTTTATCTGGAGAGCAGCTATCGGGAAGTTGAGACTAACACAAAGTGCTTTATGGTTTACATTCAGTTTATTAAATGTTTCTAAAATCTGCAACATGCTGCAGAAGAACGACAGTACCGATGCTTTTTAAGCCTTAATTTGAAAAGAGCTTGTAGCCGTTCAATAAAACGACTGAACTGTATTCATTGAAACACTGCAGAGCGGTTTTTTTTGCTTTTTTTATTTTATTTTATTACATTTTACAGGAAAAGTAGGTTTCTTTACATTAACCTGTTCTGATAAATTGATTTTACACAGCTTGGCATTGTCTGTGTTCATAATGGGCCACTTGGAAGCATCGCATGTTTACTCAGCAAATAATCAGGAAAGAAATTACTCCTAATGGAAGCTATGGATCCTTCCCAAACTAGTTTTACATTCTCCGTTTTTTTTATCATCTCTAAAACCAGCAGAATGTTCATGTTTGAATGAAATCATGGTCCTAATGTACAACTAGTGGTCTTTATGTGTTACGGTGAACTTTTTAAACCCTTTTAGATTAGGTGACATCTGTTGGTTTGGACTCAAGGAAGAATAGCTAAAGATAGATTCCACTTTCTTGGAAAATTTGGGGAACAATTAAAGGTGTTATTGCACTGTCCGTTGGTTCGTTGCTCGAGACACTGGCTATTAAGGTGGAAAAGAATGTGTTTTAAACTGATATTTCAAAAGTAACCTATGTTGTTTCAACACTCTGACCCTAAGCATGGTTCAGGGTGCACTGTGGTGTTCCTGATGTGTTTATGGCTTTAGGGAAATCGTGTCACATGCTCTGACTTTTAAACTGATCAAGCTTTCTATAATCTTTGCAAACTTTCCACTTCTTTTACAGTTTTTATATCAAAACATGGATATTTGTTGTTCTAATTCTCTTCTAAAGGGCTTATCTTAAGGGTTTTTTTTTATCAACCAGGAGCAGCTGATTAACATCTCAAAAGCTCGAATACCTCAACTACAGCCCTAAATCCCAAATGAGTTGAAAAGCAAGCATCATGGACGAATTCCCATCAACCTGGCGGTGGCGCTCGAGTACCTGATCGCCGAGATCCTGGAGCTGTTGGGAAACTCGGCTCGTGACATCGGGAAGACCGGGATCATCCCCTGGCACCTTCAGCTGTCTGTCCGTGGCGATGAGGAGCTCGGCAGACTGCTGGGAGGAGTGACCATCACTCAGGGAGGAATTATGCCCATTATTCGGTCAGTCCTGGCCCTGGAGGACTGAGATACCCGCCAGATCTGACAGCAAGCTGGATCCGGGTAGTCGGATCGGTATTTGTGGCCAGATTCTTCGGATTCACTGCAGGAGATTCTTCCTGCCCACAGCTATCAGCATCTATCAACTTTTGAATGAAACCAGGATGATGAGCTACGACAACACTTAATTCCCCTTTGGGATTATTAAAGTATTTTTTAATTTGAACTTGAATGGTTTGCTCTTGAATCCCCACACACCCAAACGCCCAGAAACTTTCACTGTCTCTGGGTTCAGAATTATATCTTCAGAAGTGGAAGTACAGTAGTCCCTCGTTATTTCAGGGTTCGACTTTCGCGGACTCGCTCTTTCATGGTTTTTCAACAATTGCCAGCTGTAATAGTGCTCACATGATTGAGACAGTATGGGATAAAAAGTTAACAAAAATAAAATACTTCGAACAGGCGCCACCATTTCGTAGCCTTCTTTCAATAAGCCTATACTGTAATGCAAGTCAAAAAGAACTACATTACCCAGAAGCCAACAGTGCTAAAGGCTGCTGCTTTCTGCAGAAATGGAAGGAAAGTTTTGATCCGATCTGAACCAGACTAAAAAGTTCTGTCCTTATTCATAGTGACTTCGGCGCTCAGTGGATGCAGAGAGCCGTACGAAACTGACCGGGAATCGGACCAGAACTACTTCCAGCCTCATCTGTCAATCTGAGTGCTGCTTGCCGGCCCCCGTGATAATCGAGGGACTACTGTAATGGATCTGGTTAACGTCATAACACATTGTGAACACAAAAATTCTTACATTTTCAGGTTTGGAGTTTTATCATTATGCCATATTTTTCACACAGTGATGGTTGTTTGAGGCTTACTTTTTGCTGTTTCTGTCTGCCTGTCAAGAAGTGAGAGGCACAGGTTACCATGGTGACTGGAATGAGCCATCGGCAGCAGCGTTACCACTTATTTTGACCTTGGTTATCTTTACACTTCGTCTACAGTTTAATCATCCAAACATTGACATTTTGGCTTAGATTACTCCAAAATAAAAGTCGTAAATTGTTTTTGGACTTTAAGGAAGAAAAGTCTGCTTTGCACTCTTCAACATCTTTCCAGAAATGTTCTAGTTTTTAAAAGAAATCCTGGCAACAGTAAACACAGCTTCACTTCTCAGAAAAGCTTCAGTGGACTTATTTTACCTCCTGTGCCACATTTCTGCCGAGACGTGCCGATAAGGTGAGCTGAAACCAGACAAACACCGAGTCCCCGAGCTCCATCCTTTTTTAACTTGTCCCCATTTCCTTCAGAGTCAGCTCGGGTCAGGAAGCTCCAGGTAGATGGAAGAGTGGAAAGGTGGACATTTGAGCTGTAGCTCATGATCTTACGCTTGAGAAGAACTCACCACTTCCAGTTCACTCGAGACAACCGGAGCAACAAAACAGCTAGATGTGTAAATGATCTTTCATATCAAAAGGTGTCTTCTTAGCCAGGTTCTGTAGATGTGCCTCCTCTGCAAGAATTGGTTTAAAACTCCATTACAACTAACCACCAATTGAAATAAGTCAGTTTGTTGAGCATGAGTCGCATCATGGTGTTAAAAAATGATGCAGGTGTGAAAAACAAGTTTTTTAATGCTTTTCTTCATTCAACCGTCTTTCCTTCAGGTATTGTTTTTGCATTTTCATTCATTTGTGAGCCCTTCAAGAGAACGTATTGTTAATAATGTACAGAAAGGTGTGCGTGTGAGTGTTTTCCACATAAAACCTTCGACGTCAGCGATGCAGAAGAGTGAAGAAAATCCAGTGGGTCAGGGTGAGGTGTCAGACGACCGAGTCGGAACAAGAAATGTAACGCGCTCCACATGGTGCTGGAATGACTTGGTCAAAGTGTGATTCTGGATGTTGCAATGGTGAGAAAGTATCCTGGACCTCTCCTGCTGTAAAAACGCAAGACCACAAGAGGTTAGGGAATATTACAAGTTGTAGAAGTCACCACCTTATTGGTGGAAATCCAGCAAAGATGTTGTGCAAAGCATGAATGCTTGAAGTATGTAATAGGCATGACTGCCAGCTACCAATACACCAAGTTGTAGCTTAATATCCATAAAATTGACTAATTTATAGTCATTTTGGGTCAGTTAAGGTCTTGAAAATGTGAACCTAAAATGTGTGGTCAGTTGGCTGTGGCAGCCATATTGAATTGGGTTGATTTGGTCATGTGTAAGACTGTTAGCAAAATATATAATGAACCAGTGGATACGTTTTTATTAAACTTTCAGAAAGTAGTCACTGGATATTCTTCAGCTGTTTGACATTTGAAACCAACACAATTTAATATAGTCGCCAGAGCTAATTGACCATAGAAAACACAAAAATGGCTGTACATAATTCAGTCAATTTCATGGACATTATGCTAAAATGTGGTGTGGTGGTAGCCGAGACTCCTTCACATTATATCCTTCAAGTGATTTGCATTGTGCACGGTTTTTGCTTAAAATTTTACAAACTGTTGGGGCCAGTCCTGTTTGTCTGTTAGCAAAATATCAACCAACTGAACATATTTTGTTGAAACCTTTAGGAAATAATAATTTGAGGTACGTCTCCAACTGAATAACTGTTGGAGTCAGAGCATTTCAAGATGGCCGCAACAACCGGCGTACTTCAGAACATGCCAAAATGGCCTTATCAGTTGGTTTTACTGGTATTGAACTATAATTTGATGTGATAGAAGCTTCACAGTTTGAAAAAAGGAGGCGTTGTACAATATTGCATTCAGTTTGGCACTACATGTCACGGTGCAGTATTTGGTAATTGTTAATTAACTGTTTTTTTAAATTTGATTTAAACAATTCTAACAGTTTTCATTCCTCGTCTTTGTTTTGTGGCATTGCATTGAATCTCATTGTATTGAAACAAAGCTTGAAATGAATCAGATTAAATCATAATTAAAGACTGAATAATATGGTGGTTAAAGACTAAATCATATCATGATAAGACTGAATCGTGTCATGACTAAACAATGAATTGTATTGAGATTAAAGATCAAATCATATCATGATTAAAGACTGAATCATATTGTGGTTAAACACTGAATCATATAGGTTTTAAAGAATGAATTATGTAGTTATTAAAGGCTGAATTATATAGTTATTAAAGACTGAACTATATTGTTAGTAAAGACTGAATCATATGGTTATTAAAGACTGAATTGTATTAATATTAATGACTGAATCGTATCATGAACAAGGACTGCGATATATTGTTATTAATGACTGAATTATATAGTTATGAAAGACTGAATAATATAGTTATTAAAGACTGAATCCTATCATTTTTAAAGACTGAACTATGTTGTTATTAAAGACTGAGTTCTATCATTATTAAAGACTGAATCATATAGTTATTAAAGACTGAATCATATAGT
>NC_056517.1:34157959-34180938 GCF_014905685.2 Nematolebias whitei
TTAAAGACTGAATCATATTGTTATTAAAGACTGAATCATATTGTTATAAAAGACTGAATCATATAGTTATTAAAGACTGAATCATATAGTTATTAAAGACTGAATCATATAGTTATTAAAGGCTGAATCATATTGTTATTAAAGACTGAATCATATTGTTATTAAAGACTGAATCATATTGTTATTAAAGACTGAATCATATTGTTATTAAAGACTGAATCATATAGTTATTAAAGACTGAATCATATAGTTATTAAAGACTGAATCATATAGTTATTAAAGACTGAATCATATTGTTATTAAAGACTGAATCATATAGTTATTAAAGGCTGAATCATATTGTTATTAAAGACTGAATCATATTGTTATTAAAGACTGAATCATATAGTTATTAAAGACTGAATCATATTGTTATTAAAGACTGAATCATATTGTTATTAAAGACTGAATCATATAGTTATTAAAGGCTGAATCATATTGCTATTAAAGACTGAATCATATTGTTATTAAAGACTGAATCATATTGTTATTAAAGACTGAATCATATTGTTATTAAAGACTGAATCCTATCATAAAAGGCTGAATCGTATCGTTATTAAAGACTGAATCATTTCTGGTCACAGTCCCTTCCATGTAGGGTTATTTATGATTAATTTGAGTTCATCTGTTTAAAAAAGCCTGGATTTTGGGGTGTATTGGGCTTGTTTTGACACATTTATGAACATTACATAGCAGTCCTTTAACTGCAAGTGCAAGTGCTGAATTCAAGCCCAAAGTTGTTGTCACCTGGAAACTTTTCGTCAGCCCTTCTCTCTGCAGACACCGGAGATGAGAACCGTTCAGAGGAATAGCCTTGGGCAGAAGCCACAGCGAGCACCCAGCTCAACAACCCAGTCCGATTCCAGGGAGCCCCTCTCTGAGCTTCAAACGAACACGAATCGAGCTGGCTTCCCACCATATGCCTCCTTCAAACAGACTCTGCAGCTGCTCGTCTTCAAATCAATATAAAAAAAGATCTGGCACTGCAGGCACACTCAGAGTTAAGTGCAGAAATGTAGAAGGGTTTAATCTGACAAAACGGAGAATTCCTCATGCTATAGTATAACCATTAAAATGTGGAACATGGGAAACAGGAACAAATCAAATAACCTGGAGGAAATCAGGTTTGAATTAGTGGGATTAGTGCGTTTCCTGTCAGTTATGGTTTGTCGGTTATCTCATGAATCAGGTCTTGATTTTATAAACTGATGGATGACGGTGCTTAAATTTAAGACAGGAAGGTAAGAAAACCAGTGCACACACATGGACCTGAACACTGAAACAAAATATGACCAAAGCATCATTTGAGCAGCTTGAAGAGTTCCATAAATCACAAAGATTTTAAATATCGGAGTTAATCCAGTATTGGCTCGAAGCCACAAGAAAATGGGCACATTTTTAGGATTATAACTTTAGAATTGGCAGAAACTAAATTGAGAAGGATAGAAGGCGTCTGCGACAACTCCATGACTATTTTGAGAGTAAATCTGTCTAATTGAACTTTTACAAAATTCAAGCGATAAGACCGCAAGACTTCGTGACTTAAATGAGGAAACTGAGAACCCCTGCAAAAGATTTGGGACATTTTAGAGACTCGCTTACAAATATTGTTTGCCAACTAGGTGCCAAAAGTTGCAGCCACATGAGATGGTAGCTTTAGCAATTAATGACAGTAGTAATACACAAAGTACTGTTAATAATACCTTTGCACGTTTTTCACATTACACAAATACAACATTGTTCATATTACCAGGAGGTTTCTGTTACATGCATGCTGCGTTGTTAAGAGTATACGAGGCGTTGTGTCTGCATGGTTTACTCAGTACAGAGTACAGTAGGGTTTTTTTTTGTGTCTGGTCACATGATGAGCACCAACATAAAACCAAAGTTTTCCATTTAGTCATCCCATAGACAGGAGCTGGAAGAAACTGACATTAAATAATTATTGTGGGTTTGGTTTGAACTTTACTTAAAGATGAGGAAAATGGTAAATGGGCTGCACTTTTCGATCTTGTCAAGACACTCGAAGCTCTTTACAACACAATCTGTGCCCTCATTTACCCATCCATACAGCACACTAGATCTGTTCAAAGTTACTGTAATTGAATAAATTATTCTAAAGAGAATAATCAGTGCTTTCGCATTCATGCACCAATGGGTAGAGCTGTCATTTCCAACCCAAACCCGGAGCCTGGCCCGGCCCCGACCATGGGACACACATCGGAGGCAATGAGGGGTTCAGTGTCTTGCCCAGGGACACGTCGGCATGTGACGGCTGGTGGAGTCGAACCTCCAACTCTTGCATTGGAGGACGACTTCTCTAACCACTCAGCCGCAACTGCCCCGAAAACAGAAGACAAATTGCCAAAACATGTCAACAATGTAGGCAAAGTACAAAAGTTGGGACTGTAGCAAACATTTTTTTGTCATCTAGAGAATTTATTGTCAAGTATTTGCTAATTTTAGAACATTATTCTTGATTTTGACACACCAGCAACAGATTATTTTACCAAATTTTGATAGTAAGTTCATGTAGACACAGATGCCAGGCATGAAGTGTTACATCATGGCTACGTTTATTTTATACATATCATAGTATCGTATCCATTCGTCTGTAAACTTTTTCTTTTCACACCATTAATTTCTGATCATTCAAGATAAATTAACAAAACTTCATACACTTGTACATCATCACTAGACAGAGTGTTGTGTACCGTTCATTACTCCAGCTTCAAGGTCACAAATCAAGGTCAAAGTTAAAACAAGTTATTTTCTTGTCCGGGCCATTGCTATAGATTGTTGTGTTGCTGGACGTGTTTGTCAACTGGCGTATGATGCGCCGTTTGCAGTACTCTTGTTTAGACATCTGTGTACATTTAAACAGGCAATAAATCTTTATAAAGTTTTAAATGCAAAACACAATTTAAATTTGCTTGTTTTTAACAAGCCAAACACATGACATACAAGCCATACATTTAAATGTATATAATCTTCCTGGGACTGGAGTCAAAAGCATTTGAAATGTGGAGAGGGACACACTGGTGGGCAGGTCTGGGGGTCCTCCCCGAGAAAATTTTGTATGAAGTAGATGCCATTTCCTGCTTTCTGGTGTATTTTAACAGATTGTTAAACATCTATGTTTATCTACATAAGTAAAAACTTGATTCAATAACTATGTTAGAGAGTATAGCACAAAAAGAAGTAGCCTGACCAACAGCTCTCCTTGTTTCAATAGAGCACGTTCCACTTCTCTCCCGCATTCTAACACCCGACAACTGCCCACACTAACGTAGCGCTAAGCTACCGTGCAACACAGAGGTGTTTCCCCCTCCTCCCCCTGCCCCATCCACAAAAACCCTGAATAGATTAGCACCCTGCCAAACCAAGTGAGCTCAGGGAAGCACTGCATGCGGTGTGGTGAGTTATTGTAGGTAATCAGGAACACCCGGAATGGACTTTGGGTGGTTTAAGTATTCTCCTATTAATCAAGTGGAGTGGAATTATTTACAAAGAAATAGAAGCAGCGCTGGGGGAACTAATATTTCATGGTAAATGTGGAGGGGGTCCAAAAGAATATGTTTTAAATGTGAGGAGGACATATCCCCTTCATATATAAATGATGACAGCTTTGCTTCCTGGAGCAAAATTGATGTCTAGTTTAGCTCATCTGAATTTTACAACTCAGAGTTTTATGTATTTTTTAAACATTTTGACACGTTCTGATCTCTGTGCTAGACTTGGCACCGACTCATGGCTCAGATCATTGTCTGTTTCCGCAGAAATGCATGCAAACTATAATTAACCTAACATTGGATGTCAAACTTCTTCTTTTCATTTTATGGAAAGGAAAAATAAAAATAAAGCCACATGTGGCAGCTCTGCTTGGTCAGAATATTTTAGCAGCAACAAATGAAAGCAACAACCACATGTTGCTCAGAAAATCAAATCTGAGGGCTGAGACGAGCCAAAGGAGCAGCCCGTTTGGCAAACCAATGAAATGCTAACAACATCAGAGTTGACAGAGTGTTTTATTACAATCCTGGGCAATCATTAGGGCCATTCATCTGCACATTCAAACTCTTTACTCTTTCATTTGTCAACCCAGCAGCTCGGCTCCGGGCTTCAGCTTCGTTATTGCAAGCTAGCATGTTGCCTCTGATGCATGGTGCTATGATTAGTATCTGAAAGCAGAAAATATAGATCTATGTAAAATATGCTCCTTTAAAGGCCCCGTCGGAGGAGTAATGGCAAAGTAACCAACAAAGGGACACAAAAATGAATATGTAAAGACAGTTTTTGTGATTATTTATGCTTTAGCGACACTGAAGGCAAAGTAACATGCGTGTTTTAAGGTAATACGTTTTACATTTACAATTCAAAGTATATTTTATGGGGTTTTTTCCACACAGTTTTGATTATTTTCAGCCTCCTTTTGACCCTGTTCAGGATGTGTGATCTAAAAATAGCAATCCAGATTGGTGGAATTGGTTCTCTTTTGTAAAAATAAATAAATAAATCCACATTTTGACAACTGTTTTTTTTTTATTACATATAATTTAGATTTTTCTGAAACCCTCTGTGTATTTTCTCCCATTCAAAACACCGTAAATTGTTTTAATGTTTCTGTTTCTCTGCTGCTAGACTGTCAGAAAGCTTAGAGAAAACTGTTGCACCAATAAATAAATACTTTACTGATCCCAGAGGGAAATTAAAGATTATATATTACATAGAAGTTAGATTTTATTGCGCAAATTAAAGATTTTCATGCCAGAGTTTTAAACAAAAGTATTTTTGTATTTACCCATACCTCCACACATAAAGTCATGCCTGGATGGTAGTAGGAAATATATGCAGTTGTTTTTGTGTTGTATTGTTAGTTTCCAACATCTTAGTTCTAACTTTATTTAAATGGGCCTTCCAACAGAATTTATAGCTGATTATCACTCCTGTACATTATGCACAATCTCAGTCTCTTATTGCTTGGACGACAAATCAGGGATCAGTGTCAGCTGCTACCACACCAAGCTCTGTAAAATGAGTTTTCTGTTTTTTATATTTGATTAACCATGGCGATCATCTTCAGCTTAGGCTGTAAATGTAAATCTATCCATGTAACTGTATGTTGTATTTTGCTAATGCATTTGCAAACAAATTAATTTGAACAGTTAAAGTTTTATGCACAATGTGGAGCATTCAGCCAAATTCGAGCTCAGTATCAGTTAAATTATGGATTTAATAATTTTCTGCATTGGCTGATGGTGACTAGCTGTAGCAGCCATCTTGAATTGGATTGACCTACGCAAGGCGAGGTCAGTGAACAAGGCCAGGCTGATTCTGGCAGATCCTGATCATCCACTACATGGTGAGTTCAGGTTGCTTCCAGCTGGACGCAGGTATCTGCTGCCCAGATGTAGAACGGACTGAAAAACTCATTCACGCCTGTAGAGATCAGGCTTCTCAAAGAACAGGGATGATTTCTGTATTTTTATTTTAACGTCTCAATGTCGTGTGTAGTATGGATATTTTTTCTGCCTACTGACTGTGAAACAAATTACCCCTTGGGGATAATAAAGATTCTTGAACTTGATTGACACCAAAGGGTAATCAGTTGTACATCCAGTGACTACTCTTGGAAAGTTTGAGTAAACCCTAGAGGTTTCTTATAGCTGCTTTGCTCTTGATGTCTGGCGATACAAAGAATGTGTACTGGTAACAAATTATTGCTATGAAATATTAATTTATAATGTTATAATGTTCCCATTTCTGTAGCAACAATACCTGGAACACAGACAACAAAATAATTAAGAGTAAAAACTAAACTGGGGTGCAATTAGGAAACAGAAAGCTCTGATTAAGGGAAACAAGATGTTATACAGGTATACTGGGATGATGGAGTACTGAGTGTGAACAGGTGAGTGGAGGGGAGCAACAAGGGGAAATGAGGACAACAACAACCTTGACAAAAAAAAAAGCAAAACTAAACTCATCGTACAAAACAATACAATATATCTACAACTTAGACGCCAATTCTCTATCTACATCAAAGACAAGAGCGTATTTTCTTTTCGAGTCCTACTGGAGCATCTTTAGCTGAATCCAGAGTGCTAACTGTTACCACAAATACACAAAAAAGCATGAATAACAAAAAAAGTCACATCTAAATCAAATAGCTTTACTTTTGACCCAATCTCTAAGACTAAAAATGCTCCGTCAGGGTGAAACCATCCTACTGAGGAGCAACAGCGTGTATTATCAACTCCCCAGAGGTAACAAGAAAGTTGTGACAAGCCTTTTGTGTAAACCCAAGCACTCATATTGGAATATAAACCCTGCTGGATCTATCTATGATCAGATGGATGGAAACACATGCAGGCTCATCCCCTGTAGCTTGACAGCAGGATATTCTCAGTGTTGATGGAGGTATTGATCATGCACACATTAAAATGATGTCTGCAGCAGTAAATGCTGATGGTGGAGAGGTCCATTAATCAGGAAATCAATGGTTCTGTCAATAAGAAACCATGGCCCTGACAATAGATGACAGTTTGAAGGTGGAGCGTCAGGTTAGCGGAAAACAAAGCTTCCCGCTGCTGAGTCCAGGGTCCTTTCAGCACCTGAGCTCCGTCCTTGTCCTCCACAACCCCTTTGCGTCACTCCCATTTACTTTAAGGGGGAGCTTCCCTGCTTACTGAGGGCTGAGAGTGCAAGCAGGTTGTGAGTTGTGAAGTTTTATTTGGTGTCAGCTCTTCTAGCCGCTTCCATCACTGATAGTTGCAAACAAGTGAATGAATGTGATGAATTTAAACTGTGTAGTGCCCCAACAAAGGACGTGTTGTGTAGTGACAAACCTGCTGCCAGTCTCATGAATGTTGAAAAGGTGAAAAGTCCCAGAATTATGTCCAACAGTTGTATAAAAACATTTTTTAAAGGATAGAAGTCCATAGTCCAGGTGACCTGACTGAGAATTATTGGATAGAAGTCCATAGTTTCGGTTTCTCAGCATCCCACAACCTCAGACTGCAAACCTAATCCAACAGAAACAGAGACCAGTTCAGTTTCTTTACCAAGTCAATCAATACAGGAAATTACGTACATAGGAAATCACTTCAAACATCCCCCTACATTAACATATCTGTAGATCTGGCTGCCAACATTCAATGCAACTCAGAACTCAAAATGAAGGTCCATTGCCACCAAGGTGTTGTCTCTGAGCAAGACACCTAATCCCTAATTGCTCACATAGCTGCCCACTGCTCCACCTGGGTGCATCCCAGGTGCGAAGGGTTAAATGCAAAGAACCAATTTCCAAATCATCTACTTTTTGTTCCAGTCCAGCTATCTTTTTGTCTTTGTTACTTATCAGGACTTTCAACAGCTTCACTTCCTCAATCAGACCTATCAGGAGTTCTTGCTGAAATGCTAATCTTGTCAATTCTGCATTCATAAAGTTCAATGATTTTTTAAATTTCTTCCATATTTTCTGAACTACAAAGGTATTTTCTATTGACTCTAGTCTTCTTTGTCCATGTCTGTTCGGCATTACTCACACTACTCCTGGGCCTGGCGGTAGCAGCTCTCCGGTCTGATACTAGTAGCCCTGAGGCCTGGCTATAGTAGCTCCCAGGTCTAATGATGGTAGCTCAGGGCCCAGCGGCTACAGCTCCCAGATTCGATGGCGGCAGCCCGGGTCTCGGCGGAAGCAGCCCACAGGTCCAACGGTGGCAGCCCGGGGCCTAGCGGCGACAGCCCCCAGATCCGACAGTAGCAGCCTGGGTCTTGGCGGCAGCAGCTCCCAGGTCCAACGGCGACAGCCCGGGGCCTAGCAGCGACAGCCCCCAGATCCGATGGCAGCAGCCCGGCTCTCAGCGGCAGCAGCTCCCAGGTCCAACGGAGGCAGCCCAGGGCCTAGCGGCACTACTCTTAGGCCTTTCTGGTTGAAGCAGCTCTGAAGTCGGCTGTTTGTTCCCACACGGCTCTTCCTCGTCCACACGGATGCTCCTGTAATCCTGTTAGAGAAAAAAACGTGGTTAGTGGAGGTCTGAGGTCTAGCTCCTGCTCTCTCCACAGACAATAAGCTGCAGTGTTACAAGCCTCTGGCAGCAGCAGCTTGGAACTAAATCACAGAATAAAGTATTTGACTCACGAGAAGTCTTTTTTCATTAGTAATTGAAATAAATCACGGAGCTAAACCCAGACGCCATTGTACGTGAACATACAATGATTGCAACCCATAGCACTTATTATAATTATTATTATTATGTCCTTCATGTGTCCTCCTCTGTCCCTGCATGGTATTTGATGCAGACTTCTATGACTACTGCTTGCAGCTGGTGTCCTTTATGATTCACCTGTCCACCTCATTGGTCGCATCTTCTCCTCTGTCCCTGGTCTCTGGGCATCTGGACTGTTACCACTGCCAAGCAGAGGCTGGTGTTCTTTCAGCACACATAGATCCTGGACATGGACAGTCGTCTAACGTGATTTTTGCCTTTCCTCCTAGACAAAGTCCTGCTCGTCTCCATTCTAGACTAGTCATTGTGTGTGCGTTCCTCCTTCCTGTCTTTTCAAACCCAGCTGGTCAAAGTAGCTGGCCGCTTGTCCTGAGCCTGGTTCTGCTGGAGGTTTCTTCCTTTTAAAAGTTTTTTTTCCTTTCCACTGTTGCCTTTGTGCTTGCTCAGGATGGAGAGACTGTGAAGTAGTGAAGACTCAAAGCCATCTGCTGGCTCCTTCCATAAATAACATTATTAGTTAACTTTTATGTATATTAATATTTCTGTTCATTGCCCTGAGATGACTTCTGTTGTGACATGGTGCTATATAAATGAACTGAAATTAATTGAATTCATCTCCAGCAGTAGGCTGGTGCCCTCTGTTGGGATTGATGAGTGACTGTCTGCATTCCTTACCCACCAATAGTCAGGGTCATAAGTCTCCGCAACTTCAATTTTGTTGGGTTGCAGTGCTTCCATTTGGGAACCACTACACTAGAACATCACACGATGCTAGCACGAGACTATGATTCTATGGCACTGGAGAATCACGTAAGTGCAGGGCTGTTTTCATGAGCATGTCATTGTCTAGGCACAAGTCCAGTAATGCCAGTAGAAGTTTGAACAACCAGGCCATGCCATGCACGGTCCACCCAGTATCCCAGTATGCAGCCATCTTTATAAAATCCACTGAGACTTTTCTATGAAACTTTTGTACATGCTCAAAACTATTGTGGATCTATCCGGTGTAACAGGAAGCCCACAACATTTCTATTACATTCCGGAGGAACTCACCAATACTCTGCTTCTCTTAACTGCAGCACCATTTTTTCCTTCTCTGGGTCCTGCAAGCCAAAATCTGAATGGATTCTGTTGGATTTGAAACGAGCACTCCTTCAAGCATGCCATTTAGACACAGTCAAGGTAATTTCTTATTTTCTACATGATCTCATCTATAGGTTTCTCAGCTGGGTGAATCAGTGAACCTGGAACCACTTACAAATGAGGAAAGCTAAACAAATCGTCATTAAAATCTAATCATTGAAGGGAATAAAAATGTACTTTTTTATTGGAACTACAAAAAACTGAACTTCCTTAGATAGAGAACTTTACTAATTGGCTTTTATGTATGTGAATGTTTCTATAAAGAGCCCTGAGACAACTTCGTTGTGATTTGGTGCTGTATAAATAAACTGAATTGAATTGAATGTTTGATCAAACTGAACTAATGAACTCATGTTAAGACATGAGTTAAAACAACCTTTCTGCTGTCGATCGTTCCATGAATGGCAAATCAGAAATAGACTGGCAATTCTTTGTAAATCCATTTCTGTAAACTTTAAATGTTCTTTTTTTTTTTAGCACTTTTCCCCCTTTCTCCTTTTGATAAGTGAATTGCATAGCAAAGGCATGGATATAATTTGACTTTAGACATAACCAATTTATCACTAACCCCAGTGCAATCCAGACCCCTGTAATGAAAAGCTGGGCCAGAGGATCTGGAATGGTGCAGAGTGACACCTGCTCGAGTTGGTTCAAATTAGAAATGCTAAAAGAGAGAAGAAACTGTCAAAGAGAAATGTGTCAGACATTTTACAGGTCTAATACTCTTGTAAGCTGGAGGGTTCAGGTTTCAGCTGAAGAGGTTTTCAGGTGGTGGGATGTGATCTGCACTGAGCGCACACAAAGAGGAGAAAAATACAAGGAATTTCAGGATTCTTGCCTCATTTTTGTTGCTTCTAATGCTGCTCTCATGGGTGTCCACGAATTACCTGGTGAGTTATGGGGGGAAATATGTAGAATTGCTTTTATTGGGAATTTCAAGTCCTTCAAAACCCGATTTCTGAATGGTAAAATTAAAAGGAAGGGATTGTGAAGATATCTACAATACACAGTGCAGCGTTAAGTTTATTATTTCAATGATACATGCGACTTTTTACATGTAAAGCAGGTCGATCTGTGCTTTTGCTTAGCAAAATATCTCATGAACCATTAGATCAATTTTATTTAAATAGAAAGGAATATTTCAATGCTCATCAGCAACTACTTTAGTTTCGGAGTCAACTCAATTCAAGAAGGTCGCTGCATTTAATCGACCTTATCAAACACAAAAGTGGTCCTAATGCTGTTAAATCCACAGATGTGGAGATTAAAATGGCATGGTGGTAGCTGAGAGTCATCCCCAACACATACTGCAAACACTAACAGGTTGCATGAGCTCTTTGTCTAAAACTTTAACATTAGATGTTAAAGTCGACCAATAATCAACCTTAGCGGATAAAGAAAGTTTCACAGATATTGAATGTTGATAGCTTAAAGCAGGGCCTTCCAACTATATCGCTCAGGGAGCCACAGTTACTGAAAGCCAAGAGCTCAGGGGCTGGACATCCAGCAGTTATTGTCATTAAGTAAGTTTCTTTTATGGTTTAAAATCTAGTTTTATTTGAAAATGACCCCATTGGTGGGCCTGATTTGGCCCCTGGTCCACCAGTTGAACAGCCCTGGCTTAGAGTCCTCACTCAACACGTGCTTTGAGCGTGGACAGGGTGTGAACGATTTCTGTTCAAAACCTTACGACGGAGCTTTAGGGCCACACTAAGAAAAAATTAAAAGCCATAAAATTATGAGAAAAAAGACGAATAAACTCTTAATATTACGAGAATAAAGTCGCACGAGTCTTTTTGCAGCTCTCAGGTTTTTTTTCCCCCCACGAGTCGGATCTATGATGTGACCTGTCAATCAATCCAGTAGGCGTGTCAGCAAGTCCTAAGCTAAATGAGTCGTAATATTATCCTAACTCTGACACGATAAAGCAGGTTTACTGCATTTTAACTTTGGTAAAATGAAGAATGTTGAGTGTCTTGTTAAGTTATACTGTGGTATTGTTTTTTTAAAATATGGAGATACTTAATCTGTTAGCACATCAGCATCAGATCTGATGGGCATTTGATGACATGCCTATGGGATTGATTGACAGGTCGGGTCGTGGATCCGACTTGCTGGGGGGGGGGGGAAATAAAATCAATGAGAGCTGTAAAAAAGAAAGTCTCTTACGACTTTATTTTTGCAATGTTAAGATTTTATTTGATTTTATTCTCGTAATACTATGACTTTATTCTAGTAGTTTTATGGCTTTTTTTCTTTTTTTTTTTTTGCGTGGCCCTAAACTCTGCAAGAAATGTTGCCTCCAGGCTTTTATGTATTTATTTAAAAAAAAACAATTGGCTATTATTTGTTGCCCTCATTCAAAAAATAAAAAGCAACAATTAAACATTTTAACATGAGTTTAGTTGTTATGGACCCCAAGCTGGCAGACTGAGGAAGAGGCAACAACTTACAAAAGGTGTGTTTCCATTTACAAGTGAAGATATTTACAGGCTGAAAGGGAAGAAAACAGGATACGGTGAGTGCGTTGTAGATTGACAGGTTGCTTGAAAAATGAATGTTAGTTAAGACGATGGTCTCTTTCTTACAATTGTTTATGTAAATGGAGCCAGAGAGGAGAGACAGAACAAGGTCATAGGTTTCCAAGGAGGTGAAGATGGTCCAGAGAAGGTGAGTGGCGTTTGAGGGAGGATCAGGTGGGTGGTGCTCGGTGGTGTTCTGATCCAGGTCCATGTTTGATGATTGTAGGAACAAGATGATACCAGGACAGTCGCAGAGGACAAGAAGGTCTTGGAAGACTCAAGGAAGCAGGACTTGGAAGTCACTGGAGAGGATAGCAAGGGTTAGGAAAAACTGTTTGGAAACAGCAATGTTCAGTCAGATCACCTGGAAAGTTTCTTGTGTTTTTGCTGAGACGTTTCGTCCTTCATCCAAAGCACAGGTGTCAAACTCCAGGCCTCGAGGGCCGGAGTCCTGCAACTTTTAAATGTGTCTCTGATGCCACACAGCTGAATCAAATAAGATCATTAGCAGGACTTTGGAGAACTTGACTGCACTGAGAAGCTAATTCTGTCATATGATTCAGCTGTGTGGCATCAGAGACACATCTAAAATTTGCAGGACTCTGGTCCTCGCGGCCTAGAGTTTGACACCCATGATCCAAAGGATTTCTTCAATCTGAGGAGCCACCACACAAAACTGATTCCCACAAACAGCATACGCCATAGTGGAAAAAAACAGTTTGCTGGTGCTAAGATGGCCTCCGGGGCTCGCCCTCTCCCCGATGAACTCCTCTGAGACAGTCATGCCAAAGTGGTTCAAAACACCAAAGTTCATGCTCAATAATCCTGGTATAAAATCCAACAATGTTCGGTCAGGTTGTCCGGACGATTTCTTTTTGTTGCTGAGACATTTCATCTTTCATGCAAAGGACTTCTTAAATCTGAAGATCCACCAAACAAAACTGATTCCTGCAAACAACCCACTCCGCATGTGACTGTTTGAACCCATGACCGTTTCAGAGGAGTTGATGGGGGAGAAGGCGGGCCCTGGAGGCCATCTTGGCACTAGCAAACTGTTTTTTTTTGTCCCACTATGGAGTATGCTGTTTATGGGAATCCATTTTGTTTAGTGGCTCCTCAGATTGAAGAAGTCCTTTGGATGATGGACAAACATCTCAGAAGAGAACAAGAAACCGTCCAGATGACCTGACTGAATATTGTTAGAGTTTATACTTGGATTATTGAGCATGAACTTTGGTGTTTGGAAACAGGTTTGCTGGGTGTTCATTATTTTACCATAAGGTATCATAATGTTCCAGCATCGGAACGTCCTGCAGGAGCTTAAGTAGTCTGCAGAGTAGTCTTCCATATCAGGTGCAGGTGTGTAGAGGTGGATGAATGCAATGAGTAGCAGCTGTGGAGAAAGTGATTGTGGCTGGAAACCTAGGAATCCACACAGCTAGTAGGTAACGTTCACACTGTAGGTCTTAATGCTCATAGCTGACATTTTTCTCAGATCCTTTTTTTGCTGCGTGGACGTTCACGTTATAATTTAAATGTAACCTCCATCAGACTGCAGTGTGAACACTCCACAGTTCTGAAGCGACCAGCAGCAGACGTGACGTCACATGCAGCGCGCTGTGCAGAAGGAAATCTGGATGCTGCACATGCAAGCATGTGTGGATCGTTTCTGAAGTTGCCGTGCAATAAGAACAGAGGAAATCATTATCTGACATGATTGTTCAGTCCAGTATTTACATTTAATTCTGCCTCTTGACGGCTTCTCGGATGCAGCGTTGGCTTTTTGGCGCAGGAGCGACGTACTGAAAAAAAGAAAAACTCAAGTATCGACCCTGTCTCGATAAAATCCAACACCGATGTTGGTATTGTACGTTGCTGAAGATTTTCAGTCATCCATGACGGGTCATTTAAAAACAAAAAAGACAAAGCAAATGATCGTCTGTTCTGTAGCTGAAGTAGATCCAAGCTTTAAACCACATGTTTGGTATCAATATCATTATTTGGATGGATCCACATCTACCACCTCACTGACGTAAAAGTCGCATGATGGAAAAAGACCTGGCTTGTATTTAAAAATATCAGTTGTCACATTCAGACTGCCACATTGATAAGATTCCCATATGGGCCCTTTTGAGCACTTTTCCCTTCAGTGAACGTAGCTTTAGTTCACCAGAGGTGATCTGTTTTAAATGAGGGAACAGAACTAAAACGTAAAAAGTGTATGGTATTGAGAATAAGCATTAAATCATTATTTGCATTTTGTATTTTTATGAGTAAGGCTTGTCCCTAATACTGTCTTATAATTAGCAATTATTTTCTTTTTCTAGTTGTAACACTCATTACCTCATATTACCATCAACAAGCACCTTCTACTTCTCAAGACTCTCAAACTGAAGCTCCAGACTAAAAGTTTTCTCTGATTACGGCAAATCATGGAAAGTTGTTGCGGTTCGGGCCACCCGGTGGGAGCAGCTGTTCGGCTGTCGCGTTAATCCACGGCGCTTATGCAAATACACGCCCTTTTGAAAGGTTCTCCACCAAATATGATGTGATTTAGGCTGCCAATCATTGTTTACATAATTGCCCCATTACATGCACTTGTGGAAATTTTGATGAATGACACCTACCTTCGACAACAGAGTGAGGGTGGGAGGAATATCTGCACATCAACAACTTTTTGTACTTTGCAGGAGTTTCTGTAAAGTGGAATTAAAACTTATCAGTGGGGATTCTTGTGAGTTTTGTACAATTCAACTGAAAATGAAACAATGAAATTATTTCCAGTCTTTTGGTATGATTCATTAGTAAGTCCTTTTTTTTTTTTCAAAGCTAATTCTACGGCTCATAAGGAGAAAAAAAAAAAAAACAGAAAGCAATTAACAGCTTATAGAAAGTTTAATTAATTGTGGGTTTACTGTAGTAGTATTTCTTGATCCTCTCCTCAGGAAGCTTTGGGTCACATCCAGACCCCATCAGCAGTTTTGGTTTGAATCTGGGTCCACATCAGTCCACTTTCTGTTTCACTCTGCCCATCTTCTCCATGTCCAAACCTCCCAGTTTTTCCCTTCCCCTATGGGTTCTAGTCCAGTCCTTGCCTGGTACTTTCATCAGCTGGTGTTTGGTTCTTCACATCCAGGCTGATGAATGATTGGGTCTTTGTTGGTTCTTGACAAGTCGACAATGGAGATCACTGGAGAAAGGCCAACCAATGTTGAAGAGGCAGCAGAGACAACTGTCGACAAATGTCCGGAGACTGTTAAACCTTTTGGTGTCATCGTGTGGTCACAGTTGGGGTCCTCATACCTGGAAGAAATGATGGTCTATATTTCAGTCTGGTCAGGTCATTTCCATGTTATTTCTCACTTCTTGTCAATTCTTGTTTCTGAATGATGTCGGGATGGAGCGGGAGATGGATCAACAAATCGGAGCCTCTTCTTCAGTAATGAGGATGTTGCTTTGGTCAGTTGTGATGAAAACAGAGTTGAGTCAAAAGGTGAAGACCTTGATTTACTGGTTTATTTGTGTTCCAGACCTTACCAATGGTCATTGCTAGTGGCGGACTCAACCTCACAGATAGAGTGAGGAGTCTCTGTCATCCGGGGGGAGCTCAGAGTAGAGCTGCTGCTTCTCTGCATCAAAAGTAGTCAGTTGAGGTGGATCAGGCATCTGACGCCTTCCTTTGGAGGTTTTCAAGTCATGTCCCAATGGGAAGAGGTCCCAGGCAGATCCAAACCTTGATGGAGGGATTATGTATTTTCTCTGGCATGGGAACACCTTGGAGTCCCCCAGGAGGAGCTGGAGAGTGTTGCTGGGGAGAGGGGCATCTTGGTTTCTCTCTTGGATCTGTTGCCTCCACAATGGGACTGCAGATTAGTGGTACAAAGCTGGAGATGGAGGAGTTCTCACAACCACGCCAAGAAATTTGATGTTGTATCTTCTTGTATTTCTTGCCCCTGGAGCTGGTTTTCACTCTGATAAAGAATTCTGGTCCCAGTTTCTTATCCTGGTTCTTGACTTTGTAAAATGAATCAACAAGCTGAGTTAGAGACTTGACAAACTTCGTATCAGGGCTCTCATTGGGGTAATTTTGATGCTGTTGTGATGGACTAGTGGATTAGGGTGTTCCCCACCACTTACCCAAGAACCACTGGATACAGACACCAGGTCTCCATGGCCTTGAACAGGATGAATCAGGTGTTGAAACTGGACAGCTGGATGCTGTTGAACCCCCAAACTGGAGAACCAGGGCTGCATATTTTAGTCAGGCCAATAACCTTTGACTTATCTGGCACAGTTGCCCCTAAAAAGCTCAGGCTTATGTAAAGATACGAGGCAGCAATTATTCTTGGGCCGTTTTGTTGACCAGCTTGCAGAAGAGAATTGATCTTCTCCTGATAGCAGCAGCGATACGAGCTGTGTTTTGCTCCCTGCTCTGTTCAGTGGCTGACATCTTTGCCCAGAGGCTGACACATGTGCAGAGCTTATCTCCTACTAACTCGAGATTCATCATGTGTGTTTGACAGGCTTTTACAAAAGCTACAAGGTTACACAACCATCCATTTTTTAAACACTCCACTTGATGCCTTAATAAATGAGTTGGTAGCAGTTTGGTGAACGGAGCCTTTCAACGTCCTTTAGTCTTGCGTAATGACGCTCCAGGTCCGAGCTTGATTTTATTAAATTTCTTTAGAGTGTTTGCTACAGCCATCTTCAGAAAGACTAAAGTCTTGAAGACTATGGTAATTTTTCATGTCCAAAAGAGATCCAAACTTGAACTGAAGTTGATCACAGTCAGTTTCCCACTATGTGCATGTGACCAAAATATCTCTCATTTAAACATGGCCAACAAAGACTCTAATGACCCTCAGGACAGAGGGGAGGCAGAGTTATGTGTATGTGTAAACAGAGTAACGCACTGCAGTTTAAACACTTAGAACTCCACACTTTATAGTTTGAAAAAGAAGATCTTTTTTAAACAGCTTCAATAAATAAGAAACAAAGCCCCATCACTTTATTTTAAACGCTTATGGGAGGAAGTACCTCAATTCAGTAAACATCTATCATTTCTAAAACCATGTTTGCTGGAATCATACTCTGCTCCACTACTGTCAGTACAACCTTAGATTAGATTAATGTACTTTATGTAGTGCAACTAATGGAGCGAGAGAGCGGAGGTCAGTAAACGTGACATACTCCAATCAAGTTTAGGGCTTTTTAAGCCTCACTACTGTGTCTTCCAAAGCCATAAAAGCTGCTGGTTTATTGCCTTCCCAGCTCTCAGTGACCTGCCCGAACCGCCTGGTGTCAGTATTACATCCATAGAGAGCTTTACCTTGGAGGTCAGAGGACACATAAAGTATATGTAGACAAATGAGAACTGACAAGGTAAGAAAAAGCAGTAAGGATTGGTTTGTGTGAAACAGCACTTGACTTGTGCTTAATCATGACTAACGTTCAGAGGCTCCATAGGGGAGACAAATTGGGAATATACCAGTAAATACTAGTTATTTTGATGCAGAAAGCAAGGAGATATATTGAGGGATATAAAACGTCTTAAAAACCATTATCAACTCTGAGTCAGCAAGAAAGAGAAGAAAATGCATCTTTACAAAAGCTACAGATTTTTCTTCAAACGAGTAGAAAAATAGAATGGGAAAACAAAAGTATGTATATCTTCCAGAGGATGGCAGCAATCCAACTTATAGCTACCAATAAATCCACAGAGCAAGAAGAATGACCATTTCCCTTGACTAAGGCACCATTCACACAGGAATATCTTTTTGTAAATTTGTGTCTACATGGAAATGTTGTTTTAGGAACAGTTTAAAACAGTCTTGAAACACCACCCTTGTGTTTTTGTGTGGACAGCAAAAATCCAACCTTTGAAAGTGATACTTTATGCACATGCTCCGTGCCTTGTTTCCTGTTTTTGGTGTACATTCAAGGCAGCGTTGCAGCGCCACATACAGGCCTGGCATAGTTCCTACAGCATTTTGAGTCGCTTTTGGTGCTTTTGTATGGATGAAGACATTTAAAGAAATGTGTTATGTATACAAGGATATTTGTGGAAAGGGTTTTTTAAAAGTTACATTAGGATACGTAAAAGCAATGCTACATGTACAGTACATGTAAATGAAAATGCAAAACCTACTTTTTGCAGCCCAACATTACAAAATGAGAGTACAGCCTCTGTTGATGGCTTCAAACAAAAACATTGAATAACATCTGGGCCTTTTATCACCACTGGAAATCCAAACAGAGGAGTCATGCACAGTGTTAAAGAGATCATCCCAGATTTGGGATTGTGTTTTTCAGGAAACAAAGGCAGAGCGGCTCGGGAATGCAACATTTGCTGTTGATGATGAGCATTGCCTCGGTTTTTTTAGGTCCCCTCACTTCAGGCAGCCCCCGACTGTAGAGTCATTTACAAATTTGGGGCTGATTCACAGCCACAGCATGAAGCCTCTTTCGGAAAAATGAAGCTGGAGTGCCCATTTAATACAGAGATTGACTCCTGAACAATCAAAATTATTGTTATCTTCATGGCAGGCGCTGTCATCACTAATAACAGTCAGTGTGTGCTCCGGTCTGACTCGATGCAGGACAATATTTTCTGTGAACACAGACTGGCATGCTTGGCTCTGCTCAATATGTTCCAGTGAATGTCAATGATCATGCTGAAAAATGTGGGATTGTCATGTAGTTTTAACCAAGCATGAAGGTTATTGTACTTCTGTGAGAGCCCCTTGATGGATTTTTGTGGACCCAGTTGAAATGAGTCAGGTGAGCGGAGCATCAGGAGATTCGTGATCTGTCAATTCAAGGGTTTTACTACTGGACACATTCAGACAGGTCTGCTCTGGTTTGAAAATGCTTCAGAGACCACAAGTGAACAGAAACACACAACTGATTCCACCGAGTGAAGCTATGAGTGGAAAATTGGTTCCGGACTCGCTGCTTCCTGAGGATCTCAGAGATTCAGGATGAGCCAGGACCCGTTGTTTAACTGATTACCATCAGTGGGACCACCTCGAGAAAAGCAGCAGTTTTTGCTGCTCTGGGGTACACAGGTGTGTTAACACAATGCCAAGATGGAAAGTTATCAACAATGACTGTGGAGACGCAACATCAGTCTTCGACATACTACAGAGAGAACAGTTACTCACAAGTGGAAAGCATTTTAGACAACTGTCCATCTTCTCAGGAGTAAACGTCCCAGCAAGTTCACCCTGAAGGTCAGACTGTGCAATGGCTCAGAGAAATAAGCTCCATCTCGCGTCAAAGGCTACAGCTCGTGTCTTGTTTGGAAAAGCTCCAGCAGAAATCCTCTTCTCTCTTACAACAACATGGCAGCTTGACAGGTTTGGAAAGTTTCAACAAAACTTCTGGGACAAATCCACACAAAGGACATATGGTTACCCAGAATGCATTGCTCTTTGTTTGAAGAAAACCAACCACACCACATCAGATTCAACTCCTCATCCCAGCTGTCAGTACTGTGGTGGAGGGCTGATGGTTTGGGTTCCTGTCAGCCACAGAGTGGACCGTGAACTCAAAGGCTTCTAGAGTCAAATGTAAGTTCATTTGTCTGATAGGTGAAGCTTGGACAAACTGGGTCCAACAGAATCATGGTCCCAAACACAGCAGCTGATCTACAACAGAACGGGTCAGAAAGACAAGAAGCAAGGTACTGCAACGGTCCAGGTACAGTCCAGACCCTCAACCTGACTGAAATGATGTGGTTGGACCTTCAGAGACCTGAGCAGAAACCTCAACGATGGAAAGAAGAGTGGGCCTAGAACCTCCACAACCATCAGAGAGACAAACAGAAAACAGCTGCTGAAGGAAGTTCTACAAGCTGCTGGCTCAGGGGCTCGACCCACTTTGTGTCCAATAAATGATGGCACAGTAGAGTCGGATGTTTTTGTTCACTTGAGCTTAAATTTGAGTAACTGTAAAACCTGGTAAAGACCAGATCAGTTTGATAGTGTTGCAGGAACATGGAGCAAAAACTGTTTCTGAGCAAACGTGTGCACGTGTGAAGCCCAACATTAGAGCTGCTGTAGTGTTGGAGTTCTGCACAGCTCAGCAGAGACGTTCAGTCACAGTAATACCTTTACAAGCTCCTGCAGACCTTAATGAGCTGCTACACCTGGCTGCCGGACACGGAACAAGACCCCAAAGAGAGAGCTGTCACATGAAACGAAGTAAAAGACAAGAAAACTCCTCCAAGGCTATTACTCAGTGCGAGGGAGAGACCAAGAAACGGGTTGTTCTGTTTTTTTTTGTGTCTAAACTTTATGTCAAGTACAAACAAAGTGGAGAGGTTGTTAAAGAGAAACATTAAAGTGAATCAAAGTAAAGGTCAGAGCTTCAGGAAGACAAAATACACTGATGTTACACAATAAATGCTTCTTTTTTTTTAACAGAGAGAACCAATTCTGTTTGGATCCTGACAAAAAAACACGAACAACTTAAACTTGTTTGTGCTCGACTTTATGATGGTGTACGTGAGGATCTGATCCCACTTTGGTCCTGGCTCTGCTCACATTAGTTGCTAGATCTATCTCGACCAGGTAAGACGCTATATATTCTAAACATTTCCAGAGAAATAGAAATAAATAGATTACATTCAATTCAGTTTATTCATATAGCGCCAAATCACAACAGAAGTGATCTCAGGGCACTGAACAGAAACATCCATATACATACAAAAGCCAGTTAGTAAAGGAAGCCAGCAGATACGTTGAATCTTCACTTTGTCACAGTCTCCCATCCTGAGCAAGCACAGTGGCAACAGTGGAAAGGAAAAACTCCCTTTTAACAAGAAGAAACCTCCAGCAGAACCAGGTTCAGGACAAATGGCCATCTGATTTGACCGGCTGGATGTAAGAGGACATGAAGGAGAGGCAAATGAACGCAGAATTGCAGGTGCAGGTGTAGGTGAACCTGAAAGACAAAAACACATTTCAAGGTTAGAAAAAATAATTACAAATACAAAACAGGTTGAGCAGAGTAAGTAAAAACAGTAGCATAGTGAAGAAATGTGGTCAGTTTGTTCTCCAGCAGTCTAAGCTTATAGCAGTATAACTAAGGGACAGCTCAGGAAGCCAAAGCCAACCCTAACTATAGGATTTATCCAAAAGGAAAGTCTTAAAACTGGACAATGTGTCAGCCTCACGGACAGAAACTGGAAGTTAGTTCCACAAGAGAGGAGCCTGATAACTGAAAGATCTTCCTCCCATTCTGCTTTTGGAAACTCTAGGAACCACAAGGAAACCTGCAGTCTGAGAGTGAAGTGCTCTGTTGGGAAAATATGGAACAATAAGATCTGTAATATAAGAAGGAGCTAGGTTGTTGAGGGCTTTGTAGGTTAGAAGTAGGATTTTGAATTCTATTCTGGACTTGACATGGAGCCAATGGAGAGAAGCTAAAACTGGAGAGATGTGATCTGATAAGTTTGAACTACCCCTTTAAAGTTTGCATTTTATCTGAATTCTGCTGTATAATTTGTGCCTATCATCCGTGCACAGCTCCAGCCTGTGTGTCATTCCGAAGCCATCACACTCCCGGACCACCATAAAGGCTCGGGTCTCTCCAGGCCCTGATGGATATTTTAATACAATCAAAGGGCGAGGCTCTGCAGATAAATCCGTTTGTGTAAGTCTGATAAAGTATCTGCTCCAGCTGTCAGCCTATTTTCACGGCAGTTGTGTAGCACTCGGGGCGAGCCTTACATCACTGCAATCAATCAAATCTGACATGCTTTCACTCAAAATGAAGCCAAGTCCTTGAATGGATTCAGTAATGTCATGGAAAACAGGCGCTGCTCTGGAACACCGAGGCAGGTTGGAGTGAAACCCGGAGTTTAACAGACATTTTGCCTCAGGCCCGAGGTCTGCAGTCTGCGGCTCTCAGGCCGTCTGTGGTCTGTTTATAATTTAACCACCACCTAAATGTGCATAAATTATATTCATACTTTGACTAAAGCTACACAGATTATTCAGGAGTTTAAGGTCCACAGGACTGGAGACAACCTTCATGGATGTGTTCACAACTGATGAGAAAATGAAAAGAAGATACAAGTGGTAACTGAAGAGTCTGGAAGAACTTTTAACGAGATCAGAGATGAACTCTGAGGTCAAGGTCATCATCATAAAAAAGTCAGACAAGTTTACCGAAAAGTATTTTAAGAAGCCACAGAGCTTCTGGAAGAATGTCCGTTGGACAGAGGGGACAAACCTGGATCCTTTTGTCAGTAAGTCACAGAAACCCAAGCATGAAACAAAGAACTGAACTCTGCACCTACAGTGAAACATGGAGGAGGCTCGGTTCTGTTCTGGTCCTGCTTTGCTGCATCTGAATCTGGGCGGGGTACAATGAAATCTCAAGACCATCGAGGCATTTTGGGGTTCAATGTGCTGCCCAGTGCCAGAAAGCCGGGCCTCAACAGCAGTCATGGGTCCTCCAACAGCAAAAAGACCCAAAACGCACAAGAATGGCTCAGAATCAAACACTGGACTGTTCTGAAGTGGTCTCCTGAGCCCTGATGTAAATTTTGTTGAACATCTGTAGAAGGAGCTGAAGGAGGAACCCTACAAACCTGAAACAACTGGAGCAGTTTGATCATGAGGAGTGGACCAGAACACCTGTGGACAGATGGACCAGAACACCTGTGGACTGTTGAACCAGAACACCTGTGGACAGGTGGATGAAAGTACCTGAGAACAGGTGGAACAAAACACCTGTGGACAGATGGACAAAAACACGTGGACAGGTGGATGAGAACACCTGTGGACAGGTGGACCAGAACACTTGTGGCCAGATGGACCAGAATGCCTGTGGACAGATGGACCAGAATGCCTGTGGACAGGTGGACCAGAACACCTGTGGACAGGTGGACCAAAACACCTGTGGACAGATGGACAAAAACACATGGACAGGTGGATGAGAACACCTGTGGACAGTGGACCAGAACACTTGTGGACAGATGGACAAGAATGACTGTGGACAGATGGACCAGAACACTTGTGGACAGATGGAC
>NC_056517.1:34180948-34181255 GCF_014905685.2 Nematolebias whitei
AGAATGACTGTGGACAGATGGACCAGAACACTTGTGGACAGATGGACAAGAATGACTGTGGACAGTGGACCAGAACACTTGTGGACAGATGGACCAGAATGACTGTGGACAGATGGACCAGAACGCCAGAGGATGGATGGACCAGAACGCCTGTGGACAGGTGGACCAGAACACCTGTGGACAGGTGAACCAGAACGCCTGTGGACAGGTGGACCAGAACACTTATGGACAGATAGACCAGAATGCCTGTGGACAGGTGTATCAGAATGCCTGTGGACAGGTGGATCAGAATGCCTGTGGACAGGTG
>NC_056517.1:34181265-34188192 GCF_014905685.2 Nematolebias whitei
GCCTGTGGACAGGTGGATCAGAACGCCTGTGGACAGGTGGATCAGAACGCCTGTGGACAGGTGGACCAGAATGCCTGTGCAAATTTTATTTATGATTTATTTTATTGTGGAGCAAAAATGGTGAATTTTAACCCCCCTTCCATCCATCCATGTTATGAGCACCCTAACTTAAAAAGTAAGTGATGTACTGACTTCCATTTTGGTGTGTGGCTGCATCTAGGTGTAAGAAAGTTCCAAATCAAAAATTGGGTTTCCATGTCAAAATCCAGTCCAGACAAACACTCCTCAAAAACTACAAATATTTGTGAGTCAGTTCCCTCAGTGAAGGGTGACACTGGTTTACCACTTCTTTGGTGAGAGAAAGGACCAAAACGACTTCTTTGATTATTAAGGTTTCAATCCCGTCTTCTGTGTTTTTCATGTTATTTTTTCATCAACGCCAATAAATAAAACCCATACAACAGCCTGATTAGTTGGAATTCACATGAAATACCTGCAGCTGTAAACAACACATGCACTGTTCGGAGCGGTGGGGAGATTAAACACATTTCACATCCGAAGCCAGGATTAGTTTTGGGTGTTTTGCGCCTCCACTTTCCTATTATCCGTGCTAACAAAGGTGAGGTACATCTTCATTGACGCAGGCCGTCCTCTCGAGGGCTCCGTCTAATGAAGGATTTTTTTCATAAAGCCCCCCGTGATCTCCAGCACAGAGCTGACAGTAAAGCGGCGCCGCTGTTCCTGTTAACGTCTTCAGGCGGGGACTGATTGGCTGGCTTTGTCACCAGACCTGCTCTCATCACAGATTAAACCTAGAGGTTGCATACGGGCAATTACCCAGAATCCTTAGTCATCAGGCTATGTAAATCTCTTGCTGGCTCATTAGCGGAGCTTATTTCAAGAACATTTTTTTAACCCCCGTCCCACCCCCCACCCACCCTCAGCTTTTCTGCCAAATTTTGCACCTTTGTGCTAAGCTTTGCAGAACTGTTTATTTCCCACGTGTGGAAAACAAGAATAGAAGAGATGATGCAAAGGCCTTTAAACAGACGACACCATCCATGAACATAACCATTGAAAATACTTTTTTCTTTGTTGTTAAATCCCCCAAAACATAAACAAGTTTTTTCTTCTTTCGGCTGCTCCTTTCCTCAGGGGTCGTAACAGCGAACTATCTCGCACAAAGACCTTGTTTTTACGCCGGATGTCCTTCCTGATGCAACCAGACCACCAAGCTCCCCCAGCCCTCTGTATGGAGCAGAGAAATGTTATCTGGGGTGCCCAAGGGAGTATATGGTGGGGGTTAAGGGCCTTGCTCAAGGGTCCAGAGTGGGGCAAATGATAGTACTGAGCCGCTGATAGACATTGTACCATCTTATCAGAACTTTGGAACTTTCTAGTAGTGTCTACGGACAACTCACCTCCTGTTGTTGACCTCCTCATCCATAAATGTATTATGATGTATTTGTATGTTGTTGTTTATGTTGTGAGGTCTTTTTTACAACTTTCACACTGTGCCCCGGCCAGGACATGGTGTGAGATATGATTTTTTTTTTTACCTCCCCCACCCTCTCGTTTTCTCTTTTCCTCATCTACTTTGTATATCTGTATGTAACAGGACTCTTTTGTAAAAGTCCTCGAAATTCAATGGGAAATAACCTGTATAAATAAAGGTTGAAGGAAAAAATGAGGGTGGAGGCAGGAGGGTGTTTCAACTTCCCCACCCGCATTTTATCGGTACGGGGAGTCTAACTTGCGGCCTTTCGATCACAGGCCCACCTTCTCTAGCCACTGCGCCGCCACTCCCACCAAAACAAGTTAATGATAATAAAACCTTCTTTTGACGAGATAATATACTAACTTTGTCTTTCAATAAACAATGGCCTGTTTTTATTGCCCTTCGTCCAAAGGTGGAGGTTGATGAGTGTGTTTTTGCCGGTGTGTGCTTCATTCAAGATGGCTGCCACAGCCAACAAACCCTAAACACGTGTCAACTCAGGTTTCGATAGTGACCTTTCTTACACCTAGATTTGGCCACACACCTCAATGGAAGCCAGCATCTCACTTAATTTTCAAGTTATCATCCTCACAAGATGGATAGATGGTATTTTTTTCCAATTCTCCTCTTTGCTCCGCGACGGGGTTCAAAAGTGTGAATAACTCAACCAGTGTCACAGATATTGAAGTAGAATTTGGTGTGGTCGTAGCTGAAAGTCATTCTCTGAGTGGGACCTTTCACAACAATGAGTGTCATTGAAACACAGCAGTGAAGGCTACCTATGGGACAGATCTGTTTGGCAGGCCGTAGACTGAGGAAGTTCTCTGGATGGGGGACGAAACGTTTTTCACTTAAAGAAACTGGTCCAGATGACATGATTTAACTTTTTTTTACTAATGCGTGTCACTGTTTTGAAGCTTTGAGCAAAACAGTTACAACTCTGTCACTTCTCATCATAAGTTAGTCTCAAACTCTTCTGGTATTCCAAAAAGATTGCTGCCAGCCTGAGAAAGTATCAGGGGTCGGTCAATTTAAAATAACTTTCTGTGAACAAATATTGATTTTTCACACACAAAAAAAAATATTTTGATGAAATATCCAACAAAGTTCAGTCAGGTCATCGGGAGTTCTTTTTTTTTTTTTTCTTGAGCCATTTCGGCCTTCATCCAAAGGACTTCATCAGTCTGAGGAGCCACAGCAAACTGATTCCCACAAGCAGCACACCCACACCAACCAGTTTGCTGGTGATAAGATGGGTTCTGGGGTCCGCCCTCTCCCTCGTCAACTCCTCTGAGGCAATCATAGCCAAAGTGGTTCAAAACATCAAAGTTCATGCTCAGTAATCCAGGTAGAAAATCCAACAAAGTTCAGTCTGTTCATCTGGATGGTTTCTTCTATATTTTGTTGAGATGTTTCATCCTTCATCCAAAGGACTTCATCAGTCCGAGGAGCCACAACAAACTGATTCCCACAAGCAGCACACCTGCACCAACCAGTTTGCTGGTGATAAGATGGGTTCTGGGGTACGCCCTCTCCCCCGTTGACTCCTCTGAGGCAGCCATGGCCATAGTGGTTCAGAACATCAAAGTTCATGCTCGGTAATCCAGGTAGACCTGACTGAACTCTGTAGGATTTTCTGCGTGGATTATTGATAATGAACTTTAATATCTGATGAAGTTGCCTACAGTCTTACAGTCTTTCCAGTTTTTCAGTGAATAAGTTGCAAGAAGTTGCAAAGTAGTGACTGCCTGCGTCCTTACTTCCTCGTCAGAGGCAGCGTGTCCACGTAGTTCATCCAGGACCTCAGATGGACAGGTACCATGAATGTTGGATGAAGCGGCCCACCTGTCTGCCTCAGAGCCGCTGCGCTTAATGTCACCGCAGCTAGTGTCAGTGGACAGATGGACCCCTGAGAGCTCGCGGAAGAGGCAGTTCATTTAGCATGCAGCGCCTGCCGAGGGGGAGGCTAACGCTCCATATGCACACCGAGCCAGAGTCATTATGGAAATACATTTTGTCTGTGCTCGCTGCATTTTTATGCTGCAAGGCAGGAATTTACATTTTATATTCTGTCTCTTCCTCTCTGTTTAGAGGTCTCTGGAGATGATCTTTGTGCTGTGACTATGGCGTGTTTGAGAATGTGAGCTTGTTGCTGTTTTAATATTCCCCTGACATGCAGGAACTGCATGTGTAAACACACGGCCGCGGTGCGCTTTCTGCGTCTGCCTGGGTCTTCATGCAGCCGCTATGACTGTGCGAGCAGGAACTCGGGGAAGGACTTGAATGCAGCTGCGTGTGAAGTGTCAAGATTAGTAACAAGATGTTTTTCTATGAATGGCTTGTTGATGCTTTTCAACATTATTTTCTATCATTTGTGGCGGTAAGAGACATTCTGCGTGGTCATAATTCACCACCCTTTAAAACATGTTTGGCTGGTCTGTGGGTTGATTACATACATTTATTTACATGACCAATTAAAACCACATTCTCTGACAGCATTAAAACGTTGTGCAAAATGTAAATAAAACCTGAATGAATTAAAATGCAAATCTAATAAACCCATATTTTATCCCCAGTGGACAACAGTCAACATAACAAATGTTTAAACAGAAATTGTGCCATTTCTGAATATATCTTGTGCTCTACCGATCGTTGAGTTCAAGTATAGCATCAAATAGTGATGGTGCTGGAGAGTGTCTCAGTGACGAAGAAATGTATTTGGCGAGTACTAAGGTGGCAGCAGTGCTATGATTGCCTTCACACTGCAGGAGGGTTTTGAACAAGTTGTGCAGGTTGTGGAGAGGGGTCATCGTCCTGTGTGAAGGAGGCCTTACCATGTTGGTTTTGTGGTTGCAACACGAGCCACATGGAAAATTTTCAAAGATCAATGTAGATTCAGCCCCTTATCTGTGGTCAATCCACAGAGGCAAGGCAACAGCTTCAGGAGGGAAACTCAGACATTTCTGTCCTCATCTACACTCTCCTGCTCCTCCTAGGGGACTCCCAAGACTTTAGGGTTGCCAAAATAGTGGGACATGTATTGAAAACCTCCAAAGGGAAGCATCCTAATCAGATTAAACACCTGAGCTGACCCCTTTTGAGGCAGAAGCGGTTCTACTTTGAGTTCCTACCCAAAGTACTGGTAATTCTCGCATTAATAGAGATGAGACTCATCATCTAATGATCCATGGTCTCATACGATCACTTCTGAAATAAACTCATAGATGCTTAAACTCCACATTGAGGAGAACCAGATGACACCTCTCTAAGGAGTTATTCCCGGCATGTCCAGCTGCGAGGAGACCCCAGGGAAGATCCAGGACATGCTAAAGAGACTATGGGCTATTCGACTAGTGGCCCGGGGGCCAAATCAGGCCCACGGATGAACTCGGTTTGGCTCACCAATGGCTTCATTTTTAAATAAAACTAGATTTTAAACCATAAAACTTACTTAATGACAAGAACTGGTGGATGTCTGGCCCCTGAGCTCCTGGCTTTCAGTAACTGTGGCCCCCTGAGCAATTTAGTTGAACAAACTTGGACTACGCATTTCTAATATTTGCCTAAAAAATGGCAGATCAGAGTCTGGCTGGTAACTTTTGCGTATACTTCCAATAAAAACATGCAAAGATTGCATGAATTTATGAACTAGATGTTGAATGTACAAAACAAATTCCAGTCTCTGTTGGAAAAACCTCCCCCATACTTTATGAGAACACTGAGAAAACATGGGGCTTGCAGTGTTTGGTGCCTTGGCAGGTGAGACACAAATTATCGCTGTAGAAGGGTCACAGTAAGGAGCAGAACTCCTCTCTGCACAGATCTCTGCGACTATAATCCCAGCACAAATCAAATCTTGCTGCCACACTGAACCTTCATAATTGCAAACAGGAGTCTGATAAGCCCTTGTAATGGAACTCTGTCAATCAATTCATGCCATATAGCCTCTCTCTCCTGGGTGTTTGCTTAAATTGAATGAAGAAATCCAGAAGCCGGTGACATTTAGGTCTACTGCACCGCTGATTGTGGGAAGAATGTTCTGGTTTAATTTCATTAACTGGGAGAAAGTAAAAGCAAATTTGCCGTAAGAAAAGCAATTATGACATTACTGACTGGAGCTTTTATGCTCCGGAAAAGGTCCTCCTCTCATTATCTGGTAGAGAGAGCAGGGAAGAGTTCCCGTGCTGTACTCGGGGAGGTATTTATCAAACGAGTCAAACGCAGAGCTCATTGTGGGAAATGACTTGGCCTAAGGGTCGCCACCAACTAAATGGAACCATTTCGTGATAACTCTCCAACTCATCGTTTGGTATTAGCTGAAGTTGTTCAGGTATTCAGGTGACAATTACACGCAAATTCAACAACAAATTTCATCTGCAACTCGCCAAAGTTAAATATTAAACATTAAAAAGGAAAACAGTATGGTGTGCTTTGGTTATATTGTTAGATATTACCATATCAGGAAGTAATAAAGTTGTACATGTTATCAATCTTTAATTAAAACGGCCGTTGATGGACTACTTCCACTAAATTTAAAGTCTATTATGTCACTAATGTGGATCCCCCATCGCTGACAGATTTGAATAATGAATGTTTGTAGTTTTGGTGTTGAGTGTTTGTCTAGACTGGAATTGAACAGGGAATGCAAGCAAACCTTAATGTTGTTGGCGCAAGATATTCAACTGGGTAGGAGTTACACTGTGGAGAAAACTGAAGGAGGTATTTTTTTGTTCTGGTCTCATTTGAGGCATCGCAGAGTGACGGAACCTGGAGCGTGGAGGGAGCAATTTTATCTATGGTCAAGCACAATGGGCGGAGCCAGGGATTGGCCAATGGTGACAATAATAATAATGTGTTGTCATCATTGTATGTTCCCATGCAATGGCAAAATTGGTTCTCTGCATTTAACCCATCCACCACCAGGTGGTGCAGTGGGCAGCTTTTGAAGGTGCTAGGGGAGCATTTGGGGACGAGGTGCTGCTCAGAGACACCACGAGATGTTCAATGACTGGGGATTGAACCTGGGACTTTCAGGTCCCGAGTTGGCTGCCCTGCCTGTACACCATCTTGGCCCCCATACACTGAGCTTAGGCCACCCTAGTCATTTGAGGAAACTATACATTTAACAAATATAAAAACTAGAAAGCTTAGATTCCTCAAATGATGAGATGGTCAGATTATGTATATATTTTCTTCTTTTTTCAGCTGCTCCCTTCCTCAGGGGTTACCAGATCGAACTGTCACACAAAAACTTGTCAATTGTTTTTACGCCGAACACCCTTCCTGATGCAACCACAGACCACCAAGCTATCACAGCAGAGGACCTCCATCTAGGACACCCGAGTGAGAAGATAGGGTGTTAACGACCTTTATCAAAGACCCAGAGTGGGGCAAATGAGGGTGGAGGGAGGTGTGGGTGCTTCACCTTT
>NC_056517.1:34188592-34204090 GCF_014905685.2 Nematolebias whitei
TGTTTCTGTAACATTTATACTTTTCAAAATATTTAACTTCATTACAAAAATGTCTTAAAAAATGTATTATCTTTTGAATTAATTCAAAAATATTTATTTCCTAAACATCTGTTGTTTTGTCTTTTAATGCTAATTTTAGCTTTTGACTAGTCTTTTGCTACTTATAGCTACAGTCTTTGTCTTCTTTTAGCTTCTATTTATTCTTTGCTACTTTTAACTGGAAATCTGCTAATTTGAGTGTTTACTTAGCCTTTTGGTACTTTTAGCATTTAAGTAGTATTTTGCAACAATTGGCTAACTTTTAGGTTTTGTCTAGCCTTTTGCTGCAACAACTTGCTTTTTGCTACTTTTTATTATTTTGCTTAGCTGACAGTTTACAGCTTTAAGCTTCTAGCTTTCATTTTAACGTTTTTAGCTTTTTGCTAATACTATATTTAAGCATTGCTAGCTGGATTACTTATAGCTTTTAGCTAGTAATTGTAACGAGCATGGAGCTAGCTGTTTTGCTTTTATAGAATTTAGCCATTCTGTTGCTACGAGCTTTAACATTCAGTTTCAGCTTATTCACGAGACGTCAGGAAAATCACTCAGCGTTCCCAAGGTATTTCACAAAGACTAATTACTCCAGTTAGTTCTGATGTTGTGCACTTCTTCTCAAAGTGGGATCACTCTCGGCTACTACCACATCGAATTCCAGCTCATTATCTGTAAAACTGAACGATTTATAGTCATTTTTGTGTTAGCACTTTTTGATTAGCAGCGGGAACCATCTTGAATCTAACTCCAAACATTAATCAGTTGCACAGATTAATATTCGAGAGTGCTCAATAGTTGATGATATATTTTGCTAACACACAGATACATGCGCACACACCCAGACATGGGCAAAAACAACAATGTGTCCCTTCAAAAGCAGAGTAGACTTGCAGGAAATAAAGGTAGCTCATAAAAATGGCATTAAAATACAAAACAACAGAGATTTGCGTGGCGCTTGTTCTTTTTGCTTTTAAATGTCGTACAGCGAAGGAGGCCACGGCACTTTGAACCAACCCACAACAAAACAGCGAAGAAATAAAAACGACAGAAAAAGAGTTGCAAAAAAAAAAATCAATCACAGCCTTTTATATCCACATTTCCAGCTCCGAGGTGTCCCGCTGTTTGAGTGCCATGGGCCGTTCTCTCTCTTCCTGGGAGCGCGCCCCCCCTCCGAGGCGGGAGAATAGTCTGACTGCATGCAAGAGGTCACAAATCTACCCACCTGCCTTTCTGTCGGCCACAGCGGCCCCCGAAACACTCGCCGATCCGAGAGAACATTGTCGGTGAAAACCAGATGGTTCTGTGGACGCAGGTGAGACGGAGAGACCGGAACGTTCTGAAAGGCTCCCCGTGGCTCACCTGTGTCCAGGGAAAATGCGGTCCCCCGAGAGGGCCGAGTCAAAACCAGCAGGGACAAAAATGCTTTTCCCTTTAAAGAAAGTCCTGAATTAAATTTGATGTTAACCTGACTCAGAGAATAAATTTCATTTAAGGCGAACGTAATAGTTAATGTAAAGTCATTAGAACCAATCTGGATCTTACAAATTTTTCTAAACAATTGTTTTATTTCAATCAGATTTATTATTTGATCATCATGTTGTGTGTTTCTTCCCCGTTAAAAAAAATATATATTAAAAAACGGAGAGAAGCTCTTCCTCCGTACATCTAACAGATGCGCAAGGAATATTTTTGAACCAGAACATAAATGCCTCATTAAAGTCAACATGTTTTGATCAGACAGTCTAATTACTGTCAGCAAATATCTTGGAAGTGTAGCAGCATGTGTCTAGATGGAATATAGCAAAATATCCAGCTGTTTTTCAGCTCCTCTTCCAGAAAAGTTGAGGTGTCTTTTATAAAATGTGAATAAAATCAGAATGCAATGATCCCACGTTTTATTTACTGTGGAACGTAATGAACATGTTCAATGTTAACTCTAAGAAATCGTACCATAATTTTGGAAAAATCATTCCCTCTTCTTTTAACATCCGTCTGTAAAAATGTCCCGGACCTGAAGAAGACCAGTTGTTGGAGATTTTGAGGGAATGGTATCCCATTCTGGTCTGATGGAGGATCTGAGTCCTGGATCTTCTCTGCTGGATGGGAGCAGATGTTTTAAAACCTGTAGATAATCTTCTGTAGTGATGGTGCCTTTCCAGATGCCTAAGCTGCCCATGCCAGAGGCACTAATGCACCCCCATACCAACAGAGAGGCTGGCTGATAACAGGCTAAATGTTCACTCCCGTCTTAGTACAGAGGATGTGGAGTTTGTGGTTTCCAAAACCAATTTCAGATTTGGATAAATCAGACCAAAGAGCAGTTCTCCACTTTGCAGTGGTTGTGGATGAACTGTGTTTACAGACAAGGATCTGTGGAAGTGCTCCTGAGTCCACAGAACAGAACCAGACCTGGTTTTAATGCAGAGGCCCCTGAAGGCTCGAAGATGCCGACTATCCAATACTGTCTTTCAGAGATTTTTTACAGATTCTTCATATCTGTTGATGAGATTATACTCTATATGATGAAATGTTTAAAGCCTTTACAATATATCCTGATGCATGCTCAACAGTCCAGGTAGATGAATCTAACACGGTTAAGTCAGGTCCTCTGGATGGATTCTTCTTTGTTGAAACGTTTTGTCTTTTATCCAAAAGACTTCTTCAGTCTGTGGCGCTGCAGCAAAGTCAGTCTTATAAACAGCACCTTCTCATAGTGCATCAACCAGTTTGCTGGTGACATCCAGAACTAGTTGTTCACGTGTAAAAGCAGAACCATCAGCCTAACGACCAATCATGAATGCTCTGATGGCTGTTTGCTATTCACAGAGGGCTGAGTGATAATCACAGCATTGTAAGAGGGGGACAGTTGAACCCGGAGGCCTCCACCCCTGTTTAATGATGGACAAGTTCTTTTCACAAAGATGGCCTCCTTTACCATCGTGGCCTCTCAAACCATCGTTCCTCTCTGTCCAGGATGTGCACATCTTCATCCCTGAAAGAGTGACCGCTGGCCTGGAGATGAGTGTAGACCGCAGAGTCTTGACCTGATAATAATAATAATAATATGTTGCATATTGTCATCATGTTGCCATACAATGGCAAAATTGCCTCTCCACATTTACTCCATCCACCACCAGGTGGAGCAGTGGGCAGCTATTGAAAGTGCAATGACTGGGGATTGAACCTGGGACCTTGGGGTCCTGAGTCGACTGCCCTGCCTCTACACCATTTCAGCCTGATATTGCTCTTCTGTGCTGGTCCATCCTTTTGGCCAGTGACTGTTTAATTTCCCCGATGTAAGACTGATCACCCTCTTGACACTGAACAACATACACAATATTACTCTGTTTGTGCCGGGGGACTGGATCTTTGGGATGAACCAGTCTTTAATGTATTTTGGGGTTTAAAAGCCACTGGGACGTTGTATTTAGAAAATAAACGTCTCAGTTTCTCTGATACTCCCTCAACATACAGAACTGGTCTGGGTCTGGGTTCCTCCTTTTCACCTGATGGCTGACTGGAGTACTGTTTGGGTTTCTTCTCTGCTTTCAGGAAGGCCCAGTTAGGATATCCACATTGTTCTAGAGCCTGTCTTGTGTGGGATTTCTCCTTCTGCCTGGCTCCTGAGCTAGTGGGGACGCTGTCTGCTCTGTGGTACAGAGTCCTGATGACTCCTAACTTGTGCTCCAAAGGGTGATGGGAGTCAAACTGCAAATACTGGTCTGTGTGGGTGGGTTTGCGGTACACCTCAGTTTGCAAATGTCCTCCATCCGAAACTAAAACCTCACAGTCCAAGAAAGCCAACCTGCCATTTTTTACATCTTCTCGTGTGAACTTGATGTATTTATCCACAGAGTGGATGTGGTCAGTAAAATGTTGGACTTCTTGAGATTTAATTTTAACCCATGTGTCGTCAACATACCTGAACCAATGACTTGGTGGTGTCCCTGAACAGGACGTCAAGGCTCTTTTCTACCTCCTCCATGTACAGGTTTGTACAGGAGAAACTGGAGACCCCATAGCACACCCATGCCTATAATATTGGACCCCATTTGTGAAGTAGGTTGACTGCAGGCACAGTTTCAAGAGTTGACACAGTTCTGTGGAAAGCGTGGTCCTGCTGCTCAGAGTGGTGTCTGATTTTAATCTTAAACTGACCACCTCTACTGCATCATCAACAGGAATGCACGTAAAGTGTCGTGACATCAAAAGAGACCATTGTTTCATCAGTCTCCATGATGACATCCCTCACTTTATCCACAAAGTCCATGGTGTTCTGAGCTGCCAACTAAATGTCTTTGCAATATAATTCACTTTCAATTCAGTTTATTTATATAGCTCCAAGTCATAAAATGCCATCTTGGGTCACGGCACAGAAAACATTCACATACATTATAAAAGCCAATTAATAAAAGTTTTCTATCTAAGGAAGCAGCAGACTCGTTGAATCTTCACTTCATCACAGTCTCCCATCCTGAGCAAGCACAAAGGCAACAGTGGAAAGGAACGACTTAAACCTTCAGCAGAACCAGGCTCAGGATAAGTGGCCATCTGCTTCGACCTGCTGGGGTTAGAGAGGACAGGAAGTAGAAACAGACAAACAGATCCAGTTCCAGATGTACTTTCTATAGGAGGAAAGACAAAAACACACGTTAAGGATAAAAATAATTACAAATACAAACAAACAGGTAGAGTAGAGCAAGCAAAGACAGCAGAGTGAGGAAATGTGGTCAATTTGTCCTCCAGCAGTCTAAGCCTATAGCAGCATAACTAAGGAATAGCTCAAGAAACCAACCCTAACTATAGGATTTATCAAACAGGAAAGTCTTAAGCCCAGTCATAAAACTGGACAATGTGTCAGCCTCACGGACAGAAACTGGAAGTTGGTTCCACAAGAGAGGAGCCTGATAACTGAAAGATCTTCCTCCCGTTCTGCTTTTGGAAACTCTAGGAACCTCAAGTAAACCTGCAGTCTGAGAGTGAAGTGCTCTGTTAGGAAAATATGGAACAATAAGACCTGTAATATAAGATGGAGCTAGGTTGTTGAGAGCTTTGTAGGTTAGAAGTAAGATTTTGAATTCAATTCTGGACTTGACTGGGAGCCAATGGAGAGAAACTAAAACTGTAGACATGATCTCTCCCACTAACTCCAGTTAAGACTCTGGCAGCAGCATTTTGGATCAACTGAAGACTTTTTAAAGAAGTATTCGGACACCCAGATAACAAAAACATTGAAATAGTCCTGTCTAGACGTGACAAATGCATGGACCAGTTTTTCTGCATCATTTTTAGATGTTTCTAACTTTAGAGATATTACGCAGGTGGAGGAAAGTGGTCCTGATAAACCATCATTGCTATTGTTTACCAAGACCACAACCGTTCTTCATTTGATATTTTAGAACAACACACTTGGAGACAACCTTCTTTAAACCACAATTCAAGACTTTTGTTTCTGCTGTCGTCTTTAACATGCAGGGTGAGCCGAGTGCACTTGAGGATTTATTTTATAAAACAACAGCGAAATATTTAATGGGATGAATAAGAATCACGGCTCAGCGAGAGGCGCTCGGGGCCAGAAGCTGCCAGGTTGCTGCCCTCAGCGCACTTTCTTCAGCAGGCCTGTCCTTTTAGTAACACGGAGAAATGTCACATGGTGGCTAACTCAGTTAAAGAGGTTGATCCAGCTCTCAGTTGAAGTGAACAAAAGGGAGAGCGCTGAATGTTTTATTGGAGCAGAATGACTACGGTACGGATACACGAGCTACATCTTTGAAGAGGTTTCCTTCTTGAACAGGGTTGAGCAGTTCAGAGAAGATGCCAGAAGTTCTTGATCAAATCCCTCAGGAGTTGAGCAGCGACCGTTCGGAGACACCGCGGGTTTTTATATGCACAATGTGCTCGTGTGAGAGTCTGAGAAAGCTCTCCCTTCTGTTAATCCATTCATCTTATGTGAGCAGATGATGCGATGTTGCAAAGTCACTTTAATCAGGTGTAATGACGCCTGAAGAGAAAGGAGACAGCCCGAGCGCTCGCCGCCTCTCCAGCTGTGTCTCCTGTTTAACATCAATAGCGCCTCGGCCGTCTGTGCTGCTGATTCATCCAATCAGAGACTTAACTTTCACTTCGGTCACCCGGGTTAGCTCCAGCTCATGAATACAACTAATTAAAGCGGCTCCTCCACAAAAGGATGCAGGTATCCTACCTGGAGCAGACGTAATGCCTCATCACTTCAACTGGATTATGAGGAGACGGTGATCAAAGGTGGTGGAGATTAAACTGGACGTTTACGGCTGAAAAGAAGAGGCAGCATGTGGATCTGTAGTTTACAGGAAAGAAGCGACACGATTATTAAAAGAAGCCCGTCTGAAAATGAAGCGCCCCTGAAGGTTCATTTAAACTGAGAGCGTCTGAGAAATTATAAATTCTGCAAGGTTTCACTAAACAAAGTGGGATTTTGCAAAATCAATCTGTTTAATTTTTCCTCTCAGTTACCAAACCAAATGATGGCTCAGGAACTAAATCTGGAGAAATTTTGCTGAAGGATTTTCGCTGAAAGCTGTCGAAAAGTTTCATTTTTAAATTAGTAATGAAAGCTGAATTTGAACAGCTGATATTTGCTGAAAGCAGGAAAATAAAGAAAGAGCAAATAAAGCTGATATTAACTGAAAAGTAACAAAAAAGCTGATATCAGCAGAGAAGTAGCTGAAAGGAGAATAAAAATATTAGTTGTTAGAAAAAAGCACAAAAGGTGGAAATAAACAAAAAAAAAACTAGAGAAATTGCATTTCCTGTGAAAATGCAGTGTGAATGCTTATTGCTGAAGAACTTGCTGAAAAGCAGCTGAAATTAGCTGAAAACATGATGAAATGTAGCTGAAATGGAAGAACGAGCCTAAGTTAGCAGAAGAAAGCAGAAAGAACACATCTGCTGAATTAGGTTTAAAAAAAAGCACAAATGAGCACAGAATAGCTGAAAAATAGCTGAACATGAAGAAAGAAGCTTAAACTACCAGAAGGAAGTGGAAAGAGCTGAAATGAGCACAAAAATGTGGAATTATTTGAAAAAGCTAAAATTAGCATAAATGAATAGTAGCTGTAAATAATAATAATACGTCAATAATAATAATAATAATAATATAGTATATTATACTAATAATAATTATGCTATTACTAATATAGAATAAATAAATAGTAACTGTAAACAGTAGCTGAAATAGCTGAAAAAGCTGAAAGGGGTATAACAAGCTGAAATTAACATAAAGAAGTTAATTAGGCTGAAAGTAGCAGAAATTACCAGGAAAAACTTGAAAATAGCTGAAATTAGCTAAGAATGCTAAAAAGGCAACTGAAAAAGTAGAACAAGCTTAAATTAGCAGAAGAAAGCAGAATAAACACGCTTGTGCAGTTAGGATGATTGTAGCTGAAATGAGCCCAAAAAGTGGCAATTATCTGAAAAATGCTGAAATTAACAATTAAAAAAAAGCTGAGAAGTAGCTAAAAAGGCAGAAAGAAGCTTAAATTACCTGAAAGAAGTAGAGAGAGCACATTTTTGCTTAATTAGGTAAAAACTGTGCAAACACACGAAGTCACAGCAGGAATGTCCTGAATGAGCCGAACATTTTGATTCATGAACTGTTGAAATAGCAGGAAAAATGTAGAACAAGTTGGATGCCGAAAAGTGTACGGAAGAAAAAAGCGTCTCAGCAGGAACGATCATAAACATTCACACAATGAAATGAGCTAAAGTCAGTTTTTAGTGGCTCAGCTGCGGCGGCCATCTTCATTCGAGCTGACTCCAAAGGTTCATCGGGCGTGGAGCGATGCTCAGCGATCCCCTTCATTAGAACATGTCTCGCACTTCATGTGATGTTTTCATATCAAGTCAGCTCTTTTGGTTGATCTGTCAGTACGACGGCATCTTTTCAGGGCTGCGGCCTTGTTTAATAATCTGCTTGGGTTGGCTCAGAGTGACCAAATATAATATTCGTGGGACACGGGAAGAAAGCTTTTACTGTAATTCAAAGTCAAAGGAGTTGTTTGTTGCGTGGCTGCAGCTTAGTGGAAGATTTTCCTGAAAACATTAAAACGTGGTCGCTGCAGCGCCGTCATCTCCAAATTAAAATGTTCCGGCCCCTGGCTCATCTGCATGTATCCGCAGGGATTAACGTGCATGAAAGAAAAGAAATCAGGCCCTAAGTCACCTTATCAGAACCCGGATCCACCGGTGAAGGACACGGCCCGGTTTGATAAAAGTCCTGTTGGTTTAAATTAAATTGTGATATTGGACCTGCCTCCTTTCGCCAAATAAAAAGAGTAGATGTGATTTATGAAGCAACGATGGAGTCACAAAAACAAGAAGCCAGATTCCTGTTGCTTGGTTACAGACTTTAACTCTTTGGAAGTCCTGCTGTCTTTCACTGACGACCGTCTCACACACACGTGACCCGCCGAGCCTGAAAAACAGGAACTTTGTTTCACTTTTTGTTTGTTTCATAGAAATTTCATGGCCGTGGCTGCACAGAACAAAGGCTTGGCCAAAAATTACCATTAGATGTTGAAGGTGAAAAGTTTAAAAAAATAAAGAAACTGTCCAGATGACCTGACTGAAAATTGTTGGGTTGTATACCTGGATTATTGAGCATGGACTTTGTTGGTTTTGAACCGGTTTGACATGACTGTCGACGAGGGAGAGGGCCGGCACCGGAGGAGGGGGCGTGCCAAAGAGACCATCTTAGCACCAACATAACTGGTTTGTTCCACTTTGGAGTAAGCTGTTGGGGGAAGAATCAGTTTTGTGCTGTGCGTTTCCTTGACTGATGAAGCCTTCTGGATGGAAGGTGAAATGTTCTGTCCAGATGACCTGACTGAAAATTGTTGGACCATTAGATGTTATTTACCACAATGAACGAGTATAATTAGGTTAATACTCATAAACCATCCATCCATTATCTTCCACTTGTTCTGAAGTCCAGTCGCGGGGGCTGCAGGGAGGTCCAGACATCTCTTTCCACTGCCACCTCTTCTGGTAGGACTCCAAGGTGTTCCCAGGCCAACCGAGAAACATAGTCTCTCCAGTGTGTCCTGGGTCTTCCCCGTGGTCTCCTCCCAGTTGGACATGCCCGAAGCACCAGGGAGGCGCCCAGGAAGCATCCTTACCAGATGCTCAAACCACCTCAACTGGGTCCTCTCGATGTGGAGGAGCAGCGGTTCTATTCCAAGTCTCTCCTGATAACTGAACTTCTCACCATATCTCTAAGGGAGAGTCCAGCTGCCCTGCGGAGAAAACTCAATTAAAAATTAAAAAAACTCAAAGCAGATGGCCGCTTGTTCTGAGCTGGAGGTTTCTTCCTGTTTAAAGGGAGTTTTTCCTTTCCACTGTTACCTTTGTGCTTGCTCAGGATGAGAGACTGCGGCGACGTGAAGATTCAACGAGTCCTTAGATAGATAACGTTTACTAATTGGCTTTTCATGTATATGAATGTCTCTATTCAGTGTCCTGAGACGACATCTTGTGACTTGGAGCTATAGACCATATTTTCCGGTGTATGTCGCAGTTTTTTTTTTCCATAGCTTTGTCAGTCCTGCGACTTATATAGGCCACGTTTTTTCATCCATATTCATAACGCATTTTTTGTAGACGCTTTAAATTTTGAAGAGCTGAAACAGTGAGTCCGTGCGTGCTCGCTTCACTTAGCTGGTGCAGGTGGAGGAACGCTGGAGAGCTAGCGGCTCTGGCCGCGATGGATGGATGGCACTGCACCGCCCAGGCGACATGAAGCTGTTTTAACCATTAAATAAACGCAAAAATAAATGCGACTTATATGTTTTTTCCTCTTCATGATGCCTTTTTTTTTTTTGACTGGTGCGACTTACACTCCGGAAAACACGGTAAATAAACTGAACTGACGTGTTTCAACTTCGATTTTTTTATTTTATTTTTTCTGAAAGAGCTTCCCTTTAATCCAAAGTGTCCTTCACTTGTGTTGGCTTGGGTTTGGATATTTTCTAATCATCTTTTAATTAAAAAAAAAAAAAAAAAGAATATCCAGGACCAAACCAACCCCTTTAAATTCGAACTAACGCTGATGTGCTCCTTGAGGTTGAAGTGGAAGAAGAGCAGCGTCGACCTCTGTTTTTTAATCCTCCATCATCTGCATGGTTGCTATGTGACTGGCATGTGTTACACACAAGAAAAGAAAAATGTCATTGGAGAGTCACTTCTTCGGCTCTCTGTTTACCCGCCTCCTGTCATTATTGCTCTGCACACGAGAGCTCTGACAGGTATAAAGGAGAAAAAACTCTCTGAACTGGAAGATTGAGTTTGCCTTCCTCTCCTGTTACCCTTTTGTTTGCCTTCCATTCCTCAAAAGTCTGCGCAATATTCATCCGCCTCTCTCCCACGTCTGCTGCACCTTTTTTCCATCTCGCAGCCTCTAAAAGACAGAACAGGAAATGATTATCTTTGCCCGGCAATATCGGGCTGCGAGTCCAATGTAAACTCATTTGGAAAGCAGATGCTCATACATCATGTTTCACTCACAAGAATACAAACCTGATTACCGTGACACCAGCTGAACCAGGAGCGGCAAACTTAGTTTGAAGACTCCCGACGTTGTTGATGAGCCGTCACATTTTAGTGGTTGTTTTTTTCTTTCTTTCTTCTTTTTGGAGTTCTGTGCAATCTCAAGCAACGTGTGACAAACAGGAAATCAAATGTTTTACAGGAATACGACCTTCTCCGTTCAGGAAGTCCCTCAAAGGACCAGTTGTTTACTTTTTTTTTTTTTAAGTTGGTTCGAGAAACCGTCAAAGGAGACCTCTTAGTGAACCACTTAGCAACTTTTCCACAAACTATAAAGTTTGCATGTTTTATTATTGCCCTGCTATAAAAAGCAGACAGTCTGGTGTCCTTGTGTTGGTCTTTTAGCAAAATATCTCACAAACACCGAAGTTCATGCTCATTAATTTAAGTAAAAATCCAACAATGTTCAGTCCAATCTTCTGGACGAGTTCTTTTTTTTTTGAGACGTTTCATCCTTCATCCAAAGGACTTCTTCAATCTGAGGAGAAAGCAAACAAACTGAGTCCCACAAACATCACACTCCCATAGTGGAAAAATAAACATATTTTTTTCTATTTTGCCTCAGAGGAGGTGACGGAGCAAAGGGCGGGCCCCGGAGGCCATCATATCACCAGCAAACTGTTTGTTTGTTTTTTCATTATGGGAGTGTGCTGTTTGTTCGACTCAGTTTGTTCGGTGGCTCCTCAGATTGAGGAAGTCCTTTGGATGAAGGACGAAACGTCTCAGCAAAAACAAAAAAAAATAAACCACCCAGATGATCTGACTGAACGTTATTGGATCTCACAAATGATTTGTCACAATCTGTGTTTTTGTTGTTTTTATGTTTGTTTCTGTCTCTTTGACACGTTGTTTGGTTTTCTGATGTTCTGTCACGCAGTACTTCTCCACAGTTGCGGCCCCTTTTCCATGGGCTCAGCTCAGCCCTACGCAGGTCCGCCCGGCACGGTTCCAGTCCTTCCATTGGGCGGTCCCACTTGCTTCCAGCTCGGTTTTTAGCAAAGGCGTCACATAAATTATATGTGAAGGGGACGTGTTCTCCTCACATTAAAAAAATATTAATTTGGAAACCCCCCCACCCCCAACACACACACACTTACCATCAAAATGCACCAGAATGCAAGAAAATTTTCTGGGGGAGGACCCCCAGGTGCCCTCACCAGTGGGTGTCCCCCCACATTACAAATGCTTCTGACACCAGTGGTTCAGGACCTACAGGCTCGACGTATCAAACAAGCCAAGCGGAGCTAAAAACTTTAAATAAATTATTGTTAAAATCTCGCAACTGCAGCATTTGTTTGTGTTATTTACTTGTAACACACACACTTTTATATATACAGTAGTCCCTCGATACTTTGCGGTTCGTTTTTCCAGAACTCGCTCTATCGCGGTTTTTCGAAGTAAGATTGCACATGACACGCAATTGGCTGATTGATGGACGAGCCGCACGATCGGCATGGAATTTTTATTTAAAATAATTCATTTTAAATTATTTAATACCTGTGTACAGCCCACAACTGTGGGAGAAGCTTCCTCCTGCAGCTGATCAGCAGATGTTCGCTCTGCACGGAAATCAGCTGACCTCTGTGTAGAGAGGAGAAGTGGGCGTGGCCAAGAGAGCATCCAGAGGCAGAGAGCTTGTCAGGTCGTTTTTTGTATCTCTGCTTTTTGTGTCATATTTGTACACAAGTGTTACTTTAACAAATCTTCACAATAACCTTTACCTATAAAAGGTTTTATATTAAAGCTCACCCGTTGCAGTGGTTGTATAAATACACACTAACTTACCACACATGCTTCTAAACCATCATTAATCCTCTCTCCCAGTCTGATCTCCAGGTGTTCATTTAAAATGCTTGTTGAGAAGCTTAAATAGATTTTTCTGTAAAGTGCATTTTGCCTGAACCATGATATTATTCTGTCATGGCATAATGTATTTATACTAATTTTCTAACAGGCTTAGGGTCCTGATTCAGTGTGAAAATAAGCTGAAGGTAGAGCAGGGGACTGTGAGGCGTTCATGAACAGGATGTCTGATGGGACAAAGCAAACGACCCACATTCTAACTCCTCTGGACCCAACCTGACCAGGAAAATCAACAATAATAACACCAGAGAGCCTTTAGAGACCATCACTAATGCTTATTTCCATTAATATCTTTGTTGATTTAAAGTAAACCAAACTAAATCACAATTGTCCGCAATGAAATAATAACTTTGGAGTGAACTGGGAGCGACGTCTCTCTGACTTTCTTTGAATTTGATTGCACCATTTTCTGAAAAATACTTAACTGAATCCTAATGAAGCCACAGGAAAAAAGTTTTAAAAAAATAAATAAAGGTTCTGAACAGCCATGCTAGCACTGTGAGCTTGAAGCAGTGTAGCCAGGGGTATATGTTGAATAAAGCTTCAATTTTTAAATACCGTACTTGCCGCTGTACACGTCTCTTCGCCGTATGAGTCTCATGAGTACAAAATTGTCTAATAAAGTGGAAAAAACATAAATACGTCACATCTATTATGCATCACCGCTGACAACCTGGACATGTGGGGCGGTGTTGTGCCAAAGCCGATTGGCTGCCAAATGGCGGCCGCGGGAGCGTGCACGGGAGAACTTTAACAAGATTAACACTTAAAAACAATCATTTGTTTGCTCGAAATTGTAGCAAAGGTGCGTCTCAGTTGAACTTTTCCTTAATAAATGCACTTTAATGGTCAAATCAGCTGCATTTTGCCGGGGTGGCGCGATGAAACGCAGCTGATTTGACGTTTGCTCCAGGAGTTCTGGAGCGAGATGAAGGTGGCTTGTTATGTATGGCAAGCCAAGTGTCCCATTAATAGCCAATTTAATGAGACACTTGGCTTGCCACATTAGTTTAGGACCCTCTAGTGGTTGAAAATTGTAATGTTCAATATTTTACATGTTAGAATGAATGAAGTTGTCTGATCTCAGCCAAAAATTGGGTTATAAATATGAGAAAACATAAATACGTCGCTTCGCTGTTTAAGTAACAGGCAAGCTAATTTATGCAAAAACCTGCAACTTATACAGCGAAAATTATGGTAGATGCATCTGTTGTTTTGAAGTGGGTTTATGTGTAAAAATAATCAATATCTTACCTGCTGTTTTTAGCTTTTTGTTATTTAATTAGTTTGTGGCCTTCCATTGTTGGAAAACAAAGGATTGCAAGAAAATTAGTGATTTTTTTCATTGCATTGTCACATTCTGTGATTTTCATTTGTGTTTGTCCCTTTGGGTTCAGGTTGTGTTTCTCGGCGCCACCAGAACTTTTCCACAATCATCCTCTCGTCTTTGGTGCTGCCACACCTAGTCACACCTGTTCCTGGTTAATTGTTCATAGCTGCAGCCACTCTTTCCATCAGTCCATTCATTATCTTTTACCCGCTTCTTCCATTTTCATTTTGGGTCACGGGGGTCGCCGGTGCCCACGTCCAGCAATCACTGCGCGAGGGGCGGGGAACACCCTGGACGGGTCGCAAGTCCATCACAGGGACACATAGACAAACGAGACAAACAACCATTCACTCTCTCACTCACACATTTTATCCTTTTGTTTCTCACAACCCATCAGGTGAGCATTGTGCTCATACCAAGCCCTGATTCTCTTTGCATGACTCCCAAGACTTTTTGTAAGATGTTGCTGCCATGATGGTGTTTTCCTTTGTTTTGTTTTAGAGATTTGATGTCCAGCTGCTTGTGACAGTCTGCGTTCTGGGTCCAAACCCCCTTCCAACCGTGACATGCAGTCTCTTAACTCTGAGTGTTTGTGACCAGCGAGCCGTGCAGCCGTGTGGAATGTTAAGTTAACTAAAATTAGATACTTTATACAGAATAAATCAGTTCATATAAATGACATTTACAAGGAGAATAAATAATATTACCAAAACGGCTGTGCACTATTGCAACTTGACTAGGAGTGCTTTTATTTTGAAGAGACACAAAGAATGTGCTTTTTTTTTCATAACCAGAATGAAACAATGGGTTTTGAATCAGAATCAAAATGCCTTTGTCATTGCACAATGAAATTACATTTCAGTACTGCCCATCCAAAGAAACAAAAGGACAAACAGACAGGTAGACGGGTGCCTGAGGCTGCAGCCTTCATGGGAGGCGCTGCCCTTTTCATTAGATAAGGAAAAGGGAAACACGAGGAAAGAGAACGTAAAAAAAAATATATATATATATATATATATATATATATATATATATATATATATCATATCCCTTAAGGGACACAATGTGAAGTTGCAAAAAGTTTTTGAGTCATATTTATTACAGTGTATGTTTCTGCTGCGTTACTGAAATGGTCGGCGTAAACGTTCACACTAAGAACGGCGTACGGTCATCATTCACGATGATCCTGTTTCAATAAGAGCCAGAATTAAGCAAATTACAGCCTATTTTCATAAGCAGGGTTTGTAACATTATATGCACATAACTATGATTTAAAAAATGTGTCCATATTGTGCCCTCTGCTTCTTTATTAAATCTGCTGGAGTACACCTAACATACATGGGCAGGTTTGGACACATTTTTGACATTTTTAGATGTGAACATGTTTTCTGTCAGGACATCTTCCCAGCAGGACTCACGTAGCCCTCTGGAGACCATATAGAGACCATCTAGAGACCATCTACAGACCATATAGAAACCATTTAGAGACCATATAGAGACCATCTGGAAACCATCTAGAGACCATCTAGAAACCATCTAGAAACCATCTAGAGACCATGTAGAGACAATCTAGAGACCATTTAGAAACCATCTAGAGACCATCTAGAGACTATCTAGAAATCATCTAGAGACCATATAGAAACCATCTAGAGACCATCTAGAAACCATCTAGAGACCATATAGAGACC
>NC_056517.1:34204100-34208366 GCF_014905685.2 Nematolebias whitei
CATCTAGAAACCATCTAGAGACCATATAGAGACCATCTAGAGACCATCTGGACACAGCCGCATTGACTCTGACTCTTTTGAGAGAAAATCTGTGGCACAGTTTCGGTGGCTTCTTAAAAAACTCCAACCCAACATCTAGTCGATTCTGTGGTTCTCCTCAACAACAAATAGCAGCAGCAACTACTTTCAGCACCCCCAATGCAACCCGGAGAACACGAGGAACATTTAATTTCATCTGTGTAAAAGTTTATAAAATTGTGTTTCAATGAACCGTGAGACGGCAGCAATCCACTCGGTCTTGACTTTTTTCCTCTCTGTGGCTTATGAAGCACCGCTTCGGCTAATATCTGCCAAAATGTGGCCACTTAGTCCCACCTGCAGCATGTAAAGTAACATTTGTCCATGCTAAAAACAAGATATGATGATAAGTTTTATTTGTGTTGCTGCTTTTATGTAAAATGTCTAAAAAGTAAATTTTCAGGTAATATTCTCTAGTAGTTTTAGTAATATAACATTTAGCAGATTTGTTGTATTATTGGAATTAATAACTACTTTTTATGTAAACTCACATCTGACAAAGTAAAACTGAAATTTTAAAGGTTCTAGCAAAAGCAGTAAAAAGAAATGTCGGCTGCTTTTTATCTTCTAGGCAGATCTTGGAGACATTTGAAGTCTTCTAGTCGACAAAGCGCTCTTTCAAACCATCGTAACTTTGGCTAAGATGTCAAAGGAAGAGCCTGCGGTGCTGAGAGACGAGGTTGTCCCCAGGCACGGATCTAGGGGCCTATATCCTTCTTTTCTTTACTTCTCTCTGCTTTCCAAAGAGCACCACAAGCCTTATAATTCCTGAATGGAAGAAGTTTTGCACAACAAACGTTCTTCCTGTTGCTGGCTCTCAGGTCATTCTGACCAAGAGGGAGAAAAGATGACCAAACATGACCAGTCATTCTGAGGTTTGTCCTCCAAATACTACATTATCTCAAAATAACCTTGGGCAAAAATACTCCAGTTTTGCAGAAAAAAGAAAGCAAAACGCATAATTTAAATAAATGCCATGGCTTCTTTGAAGGAGAGCATTTTTTCTGCTGCCAGAGTTTTTAACTCAGATCATCTTGTGTTGAGAAATGATGGAATTGTAGCCATTTATGTGTGACATCAAACTTTGGTCATACATATCAATGCATTTTTGGAAAGATAACATTAATAACACCAAAGTCCAAAGTACTTCTTCAATCCGAGACGCCACCAAACGAAACTGATTCCCACAAACAGCACACTCCGTAGTGGAAAAAAAAAAAAGGTTTGCTAGTGGTAAGATGGTCTCTGGGGCTTGCCGTCTCCCTCGTCAACTCCTCTGTGACTTTCATGCCAAAGTGGTTCAAAACACCAAAGTTCATGCGCAATAATCCAGGTATAATTAATACCAGGTACATTAATAACATGTTGCAAACATTTTTTAATGAAAACTTACGCTACTGAGATGAACGGTTGTTGATATATTCACGTGTGCAGTAACAGGAAGTGATGTCAAAGGGGAACGCTTGCAGGTAAACAGAGCATTGCTACAATGATTAACAGGCAGTAGAGACAAATCTGATGTTTCTTTAGATTATTTTGAGGTCAAAGAGATGAAGAAGAGTTTGAATATTATTGTTTCATTAAGCAAAGAACAGGAAGTTTCATCTGATGTCACTTCCTGTTTCATTTCGGCTGAGCCAAGTAAAAAATAAAAGTCATTTATGTGACAAAATGGGTGAAACCTGTGTACATTTCTTAAATATCAGTGTTTACTTCCACTTTTGTATTTGCAAAATATTCATGGCACAGTCACTCTGAAAAAGAAAAAAAAAAACAACATTTGTAATCTTATGACATTTCCAGCTGACTTGTTCTGAGTGTTTTTTGAGAATGACTCTCAGCTACTGCTACAACTAATTTCAGCCTAGTAGCTACAAAACAGACTGAGATGCAGCCTGTTTGATGTTTGCTAATGCTAATTAGCTGCAGTTGCTCTCTTGAGTCTGACTGACTCCAAAGGTTAATTTAACTTAATTCGGTTAATTCCAGTGGTTCATCAGATATCGTGCTAACAAACTAGCTTGACACAAACCAGTAAAAGTTTAAAGGTTAAAAATCTTGCGTAATGACAAACACTTTGAGTATGTTTTGTGAACAACTCTTAGCTACTACAAGACCAAAGCTTAGGTCATTATCTGTAAAACTGGTTGACTTATGACTATTTTTGCCTTTATAGGGCATTTAGCTGTGGCAGCCATTTTGAATTGGTTTGACAACAAACAATATTCGGTTTTAGATGCAGACGTCATGCGTCCAGCATGTACAGCTCTTTTACAACCGGTGTGAATAATTAAAAAATAAAGATATTAGACTTTTTCTTGGTTGTAGTTGGGTATAATGCTGTATAGTTTCCATCATTGTTACACTGAACCTTTTTGTCTTAAGATGAACAAATAAAATCACCTGCAACTTTTGAATTAAATGGAGAAGTTCAAGCCAAAGTGTATTAAAACGATGCATCTGGTAACCAGCAGTTAGGATAGCAGAACTATAATAATGCTTGGCGAGGATTTATGGTAGTAAATTAAGTGAATATAACATTACCACATGTATCATGGGACCGAGCAAAGTCCACACCTCTTCTTTAGCATGCTAGTAAAATATTCATAATTATCACGTTTCTGAGTTATGGTTGCTGCTTTCTTACAATGAGACATTTCTTCACTAATTGCAGCACTTTAGAGGATGGCGTGCCTTTATCTACAAGACGTAAGTGGAGTTGATAGAAGGAGATGATAATGATGTTGAAAATATACCAATTTATTCTCAACGACCGGGCATCCCCACAGAGCGCATCAGGAGATTTTCAGTGGCGTGTAAATAAATGCATCCTATATGAAACACATTTTATATACTGAGAAGGTCTACAAAAAGTTAATGTGTCCTACTTTTGTTTTGTCTGTGAAAGCTGGTAAAAACAAAAAAGCTGTAAGTAAGCACTAATACTCTTGACGCTATAGTACATGATTGTTGCAAAGTTATTTTAAGATAACCACATGTTTATCTTGTTTTCTCAATACAAGTTAATTATAACGTAACCTCGTCAAAGTATGTTTTCATAAGTTACCAAGTAAATGTTGTTTCGGCTGTTCCCTTCTTCAGGGGCGCCATAGCGAGCAAACTCACATGTGGTTTTGACAATTGTTTTCACACCGGATTGAATCATAGGACAGAATCACTGGAAAAGTTACATGATTTATGTTTTAAGAACATTTTAACTGCCCACTCCAAAGACCAAAGACCTCCCAACAGTCACAGATCAGTTGAGTGAAAAAAAAAAGGATGGCGAGTTGTTATGAATAAGCAATGATGGCTTCATAAAAGATTCAGTCCTGCCTGTACTGAGATTTTCACTTCTGATTTTGTGTCAGTTGAAATGTACCGCAGCCACCGTGATGACTTCAGTTTCATAAACTTTTTTTTTTGTTTCTGCACCGTAAGCAGATGTTGTGGCATGTCAAAACAAGACAAGCTGAAGGTGTGTCGCCAATCCTGAATTGCACTTTGCTCATTGGGAGACGGTTGGGAAACACCTTAAAGAAGTCACAAGTCCATCCCAGGGTCACATCAGGCAATTTTGTAAATAAGTTCTGTAAAACAGCCAGAAAGACCAGTCCATCTTTGACCATTCATATATCCCTCAGCCAGCCAGTCACGTCCTGCAGGGATGTGAGGTTTGTGTGGAGCACAACTCAGCTGTGTTGAATTGGAGCACTCTGCATTAAATGTGTGACAGACACTTCCTCTATTACACTTTTAAAACATCACAAATTATTAAACTTATCTTCATCCCATTTCTCTGTAATTAATCTCCTTATTGTTGTTTTAAGCATTGCAGTTATTTATCTTCATCTAACCATGGGTCTTTGTTTTGGTGATCCAACCACAGGTTTTTGGTTAGGGTCTCTAACCATGGGTCTTTGTTCAGATGATCTAACCACAAGTCTTTGGTTACGGGTTCTAATTATGGGTCTTTGTGTAGGTGATCTAACCACAGATCTTTGGTTAGGGGCTCTAATCATGGGTTTTTGTTCAGGTGATCTAACCACAGGTCTTTGGTTAGTGTTTCTAACCATGGATCTTTGTTCAGGGGATCTAATCAGTGGTCTTTGGTTAGGGTCTCTAACCATGGATCTTTGTTCAGGGGATCTAATCAGTGGTCTTTGGTTAGGGTCTCTAACCATGGAT
>NC_056517.1:34208376-34221609 GCF_014905685.2 Nematolebias whitei
CAGGGGATCTAATCAGTGGTCTTTGGTTAGGGTCTCTAACCATGGATTTTTGTTCAGGTGATCTTACTATAGCTCTTTGGTTAGGGGCTGTAACTATTGGTCTTTGTTCAGGGGATCTAACTACAGGTTTTTGATTAGGGTTTCTAACCATGGATCTTTGTACAGGGGATCTAACCATAGGTCTTTGGTTAGAAACCCTAACCAAAGACCTGTGGTTAGATCACCTACACAAAGACCCATGGTTAGGAGATTTAACACATCAGGTCTGGATCATGACCCAACAATTGAGACCCTGAACACAAGTGGCTGACATGGGCTTCCTCTGTAGGCTCAGCCTTTAAGATAAGGTGATGAGGTCTGTCATCAGGGGGAGCTCTGCGTAAAGTTGCAGGTCCTCTTCATCAAAAGGCGTTAGCTGAGGTGACTTTTGTTTCTGATCAGAATGCATTTTTCAGGATGTGTTTTGAGTTATGTTGTACTGAAAAAAAAAAGACCTCGAGACAGACCTAGAACCTGCTGTAAGGATAATATTTTGTCTATAGACCTGGGAATGCCTTCAGGACCTGAAAAGAAAATGGAGGGAGTTGCTGAGAAGAAAGATGTTCCCTTCCTGGACCCGTTACTTCCACATCCCAACCATGGACTGCTGGAAGAAAATGGATATTTTGTATACACACCTCCACATGTTGATGTTATGTAAATAACTAATTATTTCTCTGCCTTCACCTTCCAGACAGGTGTTTATTTTTCTTTAATGATTATCATGTGGATTTGAAGTGAATAAAACAGACTAACAAAGCCTTTAGCCAAAGCGTGAATTCTATTTGCAGCGGATAATTGCTGTGTGCATGTCTAGACTCGAGCCTATTAGACACAGCTTAGCTGACCAAGCCACTGCTGATTCTGCTTGTATTAATCTGAGCAAATAATGAAATGGAGAACGAAAAATGCACCTGAGGCAAATCTGTGGATTCTCACCGAAAATAATAAGAGAAAAAACAAAGATGACAAGCATGCCGCAGTGATGCATCACAGTGGGATAGAGGGAAGGGTGGCGGTGTCACACTCTGACATACGTTTAAAGAAAGATGGATTCTCCATCCATTGTCTTTGCATTGGTGAAAAGGACAAAGTGGCATACTCAATTTTTTTGTTAGGAGTCACATCAAATGAAGATCTGGAACTGGGTGTATCTGTTCTGTTCACATCTGTCAAATGTTCTGAGGAGCTTTTGTTCTTGTTCTGTACAAAGCAGAAAAGCAGATGGTGTAATGCTCATAAATCACTGCTAATTAGAATACTAACATACAACTTCAATGATTTGAAAAAAAAAGAATGGGCTTTTTGTCTCCTTTAACAAGCATCTGGTATAATTTTGACTGACCACTCTTCTGCTTGGCAAAATGAGTGAAGTTCATTTAAGTTAGCTGGTTTCGTAATTTCATTTGGGTCCAGGTTGGAGCTTTTGGAAGACCATTCCAGAAGCGTAACGCTAGTCTGATTCATCCAACCAAGAACCAGTTCTGATGTGTGCTCTGGATCAACTTCCTATTGGAAACCCGTGTGCAAGTTTCAGCCATCTAGCTGTTGATTTGAGGTGAAGTTGAAGAATCTAAAAGTAAACCAATTCTTTAGTCCATTCACTTAAATTGCAATGTATGAGTCCCACAACATGATGACACCATCTCCCTTGGAAGTTGGGGCAGTAGTCCTGGCATTGAAACCCTCCTTGATGATAATAAATCTGGTTATCAAAAACAAAGTTACTCAAACTGGCTTTAAAAAAGTGGGCTCAACTTTTTAACGCCGTACAGAAGTCAAAAATAATCCCTTGCATATCTCTAATCTCATATCTCTACTGATGCATCATGTCAAGCTTGGGTTATACCAAAACAAACTCTCCCAAGGCTAGGATCATAAAATCTGCAGAAATAATCATTTGAGTTTAAATATTATTTTGCATGGTATAATCACTCATAAACATCCCCATCTTTTCGTATCCCCAGTGTGAAAGCTATTCTTAAATACTAAAACTATTTAGGTTCAACCAACGGCAAACTAATAGCTGGTGTCCTGTTTTTAAATTGGACAAAACAGTTTCAAGCCATTATTTATTTTCAATCATAGTTCTTAAAAGGAAAAACCTGCTTTGCCTGAAATATATATATAAAAAACAATGTTTTCTACGGCTTTAAAGACTTCCGTGTGTTGATTTTTCTCCGTTCTTATTGTAAGTTGATGCTGTGTGAGAGCAGAACTCTCTTCAGAGAGTCAAACAGTACCTGTGTGGTTATACGAAATGGTAAATTCAGACAGTTCTGAATACTTTCCAAAACATTTTACGTCTAATATTATATGAAACGAAAAACTTAAGAGAATTCACGTTAAACAGATTCTATGTTTAACCTCTTGAAATGGTATCCTCCCTCACAGGGTTCGCTGAAAACACTTTTCAGATCTCACTTTATTGTTTTTCCCCGACTCATGTGAGAGCTTTTTCAACAGTTTCTGTAAAGGTGAGAAGTATGTGAAAGCTTGAAGACTGTCGCAGCCTCAGACTGGACCTCCCACAGGGCAAACCTCCGGTGTGGGTGGCATAGCTTTACTGCCATCACAGCGAGCCCACTTATTGACCCTGTAGGTCTCAGTGGGCTTTAACATGGTGCTTTGAAATGGTGGAATTTAAAGTCCTCCCTGCCACTAATCTGTCTGGATAAACACAAAGCTTGTTCATTTGCTTATCAGCTGTTAAAGAGGTATCATTAGTTGTAGGCAAACTAAAAATAATGTGATCTCTAGCAATATAAAATACAGTATTCTGTACCAATGATTTTCATTTGGACACTCAAAGAAATCTTCACCAGTGGGTTTAATGAGAAATGTGCCAAACCAACCATTATCATCAGTTGCTGGCACTGCTTTTATTTGTATCTGAATGTTTCTGTCTGTAAGCAAAATATCTCATGAAGAAGTGGACGGGTTTTAAGGAAGCTATCATGAAAGTAATTGTTGCGTGTACCTCTTTGCTCTCATGTACCTTTCTTTGGGGCCGAGAGGGGGTAGAGATAGGGCATCCGACTTGGGACCAGAAAGTTCCAGATTTGATCCCCAGCCATTCTCACATGTTGTGGTGTCTCTGAATACCTAATCCCTAATTGCTCCCCGGGTGCTTACATAGCTGCCCACTGCACCAACTAGCTGTATCCTAGGTGCGATGGATTAAATGCAGAGAACTAATTTTGCCATTGTATGGGAACATACGATGAGAATCTCAGACTTTCCCTCCCCTTCCGTTCCTTCTTTCTACAACTGGTTAGTTTGGAGATGGCCCAAATCAAGATGGCTTAGCTAACACAAAAACGGCTATAACTTGGTCCGTTTTACAAAAACTGAGCTAAAGTTTGTGGTGGAAGTAGCTGAGAGTAATTCCCAACACATATACTGAGCATGATATTGTATGAAAAAAGACCAAGACATTTTAAGTTTTGACCAAAGCAGCTACAACTCCACCATTCCTCAACACAAGAAAATCTTAGTCTAAACTCTAGGATGAAGGGCAAGACACATTCCTTCAAAGATTTCTGGACCTTTAATTATAAATGAGTTGGTCAACTAGCTGAGGATTTCCTTTTTATATCTCTAGCTGCTCCCATCCAACAACAACAGTTGGTACAGATTGGCAACATTCATTCATTTTACCAATTGGTGACCTTCTTGGTAAAACAAGACATGACCGGTTAACTAAGCTAAGTTAAGCTAACAATTACTGACTATTCTTTACTTGGGACTGACAGTTCTTTCTTCACTAGCAGCAAAGAGGTTCCAAAAATGAAACCCATTTGTTGGAAAATTGAAGCTGCTTTCAAAGTGTTTCTGGAGGAGAGCACAATGGATTAGTGCTTTGCACTGTTGCTTCACAGTAAGAAGGTCCTGGGTTATATTCCTGAGTTGGGTCTGGGGTCTTCCTGTGTGTTTGCATGTCCTCCACATGTTTGTGTGGGTAGTCTCCAGGCACCGTTTCCACCCATGGTCATAAACATGCACGTTTAGGCTGCCTTTAGCCTGTCGTTGAAAAAAGATCTGTGATCTCAATAGGATTTGACTAACGTATTTTCCACCCTATATGTCTCAGTTTTTGCATAATTTACATGTCCTGCAACTTATAGGCTGAAGTGACATATTTATGGCTTTCTTCCCCATATATATAAACCAATTTTTGGCTGAGATATGACCGTTTTCATTCATTCTGACTGAATTTTTTTTTTGAGCAGTACTACTTTCATCTACTTGATGGCATCAGAGTAGTGGTAGCAGTATGGCATGCCGTTGTATCATGTAATAAGTAAACGTGTCTATAATGACAAATTCAAAAAAGTTCAAGACAAACACAGCTGGACTTTATTTATTATACTTTATATTTTTTCTTGAATTTTTTTGAATTTACTATGTCCTGGATGACTGAGAATCTTCACCAGCTATTATTGATATAATCGGCTTGCCATAATCTCCCCACCTTCGTTCTGCCTGCTGCTTGGACCGACCGTCAAAGCAGCTGCACCGTCTCGGCAAAATGCAGCCACTTTGACCATTAAAGTGCATTTATTAAGCAAACGTTAGACTGATGCACACCTTTACTATAATTTCGAGCAAACAAATATTTGTTTAGGTGTTTATCTTGTTAAATTTGCACAGCGACTTGTCGCGTGCATGCGTTTACTTCTGCGTATCGGCTTTTGAAATACAGCTGATTTGACCGTCAATGTGCATTTATTAATCAAACGTTAGACTGAGACACACCTTTGCTATAATTTCAAGCAAACAAATAATTGTTTTTAAGTGTTAATCTTGTTAAATTTTTGTTAAAGTCCTGTCGTGCACGCTCCCGTGGCTGCCCGTCAATTTTTGGCGCAACACCGACCCACATTTGTCAGAGGTGATGCATAATAGATGCAACGTATACGGCGACGCAACTTATTTATGGATTTTTCCACTTTATTAGACAAATATGGACTGATGCGACTTATAGGGCAGAGCGACATGTATGGGGGAAAATACGGTAGTTAAAAAAAGTTTTATAAAGAAAATTAATTTTTGAGTTACTGTAGTTCATTAACTAACCAATAAGGAAACCATTTGGTAAAATCTGACTCACTTCTCAAAGTCTCTGTGGGACTTTAGTTTGCAGGGCTGGCAAGAGAAAGAGTAGCAATAAAAAGAAAAAAATTGCAGATGAGTCTTAATTGTCTTGTATTGTTATTGATGCATCACAGAAAGAAGGTCTCTGGATTAAATCTCAGCTGGGGTCTTTCTGTGTGAAGTTTGCACGATATTCTCTGCACAAGACTGGACTTTCTGGTGCTTCATTTTCCTCAGAAACCAAATACATGCACAATAGATTGATTGAATTGCTCTTACAAATGAGTGTCCATTCGCCCAGAATAACTTTTTCTTCCAAAAACCGTACTGTTTGGCCAACATGCAGCACAATCTTCACATTTAAAAGACAAATGGCAAATGGAGTGTACTTATATAGCACCTTTCTATCTAGTCAAGATACTCAAAGCGCTTTACAACACAACCTGTGCCCTCATTTACCCATTCATTGAACACTCTACTAGATATACAAAGATAATCTGAATCTGTAGAGTCTAATCAGAGCTTTATCTTTCATACACCGATGGGACACACATCAGAGGCAATGAGGGGTTCAGTGTCTTGCCCATGGTTTTTGGTCCACCATATTGTCAGATCAAGTGAATTAATCCCTTCTTTATACATAATCCTTTTCCTTATCATAAGATTATGAAAATCCAGATCTCCTCCTCTTCACATATTATTAAATTGCACCCAAAATATAACTCCTGGCTTAAAGAGGAAAAAACAGGATGAAGAAAAAATAAAACATCCCCGACACCAGGCCTTTACAACCCCCATGGATTGCTTTTATTTTTTTCGACTTTTTTTATTTTTGCACTGCATTTTCTAATTCTTGCAGCCTGTGAGCCATGTCAACAGCTTCATGAATATTGTCGGGGGGGGCTGGGTTTTGGTATTCAGTAGTTGACAATCTGCTTAAACAAGCAAATTGGGGAAAAATAGCTTTCAAATGTACTTTCATTCCTGTGTGTGGGGGAGAGGTTGAGGCAGGGTTATTTTCTCAACAGAGGGCGTTTTGCTCTGACAGAGCACATCCACCCCCCACCCCAGTCACCCACCCACCCCCACAGTGTGTTTCTATGTGTGCCTTCTTTTTAAAAACAGAAACATTGCATGGCATATTTGTGTATTTTTTTTTAACTTTTTTTAATCACACTCAGACTTGAAATGTCCTAGAAGCATTACTTTCATATCCATCAATCATCTTTACCCACATCTTCCTTTCCGGGTCGCGGGAATCACTGGCGCTCATATCCAGCAGTCACTGTGAGAGGCAGGGGACAACCTGGATGGTCTCCAGTCCATCACAGGGACACATAGAGACAAACAACTATTCATTCTCTCAACTAGGGACAATTTAGAGTTACCAATCAGTCTAACATGCATGTTTCTGGTCTGTGGGAGGAAACTGGAGTACCCAGAGAAAACCCACACATGCACGGAGAAAACATGCAAACTCCACCCAGAAAGATCTCAGACTGGGATTTGAACTGGTGACCTTCTTGCTGAGAGGCAACCGCTCTACCCACTGATCCACTGTGCGTCCCACACTTTCATACTGTGCAAATCCAGCCTTGAGAAAGGCTTTCTCGTAAACTTTAGCATAATCTTAATTATTAGTTCATCTGGCTTCCTGAAGGACTTTCAAAGTTTCTTATGGATTCTTTTTCAGTGTTTTGTTTCTTAAACCACAAAGCTCTGACTTCTAAATCCTGAAAGAGATGAACCAGTGTTGACACGTGACAATTAGCCGAGTCAGAACCAGTATAAAATTTGTACTGACACTTTGTTTGCAGCCTTTCATAAAAACTAATTTGCCCCTAAATCTTTAGTCCAATCAAACTACAAAATACCACAATTCAGAAAAAGTTGGGAATTTGTTAAAATTGTAAATAAAATCCAAATGCACCGATTTACAAATCTAAAAAATCTGTTTTTTTTTTTTTCCCACAATGGTAAACACAAAAAAAAAATATTGAATTTAACACTTTATACAATTTTCTTAAAACAATAAAATAAAATAAGGTGAATTTAAATTTTATAGCAGCAACACATGAAAACGATGGAAAGCTGCAACAAGACGTTAAAGCGCAACAAATCTGGAGGAGCATTTTGCAATAATTTGATTAAATGGCAACGGGTCAGGAAGAAGACTGGATCTAATGAAAAGAGCGTTTTAGGGAGAATGAATCTGTCAGAAGTAACGATGGGCAGAGGTTCAGTCTTTGAAGAAGCTGCACGTAAAAATAATGGAACATTTTCAAAGTAATGTTTCTCAACTATATCTATATTTACCTTCATTTCACACATCGCAACAGAGAAGAAATGTGATTTTGGGCATGGTTTGTGTTTAGTTAGTGTGATCTCTACTTCCTTCTGCTGTCAATATGTTTTCCACATAATTTATTTGGGTCGGTGTTTTTTCTTTTTACACACCTGTGGAATGGTGTGGTCGCCATTTGTCTGTAAACTTTATATAAATAAGATAATTTAATTCAACTTTACACACATGCACCATCACTAGACAGAGTGAGACATACTCTTTTCATCACTCCAGCTCAAAGATCAAGGTCAAAAATCAAGGTCAAAGTTAAAACAAGGTCTTTGCTTGTCCTTCCAGTAATTTCTGATCTGCTCAAGACAATTTGATGAAATTATATGAATTTGGGCCACCACTACCTGGCACGGGTGGCACTGTGGAACAGTGGGTAGAGTTGTTGCTTCTCATTGAGAAGTTTGCTGGATCAAATCCTGGCCTGGGACCTTTCTAGGTGGAGTTTGTATGTTGTCTTCATGCATGCGTGGTTCTCCCACTGACTGAAAACATGCATGTTAGGCTGATTGGTAACTCTAAATTGTTCCTAGGTGTGAGTGAGAGAGTGAATGGTTGTTTGCCTCTATGTGTCCCTGTGATGGACTGGAGACCTGTCCAGAGTGTCCCTTTGATGGACTGGAGACCTGTACAGAGTATCCCCTGCTTCTAACACAGTAACTGCTGGGTATCGGCACCAGCGACCCCCGTGACCCAGACAGAAAGAAGTAGGTACAGATAATGAATGGATGGACCACATGGCATGTCACCACTCCAACTTCAAGGTTAAGGTCACTAATTAGGGTCAAAGGTTCTCTGAAATCTTTTCTTGTCCGGTTCATTGCTTTAAATTGCTGTATAATAGTTTATTGGTGGGCATATAACGCACCATGTGGTACTCTTGTTAGCCTCAGTATTCACACCTGCCTGCTCATCTCACCTGTTCTCACTTGCTAATCATCATAACCCCCTGGTTTTATTCAGCCTTCGTCAGATCCTTGTACACAAGTCTCCTGTTCAGTCTTGACTCTTTTGTTACACTTGCACGCCTGGTTTTGTATCATCTATTGAATACGTTTGGAGACTCACCTGCCTGCACTCTTGAGTCCTCACCAACCACCAACGTTACGGTTGTAGCTCCAGCTATTTTATTACCAACGAACCGTTAGCTGAAAACACGTCATATAGTAGATGATCAGCCGAGGGAGGGTTTACTTCTAGGTTGCAGGATCCTAACAATCAGTTGGTTCATGTAGAAAAAGCCAACATCTGAGCTCATCGATGATGAGTTGGGTCTCAGTAAGCTGAGCACGTGCGCAAGCGGCACAGTTGCTTCAATGACAAATTATGGGACCTGACACCAGGTGTTTTATGGGAACATCTAAAAAAAAGATGATGACCGATATAAATGTTTTTTTACAGCTGTAGACTTGTCTACACCTTGCGCTGTGACATCAAAACTATTTATTTTTCTATGATGGACGGCAGCTCGCTGTGTATTCCTCTCAGGTATGTGCATGTAGCGAAGTATTAATTGGTTGTGTTTATATTTTCATGCTAAAACGGGACAAGATCTTATCCCTACGCTAAAGACTGGTGCTACTTGTAAAGCCATTTGTGGGCAAATGTGCAGGATGTGCAAACGTATCCAGGTATAGATGTGCTAAAAGATGAGTAAAATGTTTAAAAGTGTATTGGGACAAAAACAGACGACACCATGCATGGGTGCACCCCGGGGTGTGATTGATGAGAGAGCAGGTTTGGTTTGAACCCTTGATGTTTTGCTTTTTTTACAGATTTTTGTCAAGCATGAGTCACCATTTTGCTGATTTTAGGGGAAACTGCTCAACATTTAACAGGAATCCCACAGCATCACAACAAACAAGCAGTGCACCGATGTCCTTTATCACTGTGGGGTTTGAATAGTGAATGTGTTTCTTGGAGTTGAGTGTTTTTCTGCAATGAAATCAATATTAGAGTGCAAGTTAACCTTAATGTTTTTGGTGCATGATATTCACGTGGATAAGAGTTGCATTGTGTATAAGATTATACGTAGTTTTTGTTTTTGTCTGAGACTGCACAGACCAAAGGATCCTGGCGAGTGGAAGAAGCAAGTTTATCAACAGCCAGGCCTAATGGTGGATCGAAGGGGGTGGCCTATGGTGATTAATCTGGCCACACCAAGAGCCACCAACAGTCATTTGAGGACACTATACTTTTAAGCAATATAAAAACTAGAAAGCATAGTTTTCCCAAATTATAGTTTGGCCTGTTTACATATGTATAGATGGTGGTGGCCATCTTGGATTTTGACATGGCAACTCAATTTTCAATAGTGATCTAAGTCAGTCGAGAAAGTAGAAAAATGGAAGTTGGCACATAGCTTATTTTTTAAGCTATCCATCTCACAAGGTTCACATCTGTGTGCTTATGTTGGTAGACATATTGAATGTTGACCAGGCAACCTCATTTTTGGAAATACCCTTTCTTACAACTATGTATACATACCAAAATGGAAGTCAGTACCTCACTTATTTTTTTAAGTTATCATGTTCACAGCATTCATGAATGGACGGTTGGAAGGTATTTCAAATTCCCGCCCTTTCGGATGATGAACTAACTAAAATTGCTGCCCAACAGGGTTGATACACACTCTATACAACCAGATAGGCTCAGAGATATTTGAAAAAGAACAAAATGGTATTTAATTGGTAAAAAATAATAAAACATCATTTTCTAATCAAATAATGTAATAATTAGCAGAATAACTGAACATCTGGTTCTGGCACCAAATTAAGAAGACAATCATGCAAAAAATCCTAAACAATGACAGATCCTAAACAACAATGACACCATCTGCTTCAGTTGTAACGTGCCTGTTAGCGCTTCACCGACAAGACGAAGCTGATGTAAATCAAACGGTGTGGGCATATCCTCCATCACCTCTTGTTTCAGGTTCAACTGGACAATAATTTAGAGCCGTTGCAGAGGGCAGAGCAGGACGCTGCAGTACCTGCCATGGGTAACAAGGGGCAGCTCTCTGACAATACTGCATCATTAGCACATTATTAGTGTTTCTAAATGTCACACGGCCACAAAGGGGACATGAACTATTGGAAAACTGCCTTCATGTGCAAGCCAAACTCTAATGTAGTGTCAGAGTCCGCTGTGACCTCTCAGAAAGTCACACAGGAGATCATTATTAACCTTCTGCAGAGGGTGGCCAGCGCTGGAGTCTGCACTTTTGTGCACATGTGCACTCATGTTTCCATTTTCCTGTAAAATGTGTGTATGCACAATAAAAAACAGCAAGAGCGTGAAAGGGGTGGGGGCTGTGGGGAGGGGTTCAGCGACACCCGGAGAGAGAGAGAGAGAGAAAGAGGGATAGAAATGTTCTCGTAAATCAAGTCAAGGTTCATCCAGTCGCCAGAGCTGCTGCATTTCTTTTCCTCCACCGTGTTTCCCGACATTTGACACTTCCATCTTCTCCTCTTTTAATCGCATCAAGCCTAACAAGTGCAGGGGGGGGGGGTCCAGGGGGGCACGGGGCTCTCTGCTGTGTCAGATGAGGTCTGTCGATATCTCTCATCAAACAGGAGCTGATCAAAGGCCTGCCAGTGCCCATGCAGGCAGAAGGATTAAGCCACATCATGCACAACCTCCTTGACAAAAAAAAGCCTCTCCACACGAATAAAGAGATTAAGTCGAGAGTGAAATCAAATTCAAGGGGAATTATTGAAACAGGGCGTCCATGTTTTGCCCTAAATCTGATAAGATCTCTGTATAAGTGGGATGCCTTTATAAGCTCTTTGTGTAATGATTTTTTTCTTCTTATTTTAGGACAACCATTTTTTTAAATATTTGCACTGTTCTGTTTAGCTTTTTTAACCACAAGAGGTCCCCGGTTTTTGTCTCGTTTGTCTCTCAGGATGAATCTGCAGGGATATGAGCACAGTTTCTTGTAGTTAAAGAGTAGATGTTCTCTTCTTACAGACTGTGAAGCAGTGACCAGTATGGAGACAAAGGTGGACATTTCCAGGAGCGAAGGAACAAAGGTGATATTTGGAGCGTGGCAGGATGGAAGCTAGGAAGATTAGCCCAGTGCTGTTTGTTGTAGAATATAGAGGAAGAAGAATCCAGGTATGCTGGGGCAGATGGTCCCAGGAGATGATCTCACAGGGGCAACTCACAGAGGAACTTGAGGGACTATAAGGATCTGCTGGAGGACACCAACAAGCCATGGCTTGGAAAACACAAAGAACAAAAGGTTAGAATCATTTGTTAGAGATAATCTGTCACATAGTGACCAAAAGGTTTCATTATTCCAGCACCAAATGATGCAAGAGCTTAGAATCAGTGGTCCTCCTCAGCACTGGATCAAGAACAGGTGGGAATGGTCGGCTGCAAGACCATTGTTAGCAGCAGAAACATATATATTCTCCACAGTATCATGACAGAACCAATCAGAGGGATTAGTGAGGCTTTGATCTAAAATCTGTGCTATCCTTCTGATCTAGACCACAAAACATTATAACACGGAGTTACCAATCATGTTCCTGAAACTCATCAAATGCTGAATCGTGGCTTTCATGGAGGATGCTAAATGCAACATAAGCAGACACGTCAACCAGTCTAATTTGATTAATTTAAAACTCCAAGTCTTCCACCACTGAACTGAAACACATCTGGTTGTGATTTTGACATTTATTAAAATTCATAAACTTAATTGTGATGCATCCTTATATTTTTCTATGCTGAGGACACGGTTGTTTATCGTCAAGCTAAAAACAGTTACTGCTTTCCAGCTTTTATAGTGTGCATTCAACATCATCCAGTCACATTTGTTCTGTCTAAAACTTATGCTGAGAAAACCAAAGGGATGTTGTTTTCGAACAGGAAGTCAGTACCAGCATTCCTTCCTTCTATTTTTTCCTCGAGTGGTGCTCCTATTGAGCTTGTCGATCCTTATAAATATCTGGGTATCTTAGTCGATTCGAATCTCTCTTTTAAGCCTCATGTCAAAAACCTTGGTAAAGAAACTGAAAGTAAAACTGGGATTCTTTATCAGAACTAGATCCTGTCTAACTCTGAATTATAGGAAGCATCTTGTAACTACTTTTCTTCCCTCCATGGATTACGGTGACATTATTTACATGAACGCTCCTGCAAGCACCCTGCAGATGTTCGACGCTGTCTACCATGGAGCACTAATTCATAACTGGTTGTAACTACCGTACCCACCACTGCACCCTGTATTCACTGGTTAACTGGACATCATTAACTTCACGCAGACTCTCTCACTGGTACATTTTCATCTTTAAATCACTTCTTGGTCTGCTGCCTTCATACATCTCCTCCTACATGTCACTTGGTCAGTGCAGCTATAGCGTGCACACTCAGGACATAATTACTTGCAGTGTACAGTGCAGACTGAACTGGGATAAAGGGCCTTCTCTTTCTCCGCTCCTATAACCTGGAACACTTTGCAAAAAGATCTGAAGCTCTCGACTTTGACCTCTCTAAGGGATTTTAAACAACTGCAAAGTTCATGGCAAAAACCAATGAAGACGTTCCTATTTCAAGTATTTTTCATTGCTTTATAATGTAGCTGCTTTTGTTTTGTTTTTTTATATAATTTCTTCTATTTACTTTTCATTTTATATGTGTCTTGTATGATTGTCTATTGTTGTCTGTACTTCATTTGTGTTCTTTGTTTAAAACAGGTCTCACTTGTAAATTAATCCTCATGGCTCAATGAAACTAAT
>NC_056517.1:34222009-34237702 GCF_014905685.2 Nematolebias whitei
AAATATATATATATATACATATATATACACACACACGTACGTATATAAAAGCTGCTTTTTTCCACAGTAGTGCTGCTCACTGGACTGAACCTTTCTCTTTTGCTGTGAACTGAACACACAAGGACAGACATTTACTTGTTTAATTTAATTAATGAACAGCTGATAAACCTAATGGTCTTTACTCAGCGACACACATTTCTTTGTGTTTGAACTTATTACAAGTCTCATGTGTAGGGATTACACAGGAGGATACTTTAGGTCTAAACACACAAGTCTAACTCAAGTATTAAGTATCAAACCTAAACATGGCAGCAGCCCATATTTGCTTAAATAAGATTGTTTTAAAGTATCTTTTACAACAGCACTTGGATGTTTTTATCTTTCTTATTGAATGTTTCTATTTTTGTCATTCCTTGCAATTACAGCGCCCGTTAATGTCTCCATTCTCTCTCCCGCTCCAATAAAATACCCCGGATCAGTCTCAGATGGGGACGAGGGCTGAAATAATCTCCATATGACACGTGTCAAAGGATGAATTGATATTTATTCGCAAATGGAGGAAAGAAGATGACTTTAATTCTAATGTTTCAAATGGCTTCTTCCTTTATAAAACAAAACAAGCTTGGCTTTGCTTAAGCTTTCTTGATTTTAAGATCTTTTCCAACAAAGAAATCAGGAAAATTAAGAGAAAATCGCTGTCAAACAGATTCAACATTTTGTCTTTGCAAAGTCAAGCAAGTTAATTGTAATTATCTAAATTTTAGCCGCTTGACATGAGAGGTTTTCCTTCATTCGTTATCGTGCGGTCATGGTTGTATTCTCTGTATCGCCATGCTTTATCTTTGTGATCTACAACGGCATTTTGGCATAAAGGATGAGTGCATGACTGGATGTTTACCGTGGATGACAAAACGAGCCGAGGTGTTCGCACCTTATTGCCGTGGAAGGAAACTGAGCGATCATGCTGTTGTGATGTGTGGGCAACAATACACCAGCAGGCAGTTGCCAGAGGAACTGAAGTCTGTGATAGTGATTCATCGCTCCGCTACAAGACAAGGGATATAAAAAGGACCCCGCTCCTGTGGCAATATATCAAACTTGTACCATGAGACACTGTTGGGGGGGTTGATCCATTCAGACCAGACTGCAGACTTGAGTATCCTTAGCTTGACAGATTTTGGTCATGTCAATCCAGAAGGGAATACAGTTTGAAAAAAGTGTTTTTAAGATGACACATTATAAATATTGTAATCATTTGGACCATATAATATCAATATAGCTTGCTGTGAACTGTAGAAAATGTGACGTATACCAGAAACAATCACATTCAAGCAGTGAACATAAGCCTTTTTTTTCAGTTATTTGAGTTGATAGATGACTGTGATTGATTTGTGAAGGGCTGGTGGCTGTTCAGAGAGTACTCCGCCTCTCAATGACCACTGGAGGTCGGCGCCAGCTTCCTGTGAAACCTAACAGGAACAAGTGGGTAAATACGTGCATGGATTGATGGATCTTTGATTGTGACCACAAAACCTCCATTCAAAACAGCGGTTCAATGAACGCTGCTATACGGTTCCTGTCATCAAGAACTGCTTGGGACATACTATAATGCTATTTGTGTCAGGAACGAGATCATCAGAGGTGCAACACAGGTTGAACAACTGCGAGATAAAGTTAGAGAGGCCAGACTGATATGGTTTGGACATGTCCAGAGGAGGGACAGTGGGTATACTGGTAGAAGGATGTTAGAAATGCAGCTGCCAGGAAAAAGACAAAGAGGAGATATATGGATGCAGTTAGAGAGGACATGGAGGTAGATGGAGTGAGGACAGAGTGGGATGGAGGAGGATGACTCACTGTGGAGACCCTTGAAGAAGGAAAAGCCGAAAGAAGAAGAAGGATATATAAACATATTTGTGAATTAGTTTTATTGGTATTTTACTGAGCGCGATGTGTAATGTTGCCGGATGTCTGAATGACTGCAGAGCCGCTGACGCACATATGAACATTAAGTGTATTGTATCACAAAATACTGACATTGAGCATGCACATTAATAACTAAAAAGATCAATAGAGATAGGTCAAGAGCTATAATGAGGTAAAAACCTTGACGCATCCATTGACTCATATATAGGCAGAAATATGAATACAGTCGTTAAATTATTTATACCTTGAAAGGAGCTATTTTAGTTATCTCTTAAATATGGAGATAGAAAATAACATTTTTAGTTTCTTTCTGCAAATCTGCGGTTCACAAGCTGTAGCTGATACAGCTTTTTATTGGCTCATCCGATGCATTTTAACCTTTCGTTTTAGTAATTGTTTTTTTTATTCCTGGTAGTTTAGTGGTGTAAAGGGAGACTGGAACGAGGTCAAATTTTCATCCATTATTTTCTGCTTATTACGAAGTCGGGTCGTGGGAGCACCAGCTTGAGTAGGGAGGCCCAGACATCTCTGTCCACATCCACCTCTTCCAGATTATCTGGGAGGACTCCAGTGCGTTCCCAGACCATCCGAGAGACTTTGTCTCTCAACCGACGTAGACGTTGAGATGTAGTCTCAACTGAGAGATGTAATCTCTCAGTTGGTCTTTCCTGGGGTCTCCTCCCAATCAGACATGCTCGAAGCACCTCCCTAGGGAGGCGCCCAGGGAGCATCCTTACCAGATACTTGAACCACCTCAACTGGCTCCTTTCAATGTGGAGGAGCAGCAGTTCTAATCAGTGTCTCTCCTGATAACTGAACTTCTCACCCTATCTCTAAGGGCGAGTCCTGGTGTACCCTGTGGAAGAAACTCATTTCAACCTCCTGTATCCATGATCTCATTCTTTTGGTCACTCCCCAGAACTCATGACCATAGGAGAAGGTAGGAACATAGACTGACAGGTAAACATAGAGCTTTGCCTTACAGCTCAACTCCCTCTTCACCACAACGGACCGACGCAGACTCGGCAATATTGCAGACGCTGCACAAATCCATCTGTCAATCTCACGCTCCATTCCTCCCTCACTCGTGAACAAAACCCCGAGATACTTGAACTCCTCCACATGATGCAGAACCTCACCTTTGACCTGAAGAGAACAATCCACCTTTTTCCAACTGAGGACCAGGGCCTCAGATTTGGAGGTGCTGATTCTCATGCCAGAGGTCAGTTTTCAGATGAGTTTATGGAAAACAATGTGCAAATATTCTAAAAGTAACTTATACCGAGCCCATGTCTAACTTTTTTTGGAGAAGTACTTTTAATATTTTAAATTTCTATGTATTTCTACAATGACACAGCTGTGTGGTATTCACGTTCTCAAAGTAAACAAAAGTCCCCATGATTTCTGTAACTGTAAGTGAAAATATCTTCAGAGTCCCTGTCCAGGACTGACCTCCAGGTGGTAATAAATCAGTCTGCGCACACTCACCTTAGTGTACCTGTATTCAGACAAACATTTTGTTGTCAAAGTTATACCCCACCATCATCTACTTTAGTGACTGAAATCTAAGGACATCCTGTGGAAGGAGTCTGTTTCAGGATGACAACTTTTTTTTATATTCTTTGTAGATAAACAAAACAAGGAGACAATAGTCTAAGATGTATGGTAGAGGCTATTTAAAGTACCGTACTTTCCGCTGTACACGTTTCACTGCCATATAAGTCGCATCAGTCCAAACACGTCTAATAAAGTGGAAAAAAATATAAATAAGTCAATTTGCCGTATAAGTCGCATCTATTAAGCGTCACCGCTGACGCGTCACGTTTGTTACACGTCACCACTGACAACCCGGAAGGAAATATGTGCCGGTGTTGTGCCAAAAATCGATCGGCTGCCAAATGGCAACCATGGGAGCGTGCACGGGAGGACTTTAACAAGAATTTAACAAGATTAACACTTAAAAACAATTGTTTGTTTGCTTGAAATTATAGCGAAGGAGTGTCTCAGTTGAACTTTTCCTTAATAAATGCACTTTATTGGTCAAATCAGCTTCATTTCGCCGGGGAGGCGCGGCGAAATTAAGCTTATTTGATATTTGCTCCAGGAGTTGTGGAGCGAGACGAAGGTGACTTCTAAGGCAAGCCAAGTGTCTCATTAATATCCACTTTTACCTATTAATGAGACACTTGGCTTGCCATATTACTCGAGGGCCCTCTACTGGCTGAAAATGGTAGTGTTTAAAATTTTTCATGTTAGAATGAATAAAATTGTTACATCTCAGCCAAAAATTGGGTTATAAATATGGAGAAAAAAATATATATTAGTCACTTTGGTGTATAAGTTGCAGAATTTGCAAATTCATGCAAAAAAGTGCAACTTACACGGCGAAAATTACGGTACCTCAAGGATTCTTCTCCAAAAGCAATTTATTGCAATAAAAGCCAGTTTTAAAACAAACTATTCCCTGATGAGCTCATTATTCTTTTCTCTTATTTAAAAACGGATCAACATGTTTTTTTTTCTCATCCTAAAACCTCATGGTTTTCTCGGCTGCCTTCATTTTGAGGCTCAAAACCTGTTCCAAGAAATGGTGACTTTCCAAGATGTTGCAAATCCAGAGATGGAAAGACGTGCTTTCATGTTTTCAATCTTCGGTTTGATCTTTCTATGTCTGAGCCAGTGAATCCAATCAGAATGCATCCGGTAATCCCTTTGATTTCACCATCAAAAGTTGATGGGCCCCCGCCTTGTAAGCTGCCTATCAGATAATAAGTGGGACTTGAATACCAGCCGGCGTGCCACAGTCGTGGTGGTGGTCCCGGTGTTTTCACCTGACGTCCAACATGTCTTTGCTGGCCCCGTCTCGCCGCTCTCTCTGGGGAAATCTTGCAGGAGCAGCTGTCCTTATCAATGCCGTGGCTCCCCGCTCACTGCCTGCCTGGGCTGCACTCTCCATGACAGCAGCACAGAGGCAGCCGTAATCTGCCAAGACTTCAACAAAATTAAACCGCCAACCGGGCCACCTGGGGGGAGGCGATGGGCAAAGATTTCCTGCTCGCTGTGATACAGAAACAGAAGCAGGAGACATTAATGTGAGGTTGCGTGTGCAAGAAATGAGCACGGCGGAGTCTACAAACCTGCAGCTCCTATTATTTCTAAAGGGCAGATGATAAAATAATTAAAAAATATATTATTTAGCATGACTCATGTTATTCCCTTCACATAAATGGGTGTTTTTACTGTCACAATGTTTGTTTAACAACCCAAAAAGGGCTATAACTCAGCCACATTTACTGGTATTGAGCTCAAAGCTGGTGTGGTAGTAGCTGAGAGTCATCCTCAACACACACTCTTAGCATGATCACACACGATCTTTATTTAAAACGTTCACGGTAATTCAAAGAATGACGCTTTTATTTAGGTTTAGACCGTGTTTTGTTTGAGATACAGGCCAGGTTGTAGCTGGCAACCCTGGAACAGGAGGTTCTGTGGAAAAGACGAACAGTCATGGTTTTACCTGTTGTAGACAGAGCTTAATTATGATCAAGATTGATTTTTCATAAACCTTTCCATTGCCATCAGTTTCACATTACAACACTGGACACATTCTGCAGGAAATAACCAAAACTATCTTTAATTCTCTATCAGATATCTGCAACAAAGTGGTTAACCAATGCTTCATTTACTAATATGTGTATAAGTATTTTGTTTTCATTCACTGAGTCTGGGAGAGTCAAGACTTAGCTGCAACATTGTGTGATTTCTGTGTTTTTTGTTCTTTTCCATGCACTCCTCCGTGTTCAGCTCCTGTCTCACCTGTCTCCAATTCTAATCACCCCAGGTGTTTGTCAGTCTGTCTCATCAGTGTCTCTATATATTCAGTGTCTGTGGTTTTTCCTCTGTCTGTGGATCGTCTCTTTCTGTGTTTGAAGTCAAATTTTCTCAAATGAAGCATAAAATAAATATTTTAATCGATTTCAACGGCGCATGAGAAAATATTTCTTAAGAAAAGTTAGTCTTTGCTTGTAAAAAGTGCAATTTACTTTACATTTGGACAGTTTTGTTTAGTTTAAAGCCACACAGTTAGATTCATTTACTAGTTAAGAATTCTAGCCAAGCAAATTTTTTTGTACCCCGTTGGCAGATTTTTATTTATTTTTTTCTCAAAACAAGAACATTTGGTCACATTTAGTAATATTTGGCTTATTTCAAGCAGTGCTGTTTTTGCAGTGCGCTCCTCTCGTCTTCCTAAAATTGTTTTTGCTGCCCCATCAACTTTTTTTTTTTGTTTTAATAAATGCATATTAATTTTAATTTGAAACCTCGTTGTCAGCCTGCACGTGGGTTCAACACAACACCATGTGGTTTTTACACCTTCATGATTCTTTTATCATTTCCATTTTTTTTTTTTTTCTTTGACTCTTCTTCGTCTTTAAATCCTCCAAATATCAGACAATTATGAAGCACAGAGGCAGCTTCTGCAAACGACACTCAATTCATTTTCTCCCTATTTGACGTGGTAAGCGACGCAGCTCACCGAGAGCTAAAACAAGGAGATGCATGGGGATTAGAAAAAGTCTGGCACATTCTGTGATGATGACAAGAAAGGCGAGAAAGTGAGGAAGAACAGGAAGTAAACAGAGAAAAAGACAGGGGGAGGCAGGGAGGGACACAAACAGATGAAACCAATGAGGGGGAGGCTATAAAATGATTAAGGAGCATGGAATTTCATAATTTGAAAAAACTAGAGTTCTGTCAGATGAATCTGCCCAGCCATCTGTTCTCTGAGGCTAAAACGTACAGCTTTGAAATATTCCTCCACCTTCTATACAGGAAGTTAGAAAATAAATGGCTGATTTACCTCCAATTAAAACCCAGAAAGTTGGATCAAGTCATCACAAATGATAAACGTCTGTCCTTTATTGAATATCAAGCAAGTGCAAAGTTCTTTATTTGCCATTTGTGCACAGAGCAACAATCCAGACACGCTAGAATTCTGGTGCAGAGCTCTCTCGGTCATTAATCAATTAAAATGGTATTTAAGAGTGCAGAAGCATCGAGCACCGTGAATTAATATTTTATTCTTGTTTCCCTCAATGTTTTTTGTCTTGCACAGATTTAAAAAAAAAAAAAAAAAAAAAAAAAAAAAAGTAGAAATGTATGGCTCAATATCAAGAAAAAGGCAAAACGCAGCAAAAGGTTTCCCATAGAAACAATGGGATCACTGTGAAACGTGAGTGAAAACCAGTTTGGAGCTCTGTAGACCAGACAGACCTCACTGGAGAATCATGATTCAAACTTTGGGCAGGACATAGAAAGTTGGAATTACTGACATTTTTAATAATACAGGTTTTAACACAATCACAGTTTGAAGTTGGTGATTTTTGAAGATTTTACAAGAAAAGTTTCAACTCCAGAGTAACACACACACCAGCTCTTCTCTTAACTATTTATTTAATCCTTTTCTGCTACATAGGCATGCCGTAGAACATACAAAAAACACATGTGACCATTGGAGCCTTCTGTCGCTCACATCCATCAGTCTATCTTTGCCTGCCCATATCCAACAGCCACTGTGCAAGAGGCGGGGGACGCCCTGGATAGACCTCCAGTCCATCACAGGGACAAACAACCATTCACACCTAGGAACAATTTAGAGTTACCAGTCTAACATGCATGTTTTTGATCTGTGGGAGGAAACTGGAGTACCTGGAGAAACCCCATGCATGTAGGGATTCAGCTTTGTCTCCTGGTTCCTGGATGGCTCTGTGCTGTTGGTGGTCCTAACGAGCTCCAGAAGCATACAAGACTGCAGGAGAACTTCCTTCCTTGCTGGAGTATTGTATAACTCTTGCTAGTATTAGTCTTTCGTTAACAAACCGAGAGAAGGCTACATACAACTACCTTGTTTTCTCCTCATGCTCCTATTGCTTGAGTCTTCTACCCTGGATCTACCTCCTCGTATCTGCAAAGGAACCATAATTACCTTCAGCTGCTCAGCCGCCTTTCCACGACCAGCCCAACGACTTACCTCTGTCTAGAACATATTACCCTCTTAACGTCTCGAGGTCTCCTCTTTCCAGAAAGGCCCCCAGCTGGGATTTGAACTGGCGACCTTCTCACTGAAAGGCAACGGCGCTACCAACTGCACCACTGTGCCGCTCACAGTAAAAATGTTCTAACAACCGGTAGTTTTTGCAGTCTGTCAGTAAAGCTCTGTTCACACGGGATTAGTTTTATCTCGGGGCCACAAGCGATTAATAAATTGCTGCCCAACATCTGCGCTTTATGTGGCGCATTCGCACGGGATAACCAAAGCCTGAGATTTAGCTGAAATTTACGGACATCTTCTGGATATGATGTTAATGCATTGCATTGTCACGACCGGGCTGGTACATAATAATTTGCGGACCGGGTTGGTCCCAGGCTTCGATGTGGTTTTACGAATCGGCACAAAGAAAACTAAATAAGAATGCGCAATTTTTTAAAATTGTGTTTTTAATCTACTTGAAGGGGTTAAAAAAAAAAAAAAAAAAAAGCCACTTTAAGCTCAGATGGACAATCTGTCACCGGCCGCACGTGTCCGCTGACCCAATGGTTGAAATGGACTTGCGACCTGTCCTGGGTGTCCCCCACCTCTCGTACAGTGATGGCTGGACATAGGCACCAGTGACCCTCGCTACCCCCAAAAGGAAGAAGCGGGTAAATATAATGGATGGATCAGCTGATCACTGGCTGCATGCACACGTCCAAATGATTTTTGCTTAAACAAAACAATATAAAAGTATAATAATGTATCGGATTCCGCCCATTTCTGTTCAAATCAGAGATGCCTATTCACATTGAATTAGTATTATCACAGGACCTCGGAGTTCAGCAAAATATAGTAGGTAATTTGCGGAGGAATTTTTACTTTACAAAATTACTGACAAGACCGATTCTCACGGGCTTAACGGACAATCTCCGTAATTATTACAAATAGCATGTGGTCCCTAGGTAAATCAAATCCCGTGAAAATAAGGCTTTAAGTTTACATTCTAGTCTCTCTTATTAAGAGACAGACACAATTGTGGTTACCATGGTGACAGCCACTGGCAACAGGTTCACCATTTAAAGTCCCAAACCATCATTGGGCTTTAAAGAAGAAAGATGATGGATGCTTGAATTTCAGAGATTTCATCATAACATTTAAACTTTACAGATCGTGTTGCTGTTCTTACCAACGATAGAAGATTTTAAAGGGCTGAATATGACTAACCTATTAAACAAATATTGATTTGATGCACAGAGAGGTGTATGTAAAGCGTTCATCTTGTTCTGTAAATACTCTGCTGGTATTTTTACCACATGGGAGCTGGTTTGGAGCCAGAGAGTCTGGACACCGACTGAGGACCGAAGCCTTGCTAATGCGCCTCATGTTGTAAAAAGTGACATGTTTTTTTTGCTGCTAAACCCAGTGGTATTTAAAGTGCACTTAGTTTTGATCACGTACTGTACAACAGGAGAACCCGATATTGCCGCACAGTATCATTCAGCAGCTATTGATTTTGAACTTTTCATAAGAGGATGGTGCATTATGGAAAGATGACGCCCGCTCATTTCTGCACCGTGATGAATGGTTGTGGTGCAACTTTTAAACCAGCAGCGTTTCTGCTTACTCACAATCACAAAACGTGTTTGCTCCAGGCTTTAAGTGTCTAATTTTCACAAATTAATTACGACCACAGTTTAATGGCTAATTGTGTGACATTTAATCAGGATTATTAGAAAAGCATAAACGCTTTAATACACAAAACAAGAGAGAATAAATTTCTGATGAAATATAGAAGGGTGCCAATGCAGCTGCTGCCTCCAACATCCATGACCCGTCTTCTCTAATGCCTAAAGAAGAATACATCTTAAACATGAAGCCGGCTGCTAAAGTGGGTTTAAAGTGGCCCGAGGGTTTAAAGTGGCCCGAGGTGAGGACAATGTGGACGGAGATGGACTATGAACATGTGCATGGCCTACAATGCAGTTTCGCAAGTCATGAGCACATAAGTTGTGGTTCTTAAAAATTGGTTATTTAAAATGCTGCCGCACAATTCACTAATGTCAAACGGAATCCGGTGAGGCCGCAACAGAACATGTGTTCGTTTCTGCACAGTTTCATTTTACCAACTCGTCTCCAACAGTTGCAGCTCAGTGAAAAACTACCGTAAAGGCTGACCACTCTCTCACGTAATGAACACCTCCAGCTTCGACATCTTATCCACAATTGGGTCACAGAGATGAGAGGTAGAAGTTGGAGATGTTATGTTTTAGGAGATGGATCTACGGACTGAGGACTTGTTCTCAGTAATGAGGACGTTGGTTTGGTCCGTCATGTGAAGAAAGAGTTGAGTCGAAAAACTAAACTCTGGATGTATTGGCATGTCTAAGCTTCAATACTCATCTATATCATGAGGTGTTTGTTTGTTTCTCTGGGGGTTTTACTCTCCAGCTCCTCCTGGGGGACCTCAAGGTGTTCCAAGACGAGGATTTATAATCCCTCCAGAAACCTCGGTCTGTCCCAGGGTTTCATAAGAGACCCTGGGGTTTTGTAAGAGACGTCGGGACAAACCCAGGGTCTCTTACGAAAGGGACCTGCTCAGAGAACCTTTTAATGAGAGGCGTCCTAATCTGATGAACCACCTCAGCTGACTCTGTTCACTGCAGAGGAGCAGCAGCTCTAATCTGAGCTCCCCTGGCTGTCGGAGCTCCTCACCATCTCTACAGCTGAGCCCCCTCCACCCTGAAAAGAAGCTAGTTTCAGCCGCTTGTATCCAGGATCTCATTTTGTTCACGGTTGGAGCTTAATTTGAGTTGAATCTTACCGGAACAAAATCTGGGAACTCTTATTTTGACAGGGTAACAATAAGGCTTCCTAATAATAAAGTTATGAACCATCATGACTGCCTTGAATGAATAAAACTTCTATTGGATATTTAAACTGAAAATAATTGCATAAACACTCGTTTTAAACACAACAGTCACTTACGAGCATATGAGCTGCCTCTTCAAGTAGCATTTCTGTGTCTGCCCTTTAATAAAAATCTCCAACACTAAGAGTGGTGGGGGTGATTGGCAATCTAACCACGCAGTCGTACACGGACAGGAGCCCAGAAAGAGGAGGCACCTGGAGGTTTCACATGTCGAGTCGGGACGACAACGAGCAGGGACAGTGTCGGGCTCAGAACCACCAAGTAAGTGGGGGGTGGTGTAGGATGCTTGACAAAAGTGGAGTGTTTACAAATGTAGGTAAACGTAGATGTTTAACAACCTGTTAAAAGGAGGACCCCCCCCCACCAAGCCTACAAGCCATTTGCGTTTCGGCATCGGTGTACAAATTAAACCTGGTCACAGTCCAAACTTCATGACATAGATGAAGGTTCGGAGTGTAGACATCAGTAAATCCAGAGCTTTGTCTTTCGATTCACCGCTTTCTTCACCACGACCGACCAAAGCAACGCCCTCATTACTGAAAACAAGTCCTCGATCCATCCTACCAGCTCTCTGGAACAAGATACTCAAACTCCTCCACCTGATAAACACATGGACATTCAACTGAAAACAAATAGAACTCCTTAATTAAACAAAATCCTCCCCAAAATAAAACGATCCTTACTCTATACTGCGCAAACAGTAAAATAAGACGGAAGCAAGGTGCGAATAATTGAGGGTCAACATATTTAGATCTTTAAATCAAAGCTCATACTGTGCAGTATTAAGATATTATCGTGTCTAACATACAGGGAGAAGGTGGATCATTGTCAGAGAGGCTACAAGGGCTATCCTGATCCAGTTTTACATTTTATATTCCTGCTGGATGATTGCAATGACTGCGCAGTGTGCGGTGAAATGAAGCCATACGGTAGTTCGGGAGCATCAGACGACTTAATCAGGCCATAAAGAGCGTCTTACTTATAGATGCTGGGATGCCCCGGCGCAGCACATTTCATCAGCCCCTGGGAAAGGTGAAATATGCTTCCTCTGAAGGTAATGTGCCCCATCTCTGTCCGAGCGCTGACAAATTTATCGCCCCTTCAGCTCTTTACAATCCATCCGAGCTGTGATGGTCATGCTCGTGTTATTTAAACTTCAATGGGACCGCCGTCTTACTGGTGCTGTGTGATGCAAACAAACAAAAATAAAAAATGGCACCAAAAAAAAAATAAATGAGGCAAAGTTAAAAAATACCGACACTGGGATTAGTGTTTCCAGCACATTGTCACGAGCCTCTGGAGTCAGATGTTGCTGTTGAGGAGAAAGGTGAAGTTTCAGTTTAAAAATATGAATTTATTTATTTTCAACTGTATTCTGAAATACTTGCACAATGGACAAAGTTGGCGTATTCCTGAAAACATGTTCACTTATATCAATGTTCAGTCGGGTCACCTGGACATTTTGTTTTGCTGAGACGTTTTGTCCTTAATCCAAAGGACTTCTTCAAGCCGAGGAGCCACAAACAAATGCCTAAATGGAGTTGACGGGGAAGAGGACGGGCCCAGAAACCATCTTATCACCAGCAAACTGTTTTTGTTTTTTTTCCTCACTATGAGAGTTGGTGCTTGTGGGACTCCAGTTTGTTTGTGGCTCCTCGGCTTGAAGAAGTCCTTTGGATGAAGGATGAAACGTCTCGGCAAAACAAGAAACCGTCCAGATGACCTGAATGAACATTGTTGGATTTGTACCTGGATTATTGAGCTTGAACTTTGGTGTTTTCACTTAGAGTATATTTACTTGTTCATCCATCTACAAAGTGGCTAAAGCTGCTCATTTTACATATTTGATGCGTTATCAATAATCCTGGAGTTTCTTATAAATAAATAAATTATTAAAGACCTAACGTTCATTGCAGAAATGCATATCGCCCACTGCTTTTCACGACAGAGCTGTGAATGAAAACCTCAATATATGGAGAATTGTGTTGCAGCCATTTTAATTACACTTTATTTTTTTTATTTTTTTTTTTGTACAATCAGAGCATGAGAGCATGTGTTGTGAAGGACTCTCAGCTACTACCACACACTTTAGTTCAATATTGGCAAAACTGATTTACTAATTGTTGTGCTGGTTGATGTCGATTAGCTGTGTGCACCCTCTTGAACCGGATCGCCTCTAAAAGGCACATTTCTGCAAGTTTTCTTAGAATTCATCCACATCTTCATGTGATATTTTGCTAACAGACAAAAGCGACCACCTACACAGGCATCAATTAAAAAAAAACTTTTTTTTTAATTCCAGTGGAGTACACCAAAATCCTGTAAACCAACAATAAAACAAGCCAACTAAAAGACCGGTGACATTTCTCATAGAAATGTCATTAACTGCTCACGTTCAGTGAAGCTAATTAACTGCGTTTCAAACTTACACAGATTTAAATATTGATAAACTAAAATACTGACCATAATCAATAAAAGCTCATTTGTTAAATTATGATCTGTTGCAGCCTTGTTTATTATCCAACACATTTTCTAGAATAGTTTGTTTTATGTAGAAAATATTATGAAGATGACTCTAATAAAATTCATTCAACAGCTTCACAAGAAAACAAACACAATGTTTATTAGTCAATTAGACATTATTTAACTCGGGTGATTATTTTTAATTAATGCATAAACAATGAATCCTCTTAATTTATGAACGCTGAGTCATGAATAGTCCCAAAGATTAGTGCGCATATATTTTTTACATTAATGCACCCCCATACCAACAGTAAGGCAGGCCGGTAGGCTCGATAGTCCCTCCCCCCTTTAGTACAGAGAACATGGAGTTTGTGGTTTCCAAAAATGATTTCAAATTTTGATCCATCTGGCAATAAAACCACCCTTCACTTCAGTCCATTCGAAACGAGCTTTGGTCCAAAGACGGCAGAGGTTCTGGATGGTTCACATCTGCCTTCTTTGCCTGATAGAGCTTTAAGCAGCATTTGTGGATGAACTGTGTTTACAGATGATGTGGAAGTGCTCCTGAGCCCAGAACAGAACCAAACCTGTTTGTAATGCAGTGGCCCCTGAGAGCCCGAAGGTCCTGGGGCGGCCCGGGCCACAGGGTGAACCCCACTCCATCAACGTCATGATATTTGGGCCCCTGAGGGCCCGAAGATCACAACCATCCAATACTCAGATTCTACAATTTCACCTACTCTTAATGCTGACGTTCAAAGTTCCCCCAATTTTGTCCTAAACTTTATTCAGAAATTGTTCCACTATATTTAGACACGGGTTTTCACAGACTGGTGAACCTCTTCCCATCTTTACTTCTGAGAGATTCAACCTTTTAAAACGGGTTTATTCAACTAAACTGCTCAGGGGCCACGTTTTCTGAAAGCCAGCAGCTCAGGGGCCGGACATCAATCAATTAAAATTTATTAATTGACAGTTAATGACTTAATAGTCATTAACGGTCATTAATGGCGTATATTAATAATTAAAAGTATAATAGAGTAGAGTTGTCATTTCTAACCTGTCCGGGCACATGTTTTTATTATTATTTTTTTATAAAAAATTCAGGCTGGGCCAAAATGATGTGCTGGATGAGCGGGTCGGTGTCGGGCTTTTGATTGCATCGGTGGACGCATGCGACTGACGATCCAATTTGGATCCCCAGCCGCACACAGTGGTTTGACCGCACGCTGACCGGCCGGTTGAAAGGGGTAAACAAACAAAATAAAAGTCCAGATGGATCACTGCCAGCAACCCACCTGAAGCTTAACTGGACTCGGCCACTGCGTTGGCGGATGCACGTGGCCGACGACCCAATTTGGATCATCGGCCGCGTGTGTCCGCTGATCATTAACTATATAATAAACTGCTGACTCTTGTTAATAATAATAAAAATAAAAAAATTAAAAAATAATAAAAAAAACCCTTATGTATTCCTTTCCTTGAAATTATGTCAAACTCATTTGCTTACAAAAGTAGTAAAAACTTTAAAAAAGTGGGTTTTGGGGGGGGCGGGGTTTCGGGTTCAGGCCTGTAATCACAGCTAATTGGTCAGTTTCAGGTCAAGCTCGGAAAACATGATACGGGTTGGGGCCGGGCCGGGTCCGATGTTTTAAGCTCGAATGCAACTCTTGTCATTATACTTGTAATAAACTAAGTATTCCAATGATATGTTACCTGTTTTTAATGTTTGTTTTATTGCATCGAATCATAAAAGCAATAAACAGAATCCAAACCTAGAACCGAAATATATATATATTTTTTTTTTATAATAAATGAACTCGTTGGTGGGCCGGACTGAAGTCACCTGCGGGCTGGAAGTGGCCCGTGGGCCACCAGTTGAGTATCCCTGCTCTAAGAGTTTCTTTTTACGCCCACTTCTTCTGGCTCTTGTTGACTTTCGTTACAAATTGCTCCTCCGGTCGCAGCCGCCTTTTGGTGCCCCTGGTCCAACAGTCATCTTGTTTACTTTGGGCCATTCTTAATAAAACATGCCTCTATTTAGATTTTCAAATCACTGCATTTAGTTTTTCATTTTGCACAATGCTTCAGTTGTGCTGGGACTGGGGTTGTAGATGTAAATATAATAGTCAGCTCTGATTGGTTCAGCGTTTCCTCCTCGTGAGCCTCTCGTCAACCGTGGACTCCGACACTCGTGTCGATTTGATTCCCTTCCACTCGTCCTGCTCGCCATCGTCTCGGCGGTCGCTCAGACATTTTGATTGCTTGACTTTCCCAGTCGATGCTTCTCGGTTACACACACACACACACACACACACACACACACACACACACACACACA
>NC_056517.1:34237712-34256871 GCF_014905685.2 Nematolebias whitei
CACACACACACACACACACACACACACACACACACACACACACACACTTTCTCCATTGCACCCTCAGGTCCCTCGCCTCCTTTGCTTTTTCCAACCCCCTCCTCTCCATCCTCCACACACCTCAGTGCCTTTGTGATGAGAGTGACGGGCTTTACAATATGTCGGCACGGATCTACCTCACCTTTAATATTTCAACATAATACAGGCACCGGGTGGTGGAGGACCGGTGGGACTCGCTGGAAGAATCCTGTTCTCCTTTCTTTTCTTTTTTTTTTTTGTCTCGTTCTCTCATCTGCCCTTTGCAGTCAGGACTAAGCAAACAGTCACATCCAGCAATTATCACGGACAACGCAGGAAAAAGAACGGATCCAGGTTTATGTCCCAGCTGAGGACAAATTGAAAAAGTTGTTGCGAACATAAGAAGCTGATCAAGGAATATGTTTTTAAATTAATCCGTGTTAAAGACTCGTGGGAACCTTTTTTTTTTTTTTTTTTTAAAGGTTTACAGGAGCTGATAATTGGAGGTTAGGGAGCTTTTTCTCGTGATGAATCTTGATAAATAAACACCTTTTTCAGCGAAGTTGCAAATGAAGCAAATATATGTTCTCCATGTGTATTTAAAAGGTTTCACTGATTTATTGTTTTGTGTATTTCAGTTATTCAATTCGGTTTATTAATTTAGCGCCACGTCACAACAGAAGTTGTCTCAGGGCAGTGAACAGAAACATTAATATTATAAAAATAATTAACATTATTTATCTGAGGAGCAGACTGCTTTATTTAATAACTTCATCACAGAACTCATCTTGAGCGAGCATGAAGGCAACAGTGGGAAGGAAAAACTCCCTCATGAGGAAGAAACCTTCAGCGGAACCAGGCTCGGGACAAGCGGACATCTGCTTCAACCGGCTGGGTTTGAGAGGAACAGATACACAATGGCAGGTCAAGAATCACATGTTAAGATAGAAATGGTATCAAATTTAAAACTATTAGGGGAGTGGTGGTGCAGAGGTTAGAGAGGTGGGCCTGGAAGATCGCCAGTTCACGCCTCGGTACCGACAACATCAAAAATGTGGGTGGGGTAGGTGAAGCATGCACACTTGCCCCCACCCTCATTCGCCCCACTCTGGGCCCATGAGCAAGGCCCTTAACTCCCATCTGCTCCCTAAACAAACAGGTCTCTCTTGAAAATGAGTTCTCATGGCTCATTGAGACTACCTGGGTAAATGGAGGGGAAAAAATTCAATTTTAACAATTCATTTAAGAAATTAGGTCAATTTGTCCTCCAGGATTCAAAACTTAAGGCAGCATAACAAGCCAACCCTAACTATAGGATTTATCAAAAAGAAAATCTTAAAAACTGGACAATGTGTCAGCCTTGTGGACAGAAACTGAGAGGGAGGGATGGATGGATGGATGGATATACATTATACATCCATCCATCCATCCATCCATTTACCCGTTTATTCCATTTTGGGTCACGGGGGTCGCTGGTGCCCATGTCCAGCAATCACTGTGCGAGGGGCGGGGTACACCCTGGACGGGTCGCAAGTCCATCACAGGGAAACATAGAGACAAACGAGACAAACAACCATTCACTCTCTCACTCACACCTAGGGACAATTTAGAGTTACCAATCAGCCTAACATGCATGTTTTTGGACTGTGGGAGGAAACCGGAGTACCCGGAGAAAACCCACGCATGCACGGAGAGAACATGCAAACTCCACCCAGAAAGGCCCCTGGACCGGGGTTTGAACCAAGGACCTGCTCGCTGAGAGGCAGCAGCTCTTACATTATACATAAACGTTTGAAATGTATTCACATACTATAATTTCTTGGCATGATCTTGTGTTTTGTTGAATTTGTAAGTTTATTCTTCACTCGTTTAGTGTCGATGAACTTTGTTTCCCTCAGTAATCTTCTCCTGCAGGTAATCATTCACGTCGTCTCGTTAACCTCAGCTGCACTCACTCACTAATCGCCGCTCCGTCTCTCACTCATCCCGTAACTGTTTTTTTTTTTTTTTGTTGTTGTTTTTTTTTTTTTTTTTTAACTTTTGTTGGTTTCATTTTAATAAACAACTAATAAATTAATCTTTCATTTTAATAAACAACTAATAAATTCATCTTTAACTCCTTCATCTAAGATGCTAAACATACTTCAAATTATTAATAGTAGATATAAATTTAAATTATATCTGTAATTTTACATAGAATTTTTTTCTTTTTTTTGTGACCTGTCCAGGAAGGTGAACCTTCCCCATTTGCACCCATTGACTGTTGACAAATAAAACCACTCTTCTGTAAATGGAAGAACAATTTGGTTAAACTAGAGTAGTCCCTCATTACTTGGCAGTTTGTTTTTCGAGAACTCACTCTATCGCATTTTTTTTTTTCCAAATAAGATTGGACATGACACACAACTGGCTGACTGATGGATGAGCTGCACGATTGGCATGGAAATTTTTTTTATTTTAAATTATTTAAAATTATTTAGCACCTGCTGCACATTTGTGCAGCCCACAGGTGCAGGAGAAGCTTCCTCCTACAGCGCCGTCATACCTCCGCTCTGCAGCAAAGAAGTGGGCGTGGCCAAGAGCACTGGCAGATGGCAGAGAGCTGAAATCATGACATGCTGTGCTCTTTTAGAGCATTTAGAGTTTAGAAACATTTAGAATATTGCAAGCGAGTGGGAAGGGTTTAAAATACCTCAAAATATAAATGCTAAAATAAAGTACTTATTACTTGTACTCTTATTCCTACGTCAGTTTTTTACTTATCACAGGGCTTCAGGATACGGATCCCCTGCAATAAACGAGGGACTACTGTTCTCATTTTATAAATATTGTTAATTTAACTGTAGAAAATGCAACAATAACACAAAATAATGTGTTAAATTTAATCTAAACTGAAAACTCCATGGTAATTTACCTTCTGACCACTCGGGTGCCAAAAAATACTTTTTTTAGAGCGTACCGTCACGTTGCTATCACTTTAGCATTAGCATACTGACCTCCTTAGTTTAACAAGCCTGCTAGCATGCTAATGTACGCAATTATCCAGAGTTCAGCTGCAGAACAGAGCTTATTTGATGGATGCTTACGTGTTGTTTAACCAAACAAATCTCCTGCAAATCACCCCAAAATAAAACAAAATAACTGTTTTAACATCTAATACATGTTTAGAAGAATGATCAGGTTTTATTCAGTGTCTAGCCAAAAGTAAAAATAAATTAAAAATCTTCTTATGTGAAGCAGTTCACCAAAAGAGCAACTTATTGTGTTGGATTCGTCTTCTGTCTGAAAAACGACAAAAAGGACTCGTTCAGTAAAGATATCTTAAAGTTAATGCCAATTATGCAGCAAATTAATATTTATCAGGGATTTATTTGGCGGCATCTTGGAGCTAAATGTGGTTAAATCCTCCTGAGGAAACTCTAGATAACAAACGATATCTACAATAAATGACTAAGCACCGTGACTAAAGAGCATCTTTTCTTTTCCATCATTATGTTCCATCAGCATGTCTCATTATTGGGTTACTGGAAAAATCTTTTTTTATTTGGTTGACATGTGATCTCTCTCGCTCTCTCTCTCTCTTTAATCGATGATGCAAATACATATAGATATTTTAGATTGAGGGTTCGTTTTTGAGCAAGAAACGGGGAATCTTTGAAGTGGTTTCAGAACGAGTACACAGATGACTTTTGAACCTTTTTTTTTTTTTTTTACCTCACAGAAATTCAGAAGCAGTTTGTGTGTGATAAATGGAAGTACATGCATGTAAAACAAGATGTATCGTCTGTAAGAACAAACTGAGGATGGTTAGCGCTGGGGAGTTTCAGTTCTTAAACCAGGACACTATTCAATTCAACTTTATTTATATATCTCCAAGTCGCAACAGAAGTCATCTCAGGGCACTGAACAGAAACATTCATATACATAAATAAAATCAAATTAATAGTTTTTTTTTCTAAGGAAGCAGCAGATTGTGTTGAATCTTCACTTCGTAACCGTTTCCCATCCTGAGCAAGCACAAAGGAGACGGTGGAAAGGAAAAACTCCATTTTTAACAGGAAGAAACCTCCAGCAGAACCAGGCTCAGGACGGGCGGCCATCTGCTTCGACCTGCTGGGGTTTGAGAGGACGGGAAGTAGAAACAAACGCAGAACGACAGGTCCAGGTGAACTTTCTATAGGAGGAAAGGCAAAAAAAAAAAGAAATAATTACAAAACAGGTAGAGCAAGTAAAAACAGCAGCAGAGTGAGGAAATGTGGTTTGTTTGTCCTCCAGCAGTCTAAGCCTATAGCAGCATAACTAAGGAATAGCTCAGGAAACCCAACCCTAACTATAGGATTTATCAAAAAGAAAAAAGTCTTAAAACTGGACAATGTGTCGGCCTCACGGACAGAAACTGGAAGTTGGTTTCACGAGAGGAGCCTGATAACTGAAAGCTCTGCCTCCCCTTCTGCTTTTGGAAACTCTAGGAACCACAAGTAAACCTGCAGACTAGAGGCTATAAACTCTTCATAGTGACTCAAGTAGATTTAATATTTATTGAAGGGCCAAGGGGAGTTCCTGTGCAAAGTTACAGAAACAAGCAATGTACGTACGTTCACCTCAACGGATATTTGAGAACGTTCTGTTGTTGGCTTCGAAGAAAAGTCTGATTTTTAAATCACAGCTGGGTCCTTTCCATGTGGAGCTTCGACCGAAGTGGTGTTTTTTGCTCCCACAGTCCAAAAACCTACAATTAATTTTAAATGGACTTCAACAGGAAGTGTGAGTGTGCACAGTTGATAATGGACATGCGACCAGTCCAGCATGTGCCAAACTTTTCATTCATTCAAGGTTGGAACTGACTCCAGTTCTGGAACGAACCAACCAACCAACATCCATCCATCCATCCTCTTTACCCGCTTCTTCCTTTTTAGGTTGCAGGGTCACTGGCGCCCATGTCCAGCTATCACTGTGCGAGAGGCGGAACACCCTGGACAGGTATCCAGAGACAACCATTCACTCTCTCTCTCTCGCACCAATAGGGACAATTTAGAGTTACCAATCCGCCTAACATGCGTGTTTGGTCTGTGGGACAAAACCCACGCATGCACGGAGAGAACATGCAAACTCCACCCAGAAAGGCCCCGGACCGGGATTTGAACCGTGGCAACCTGCTCGCTGAGAGGCACCAGCTCTACCAACTGTGCCACCGTGCCGCCGGCATTCTTGTATATGAATGGCTAAAACGGGAAGTAGTTTGATTGCAAAAGACATGCAGAAAAAATAATGGACAACTAATGCTGAATCAGCGTTGCCACAATGAGTGAATTACAAATATTCATCCTGTGATGCCACCCCTCTGTTTAGCTGGACATGCTCTGTCTGCTCCGGTGTTTTTGCTGCCTTGCAGGTCCTAGTGAGCAGGTCTAATCAGCCTAACTGGGAGCACCTGAGCACTCCTCTCAGGGGGGTTCAAATCAGCTGATGGAGTCTGCCCCGTGGCTCTTTTCTCCTTCTGTTCCTGCTGGCGTGCTGTTTTTGTTCAGTACGCCTCGGAGCCCTGTAGGTTTTAAACTCTCCACATCGTTTGGACAGTTAGCCATCTGCTGACGCACGACTTCTGTGCATCTAGAGGGTTTGCTTCTGCACTCCGGTAAATAAAATTACTTCTTGTTTTAAATTAAAATCTGTGTGTCTGCCTTTTTTTTTTTAATCGTCATGCTCTAAGAACTGGGTCATAAGAACACCTAAAGGAAATGCGTATCGCGCGTGAAGCTTGAATTCCCAGTGCTTCATTTCAGTCATTCTTAGTCTTTAAGTTTTTAATGGAAGTATTTCTAATGGCAAAACAAATTCTACTTTCTTTGACCTCTGGTTCATTTTGAAGTTCAGATCAGAGATGAAAGTGTAGGTGTATTTTACACAGAATTCAAGACTGAAACTTTTTGTCGTCAGCCAGCCGACCCACTGCTCAGACCTGCAGTGAGTCTGCTGTCTGCAGTGAACTCTGGGAGGAGAAAGGTGATAACCCTGTCGCCTTCCCTTCAGTTCATTCAGACGTGATCCAATCAATGCTGTGGCTCTGTATAGACTGGGACTGCTGCTCCTAGGCGTCACTGCACTCGTTTGCGCCGACTGTCCTCTAGGCTCTCATAACCCTCACCACACTTCTGAGACCTCTAAGAAGCTGGTTACTAGTTAAAAGACTCCTGATAATGATACACTACCTCCTTTTATTTAGTTTTAGTCTCTATTAGCACGTTAGAGGATTGTGAACAGTGATCTAGCTTCTCCCTAGAAAGTATGTTTGAAACCAACTAATTGTTCATTGAGGTGCCGTCATTATGGGTGGAAATATCAGCACAATCTAAAGTGCTATGTGTTATCACTGTATGTCTCCGTACAATGGTGAAAGTGGCTCTCTGCATTTAACCCATCGCACCTGGGATACACTCGGGTAGACCAGTGGGCAGCTATGTAAGTGCCCGGGGAGCAATTGGGGATTAGATGTCTTGCTCAGAGACACCACCACATGTGGGAATGACTGAGGATTGAACCTGGGACAAAGATGGGGTAGAGGCCCCTCTTGGCCCCCGATCTGTCCAGTCCTCTATTCTCTAAGCTACCTTCTTTGCATATTCATTGCCAGTGATAATCTCCTTGACGTGTACCCAAGGGAATCAAGAGGATAACCTCAAGAGTTCATCTGTGTCTGTTTATCTGGGCCGCTACATGGGGGTGGGTGTTGGGGTGCCGAGTGGGCAAGCCACGGCTCAACTCGGTGTGTGCATACATGATTTATGTGGCATTGACTCAGGAGGGGGGAGAGATGACATTTCTACTTGCATGTTACAATAAACCTACCCACTATCAGATGCTACACTTTCTTTAAAGGCTTTACCTGCAGCCAAGGAGGCAAAACATGAAGATATTTGTGGCAAATAATAAATCTGTTTGAAACGGCAAGTTCATTATTTTGGTACAAGAGTCTGGGCTTACGAAAGTCAACTTTAAGATTAAAAGTAAAGATAGAGCAAATGTCTAGTGTTTTAAGATTTGTTGAAGGATGTCTGCAGAAGCAGAACAGTGATCTTATCTCCAGTCCTTAGAGTGCCTCCAAACCTAATCAGGTGGACAACAGATGAGCTGCTAATGGGGTGGATTGAACCTGCAGCTCTTGCATGTGTTACAACAACATGGGGCGGCTGTGGCTGAGTGGTCAGAGCAGTCGGCCTCCAATGCAAGAGTTGGAGGTTCAATTCCACCAGCAGTCACATGCCGAAGTGTCTCAGGGCAAGACACTGAACCCCTCATTGCCTCCAATGTGTCCCCCATTGGTGTATGAATGGGTAAATGAGGGCACAGATTGTTGTAAAGAACTTTTAAGATGCTTAGAAAGTGCTAAATAAGTACAGTTCATTTACAAACATGTTTTCATCATTTCCGTCTTGACTTTGGTTTACATTGACAATTTAATTTATTGGAAAGTTCATTTAGTGACGGAGAGGGATGAGTTTTCTCTGTTTGTCAAAATCAAGTTGGATTTGTTTGCTGTGGTTGAGGTAGGCCGTGGGTAGAAGTTCATTGAGGTGGGTTCAGTTTAGGTTTTCGTCATCAGCCTGTCTTCAACAGGTTAGTTTTCTTTACTCTGATCTTAATAGTCATCATAAATGCATCCATCAGTCCGTCCATCCATTATTCCATTCATCTGGTCACCACGAGTCCATCCATTCCATCATCTCTCTATTTGTCCCTCAGTCCCTCTTAAATTTCTCTGTCTACACAGCCCATTCATTCATCACTCCATCCATCCATCCATTTATCCATTTGCCCATCCATCTACTTGTCCATTAATCTATCTCTGTTCAAACTCTATCCATTCTTCCATCTGTCCATCCATCCCTCTGTCCTTCCATCCATCTATCATTTGCTCATCTATCTTTGTCAATTAATCCATCCATCCTTCTAACTCTCCATCCATCCATCCTTCTATATCTCCATCCATCCATCTGCCCATCCATTTGTCCATTAATCCATCCATCCTTCTAGATTTCCATCCATCAATCTACTGTATCTGTATATTAATTTGTCCAATTGTTTATCTGTCCGTCCATCCTTCTATCTCTCAATCCATTCTTCCATCCATCCATCTGACCATCCGTTTATCCATTTGCCCATCCATCTATATGTTCATCCATCCGTCCATCTGTCTATCCATCCATCTATTCATTTGTCCATTAATCCATCCATCATTCTATCTCTCCATCCATTCACCCATCTACCGTATCTGTATATTCATCCATTATTTTATCTGTCCATCTATTTGACCAACCATCAGCCCATTCATCCTTCTGTCCATTTATCTATCTATCCCTTTATCTGTTTTTCTTTTTTCAGTGCATCCATTCTATTCATCCATTCTTTCTTTTTTTATTTTCAGTCCATCCATCCATCCAATTAGCATCAAAAACCTTCACATCACTGCTTCAGGAAACTACCTGCTCACATCTCACTGCTTCTAGTTGTTAGAAGGTGGAGACCCCTCACCGAGGAATTTAATGTGATGCTGAGTCATGTTCCTGAGTCTCTTTTGCCTTTCATTTCTTCTTATACAGCGCAGACAGCATGTGAGGATATCTGGTTTATATTCAGAATCACACTCGGGTCCAAAGGCTTTTCTTTCCCTTCAGTCAAATGGAAACGGTTAGATCAAGATCCTGTCCCTTTGAGTCTTTCTTTGCTACTCTCAGGTTAATGAGGCAGTTCAGTAAAATATAAACCTGTGTGGTATTCTGAACCCATAATGTTGAAAACGAAAATTTACAGCTAAAATTACAACAAGTTTGAATTTGTTAGTGTTTGTCAGCCAGAAAACTGACAGAAACCGTCAAAGACTCTCTCACCACATCTCCTTGGCAATATTAGAAATCCTCAGTCAGATCCTCAAAAAAACTAATTAGGTTTACTTGAATGTTTCTTGATGGACAATTCTGCTCATTTCCAGTAATAAACTCCATCTTCCTCTGCCCATTTTATAGAAGAGCTGTGATTCTGGGCCAAAACTTTGAGTCGCATCCAAAGGCTTGCCAGCTTGCTGGGCCCAGCAGGACCAGATCACAACAGCAGCTTCAAGGACCTCCATCGCTGACTGGCTTGACATGTTCCCTGTCGAGTCTCCGAATATCTAATACAGTCGTACAAAGTCACACGAGATATGTCATTCACAGGATACAGGATTATTAATTTATCTTGCAATAGCTCCAAAAACATTTAGCAAAAAAAAAAGAGATTTCTGCTTTCCATGATGTAAAATTACTTTACGCTCTCCTAACAGTTACCATTTAGGGCTGCTCCTTCTGCCAGAAGACCCTTTGACTGTCTTTCAGACTAATACATTTTCAGTGATGATCATAGGCTTTGGTCCCATATTTTATATTACTGGAAAGTCGTATAAAATGAATGGTCTCCTTTGTGACTGTGCACATCGTGCTCTGCAGGATCTTTCTTTACCCTTTGAATCAAACTGATATTTGAAGTCCATTTTTGTGTAAGCTCCTCTTTTTTTAAAATCCAAGATAAATGGAGTCATCGTCAACTGATAAATGTTCCTTTATGTTTGATACTTCAAGAAACAAAACCCATACGGTATTTCTCATGTCAGTGGTAACATTTGCAGCATAATTTGTCACCAGATGTGTTTACCTACAGAAACAGCTGAAGTGACTGGAAATAGGTCGGACATTAACGGTACCTTCCATATTTACTCAAATTACTCAGACTTTCACAGGTTTTGACAGTTCAGACAAGTGTTTGGTTTATATTAAGTTCATACCCGCATTTCAGAATTTGAAATCTAAATATCTGGAAAACTACTTGAGCAAACTCTTACAAACTGCACTGCTTGATCTTCTGCCATTCTATCTTCAGGGTCTCCACAGCGAGTCGTCCTCCTCCATCTCACTCCAACTACCTCCATTTCCTCTCTAATTGCATTCATATACCTCATTGTTGTCTTTTTTCCTGGCAGCTGCATTTCTAACGTAATTCTACCAAGATACCCACTGTCCCTCCTCTGGACATGTCCAAACCATTTCAGTGTGTCCTCTCTAACTTTATCTCCCAGTTGTTCAACCTGTGCTGTACCTCTGATGATCTCATTCCTAATCTTATCCATCATAAAACCCTGCTCCAGCCCTACAAGCCTTGCTGCCCTTCCACCTAGTCTCTGGCACACACAACATTTACCTTCCTTCTCTGCATCATGTCAGCCAGTTCTATAACTTTTTTTCTATTCCTGTCCTTTCCCTGTCATTGTCCCTACATTTACGTTCTCCCTCTTGTCTCCTGGCATATCTCCCTCCTCGTGGTCTTCAACTAACAGAAGAACCATTCGCGCTGGCGCCCTGTTAGTTAACAACACCGGTGGTGGTCGTTCCATCTAGCATAGCGTCGCTTGGATGAACTTGCATGTTTTGTTTTTAGTCTGGATGCTCTTCTTGACACAACCCTCACCTTTTACCTGGCCTTGAGACCGGAACGAGAGGTCCACTGGCTTGTGACTCGTTGAAACCAAACTATTTGATGTATAATAATCACAAGTTCTCAGATGACTGAAGGGCACGAGAAGGGTTAAATCAGGGGTGCATTGATGTGCATAAATTAAAATTCTTATAATGCGGGTCACATGTTATGATTTTGACACAACAGGAAGAATAACTAATACACCCAATGTTTTGAATACTAAACAGACTGTTTAACTGTTAGGAAAATCTGAAAACAAGCCCTCGTACTGTATTTGTATTTCATTTTCAGATTTTTATTTATTTTTGCTGCAGCAGCATTGACCAATCTCACACATTTTAATATTCCTTCTCAAGCACCAGCGTATGACATTCATCTGTCTGCACCAGCGTTGCATCATTGATAGCGAGAGAATCAAACTAAGCCCGTTTTTTCCGTCGCTGCCATCCTGCTTTGTTCCCTTCAGAAGTCCAACTCTACACTGGCTGAATAGAGAACAAGATCATAAAGAATACAGTGAGCCTGTTGATATATGCGAGCCAAAGAAAGGATTATCCATATAACCCACTTTCTCCGAGCCATATTAAATCACCTGGCATTCTGCGGCCCGTGAGTTGAAGCCCCTCACAGGGCCACAGGCAACTCATAATGGTATGAGCTCGGTCTGAAACCTGCAGCCTGACAGCACTTTAATAGTCTGCAGGCTGACACTCAGAGCAACTCAAGCACTCTCTTTGGGAGAGACACCTCAATCTCCCTGACGAGAGGGCACGCAGCACATTTATGAAAAGGAAAAAGCTGCAGACACATCTGGGCAAATGTAATAATTTTAGACTAGGAGATTCATGCAGACGACTGCTCAGTTTGGAGAGTTGCGCAATAAGTGTCAAGTTTGACATGTCTCCGTGTTGCAAATATCAAAACTGGTAAATATGGAACTAATTTTCCCCGAGTCAGGATGCATCTTAACATTTTATGTAAGGGTTGCTCCCAATGATGGTAGCCTCAAGCAAACTGTACTCTAAGATGATAAAATGGTAATTCCTACATTCCAGGTGCCCTGAAAGCACCAGAAGGCCTTTTATCACTGGAGTCAGGGCGATAAGGAAGCAGCCGGACTGTTGAAGAGAGCGCGAGAGGACCAGACAGATCTGAGGTTCATCAGTGTGAGCAGGAACTAAGGATGCAGTATTATTATTATTATTATTGTTATTGTTATTGTTATTGTTATTATTATTATTATTATTATTATTATTATTATTATTATTATTATTATTGTTATTGTTATTATTAATGTTTTTATTATTATTTTGGTTTATGGTTGCTGTAGTGGCCACTGGTCCAAATGAAAGCATGGAGCCTTGTGGTTTCCTTAAATGGTGAGATTTGTTTCTATGAAATGTTAGCTAATCTTATTTCTTGTTGCAAAGAAAATGCAACTCTTCTGAATTTATTGGGCATGTCCTTATGCATTTATCAAACAAAGATTTTCTTTTCCAGTGACATCTTTACTAGGTGGAGGAAATTAAACATCTGGGAGTCTAGTTCACAGATGATAGCAGGAGATGGACCAACAGATTACTGCAGATTGCTCTGCAGTAATCAACGTGTTGCTCCGGTTTGTTGTGGTGAAAAGGATTGAGCTGGAAAGCAACACTCTTGATTAACTGGTCTGTGAATATTGCAACCCTCAGTTATGGTCATGAGGTTTAGATCATGGATCTACCGGATATCTGGTAAACAGTCTTTTTATTTAAATTTTGATAATGATTTGTTTTAATGGCGGTCTCAGCAGGACAGAGCGAACTGTTGTATATTTATTGCAATTTGGGTTTTTTTGCACCTCCATACAAAACACTTCATGAAACCTCTAAAAAAGTCACTTGTTAGCAAAGCAGCCAGATAAAGATTGAAGGTAAAAACCTGTTTCTTCTTCAGAATGCTCACAGTAGTAGTGCAACCTTCATTTTTAGTGCTGAAAATAAAACGTTACATCCCAATGTTGCAACTTGTTTACGTTTCTTCATGATTTATTAGAAGTTGCCATTCAGGAGCAAAATTGGCCAGATTGTCTCACCTGGACCCGCTCCTGATGCACACATCTTCCCAGTTTTCTGCTTTATTTGCTGCCTCTGCCGCGGCTCAATGAAGAACACATCAGACCTGATCTGTTTAGTCTCCAGGCGCGGGGGTGTCCTGAGACTTCCTGTCATGATCAGTGACCTAATGGTGTGCGGCGCTTTATCTGGAGCACGTTTATTGTTACCAGTTTGCCAAAAGTTGTCTCTGTTCAGCCCCTGTAAAATTGATTCCTTGCCCTTTGCTGCCACGTCTTTATTTACCCCCGTCCAGATGAACAGCTGCAGCTGTGCTCGGATATAAACGCTCCATTTAAAGATTATTGCTATCAGCCAAGACTGAGCTGACTCGACTCCTCGCCGTGTAGAAGAACGTCTCTGCATGTCTCCGATTAGAAACCTATCTCGCTGTTTTCACTCCCTGCTAATAAAGTGTAATAAACTGAGCTGTCACTCACTGGTCGTGTTCTGCTGAGACAACGTGGAGCTGACACTTTGACTAAAGTCAGACGAGGTGTAACGCTGCAGGTGTGGCTTGTTTAGCAGCAGCTGTTGGAGCCGTTCTCGTTCCCTGGAACGGATTGATGATTTCAGCAGAATCTACTTTAAACTAAATATTACGTTTGCTTTCTTTAGCTGATCTCACATCTTCACCTAGCAAACAGACATCCTTCATGTGTTTGCATTCTACTACATACTTTACCGCTTATAGTGTGTGTTTGGGATGAGTCTCAGCTACTACCACATCAACTTTTAGCTCAATATCTGTAGAATTGACAGATATACCCAGCTTGGTGTTTATTAGGTCCATGTGTTGTGGCAGACATGTTAATCAGGTTGACGCCAAAAAATAACCCATTGTAGATGGACTATGGGGTGTCGTTTGTAAAGTTACACAGTCAAAAATGAACATCAATATTTTGGTTTATTTAGCCTTTCATAAGAAAAAAAAACCAAGCAACTGATTAATTCATTAATTGTTAACATAATTGATAATAGCAGTAAAAACAGTCATTATTTCCCATATTGATATGCAGTGATGACCATCTTCTCAAATGACGTTTTAAACTGTTATGTTTGGACATTGCTTCCATGCTTAGAATTTAATACTCGCTACTTCGTGGTTCGTTTATGGCAGACTTGCTCTTTCGCAGTTTTTCAAAATAAGAGCGGACATGACACACAACTGGCTGATTGATGGAGGAGCCACACGCTCGGCATGGAATTTTTATTTAAAAGGATTTTTAATTATTTAGCACCTGCTGCACCTTTTGTGTAGCCCACACTGCAGGATAAGCTTCCTGCTGCAGCTGATCGGCTGTTCTCCTGTAGAGCAGAGAAATGGGCGTGGCCAAGAACGCTTACAGGTGGCTGAGTGCAGCCATAGCTGAGAGGAGGCAGAGAACTAAAATCATGACATTCTATGCTCTTTTGCAATATTCTAAACATGGTTTCTAAACTCTAAATAATGTAAGAGTTTGGGACGGGTTTAAAATGCCTTAATATATATCTATATAAATAATAAAATGAACTGCTACTTACTATTTGTACTACTATTGCTACATCAGTTTTTCACTTATCGCGGTGCTTCAGGGTACGGATCCTCCGCAATAAACAAGGGACTACGGTATACACATGGACATCTTAGATTTTGATGTGGCCACCCAGTTTTTAATCATGACTTTTCTTTTGCCTGGATTCAGCTACACACACAAATGGAAGTCTGTGCTTCGCATTTCAACAAACTATACTTTTAATCAATATAAAAAATAGAAAGCATTGTTTCCTCAAATGATTGGAATGGCTGGTTTTGTAATGTTTCACGTTTTTATGTCAAGCCATGCTGTGCTTTTCTGGTTGCCCTGCTGGCTTCTCCCTTCACCTCAGCTTCACTCAGCTCACCTGTGCCACTCCCACTCTTCGTTCTGCTGCACCTGTGCGCTGTGCTTCTGAAGCGCTCCCCAGTCTCTGCCTCCCTGCCAGATTATCTTATCGCCTCGTGCCTGAAGTAATCAACAAATATTCAATCAATCTTTTCGTTCACTCCTGTGTTGCTGAATTTCTGGGTCCCCATTGTAAATCATTACAGGTTTACATGTATATACGGCAGCATCCATCTTGGATTTTAATGTGGCAACCCGATATTCTAAAGGAACCTTCCATACGCCTAAATGAAGCCTCACACCATCACGCTAACATGTACGGATGCAGGGTATTTCCAATTCCCCTTCTTCGCTTGATGGCAGGGAATAAAAAGCCAAATGATAGAGAAGCTTCCCTCATTCCAGGTTAGCACTAGAAAAAAACAGCCACGGTCCAAAAACATGCATATGAAATTCGAAGTTGACCCGGATGGCCGGAGAAAACCCACAGGGAGAACATGCAAATTTCATGCAGAAAGATCCCAATTAAGATGCAAACCAGAGCTCTTCTCACTGAGACGACGGCGTTAACCACTACTCCAATGTGCAGCCTTAACGAGTATTTCATGTTCGTAAAATGGAGGACTGCTGTCTGTGTTTAGCTTCATAAATGCATTCAGTTTAAGATGCATTTGGATTCATTTCAGCATTTGGAGTGAAAGCTGCCAGACGTATCTCCAAGAGCTTTTCAAATGCAAAACCGGAGGAAAAAAAAGACATGCTTGCCATGCAGGTCATTGTCACTGACAGGCCCTTTGTTAAAGAGCCTTTTCCCGTGGGTAGTACACTGTGCATGGCCCTTTAGAAAACCCCTTGAATGCAAAGGGTTGAGGAATAAAGAACTGTAAGATGGCATTTTCCTTTTTTAATAAGGCTCTTTAAAAAAAAAAAAAGAAGCATGAAAGCAACTGCTTTGCTGGATTTAATATCCCATTTGTGGGGGATCGTGTGCTCACTATTCCTGCACAAAGTTATAATTGTGACAATACCATCAAGTGGAGCACAAAACACAGTTTCAGATGACTGAAATGATACTATTACACAATGCGAATTAGAACAGAGTGCAAGGTGTGTGATGGGTAGTGGGCTGGAAGTAAAAACTGATGGTTTATAAAAGGTTAAAACCAATAGAATAAACAAGGATTCACAGAAAAGATATGTCAAAATAATGAATCAGTTTATTTCACTTGAACCAGGGTGTTTCCGCGCTACATTTACATTTTCCACTGCGGCTGGTTCACAGTGCAAAGGATCCATGGTGTGTGTATATATATAATGCAATAAAATGATGGCAGAGTTTGATGGTTGTCAGAATACCAACACAATAGTTTTTGCCTCTATAAACCAGTAATAACTGCTCTTTATTAGAAAACAAGGTGATCTCAGAATCTAACAAGCATTTTGATTTCAGTCAAACATAAATTGGAGAAAAATAGCACTTATTTGACTTATTTTGTTAGATGGATAACAAGCAACAAAAATAATCGCAGCGAATCATACAGTAAATGAATGGATGCTTGAAGTTTACACGCCCCTCTGGTGGTTCTGACGTTTCCTCACCATCAGTTTGACATCCTGTCTCCTTCATCAGGTGACACAGACGACTGATGTGTTGTTCACACTGAGAAGACAAGTTTCTGACAATGAATACCAACTCTGAGATGCACCTTCTCCTCTGAGATGCACCTTCTCCTTGACAACAAAGTCCATGCTCCTCCTTGACTTTTCTTTTCCCTAAACAAGAGTTAAGTGTTTGTTGCCAAACTCTACCACTGACTGTTACATCGGAGAAACAGACTATTTTGATAGCATCTAACAGCAGACTGGTTACAAACTTTGATTTTAAAACACATTGAGATGGTTTTAGTGCAATTCAAAAATGAAAAAAGTCTAAAACCATTGTTGACACACCTTCCGCCTATAATGACCACGTCATCTGCATACATCTTTAAAATATTCTGTTCACTCCACTCGCTTTCAAACTATGACACAATGTATACTGTTTTTAAATGATGAATAAAAACTGTTTGATGAAGAGGGTCCAGTAGATGAACATAAAGAGCTATCGGTGTTCATTTAGCCATAATGATAAACTTTTGTATGGTTTTTAAGTTGTTAAAACAGGCCCTGCAGAGAGGAATGTCATATTTCAGAATCTCTTCAGTCATGACAAAATGAAGAGAACAAACATATTAATTGTCCACAGAGAAGGCACCAGTGGTTGACGAGTCCTGGTTGTGCAAACCTATAACGACAAGCCTCTATCAGTGTCACGTTTCTGCCCATCCTGACACAGCTACTGTCTTCATGCACTGTTTTCCCCTGCTCATGTCATGTCTCAAGTTTGCTCCTGTCACCCTTCACCACGCCCAATCTGCTGTCACCGTAATCCGCATTCATTTTCTGCACTTGTTTTCTGCCATTCTTAAACTCCATGCTCACTTCCAGTTTCCGCCAGATTATTGAACTCTTCACGATGGTAGATATCCAGCTTTCATACCATAGCCTTGCTTCCCTGCCTTGTTTTGACCTCACGCCTGCCTTTAGGATTCACCGATTCGCCTGCCCCTCGTCTGTTTTGGATTTACTTCTCTGACTACGGTAACAACTCTGCTTCCCACAACCTCAAGTACGTCTCGTGGATCACGTATTGGATTTGGATTAGGATCTCTGATCAACTGTGCTTGACCCCTTCCTGTTTTGCTGGACATCGCTTTTGGACGTCCTTCCAAAACTACGTTGGGTACAACGTATGATGCCATCGGCTCCAACTCACTGAAGGAATCCTGCCCTTACCTGACTGTGAAGGTTAGTGACAGCCTTTATGATCCTAAAAACCTTCACAGTGCAACCCAGAAAACTAACTCCCCTGTCTCTACAGATTGGAGCCATCCTCAGACCCAGACCTCCACCAGCAGCTGTTCATTAATAAAAACGATTAACCGTTCCTGTGTCTGGTGTTGTGTGCCAATCCAGAAACACACTTGTCATTGTTTAGATCATTTTGTTAGATATGTCCACCTTTGCACTTTTCTTGTAAAATAACAGCTTCAGCTTAACAGATTCTTCTAGTAATACAAAACATTAACAAAAGACTTGTTCACTGCATCCCATGATATTGATACTCATTGTTTATATCGACTTTTAATAGATGCTGTGAAGTATTTAAAAAAATAGGATGGAGGGAAAAAAACTCATTAGGAGTAGTTTACCAGTTTACCCTGGATGTTTCCATGCTTTATGCTGGTTTCCTGCACCCAACCACAGATGAAATAATTGTTAGCTTAGAGACATTTGTATGCCTTCAGGTCTTCGCTTGTGAACAGGCTCAGGTTGAAAACCAGGTAATTCACAACGTCAAGATACAGAATCAATGGCAGTTGACAAATTGTTCATTCATTTCCTTACATACGTCTTTGTAGGGGTCGGAGTCATTCAGTAAAATTTCTTTCCAATATTGTTGCCTGTCGGTGGACTCGAGTGTCTCCACATATAAAAAAAATGGTGTCCCATCACTTTTTCATTTGTTTCCTTGCCAATCTGAGCACTTCCTGTGTTTTGTTGGTCTTCCAGCATGCTGACGACGCACCATGTGCACACCTACTGATGACGTCTGTCGACAAGGTCTAGAAGCATCATAATTTGTGCAAACAAGACTATTTTACATTTAAGAACTCTGCTCAACATTGACATTTTCTAAAAGATGGCTATTTTCACTAACCCATTAGCACGTGATTGTTATTGAAAACCACATTGTCTCAGTTTATTCGGCTTCACCGGTTTCGGCATCGTGTCACTCACAGTTCACTTCACATTTCATCTGTGAGTCGGAAACATAAAACGGTTTCCTAAAGTCGCTGTTTGCTGTAGGAACTGAGGTATGGGGACAGGAAATCATTGCCATCAGAACAGCTCTGCCAAAGGTCAGTCACATCAGGAAAATAAAATTAGTCACCCTGAAGAAAAGCAGAGACTCGCACATAGGAACAATTGAATAGTAAGAGCAAGCCCACATAATGTAATGTAGTAATTTGTGTGTGTGTGTGTGTGTGTGTTTACTTGATAATGAAGAGCAGCAATTGGGCTATTTCTGTTACACAATTAACATAAGAATACAAAGGGATTAGAATGATTTATCCAGTTGATCGAATACATTTGGGAAGAGGAAACATAATACTGGGGAATCTTGAAAGAAAAATCGGCTGCACTCTTGTTGCATTACACTTATCAGTATTTAGCACTACAGGATCTTCTACTTGGCCGTATTGTTTTAGTTTAATGCTCATATCCAGTGTATCCTGACAAAGCTTTGCAGTTTTTTCCACATTGATTTCAAAGAATCCATAATATAAAGTTTAAAACTTCTTAAAATTTTCTTTAGACAGGTGGGGGAAATATTTCAAAGGTCATCAGATTTGTTGCCATCGTTGGAGACACATGGGAGCTGCTAAGACTTTTCAGCAAGGGACTAATTAGTAAAGCAATTAATTTGATTGTTGGCGAAGTCTCATTATCACTACTGCATTTATGGAGTCATTCAACAAGTTTGCTCTTGTCACACGGGAGTCAAAGAATAACCCATAGCATCTCAAGCTCCTTATTGTTTTATGTTCCCCTAACGGTGGCAGTCCTCTGTCA
>NC_056517.1:34256881-34288244 GCF_014905685.2 Nematolebias whitei
AGGTTTACTTGTGGTTCCCAGAGTTTCTGAAAGTAGAATGGGAGGGAGAACTTTTAGTTATCAGGCTCCTCTCGTAGCACCACAGTTTCTGCCCATGAGGCTGACATTCTTTACTTTAAAGATTAAAACCTCCCTTTTTTGATAAATCCTATAGTTGGGGTTGGTTGGGCTTTCCTGGGCTATCCTTTAGCTATGCTGATATAAGACGCGATAGCTGGTGGCCATACTAACTACATTTCCTCACTCTGCTGCTGGTTTTACTCCCTCTACTCTTCATCTACGCAGTTATTGCTGCCAACTTGTGTTTCTTCCCATAGAAACTAAAACTGGACCAGTTGCTAACTGGTAACATAATGTACAGTATGTAAATGTATTATAATTTTCATTATATACTGTAACATGAATGGATGGATGACTGTTTTAAAAAAAAAAAAATCTGGATTTAATTTGGACTGAATTAAATTTACCATTTGATATATTATATAATTTTATATGTTATATTCGTATAATTTTTTTTCTCCATACAATAATCAGAATAATACATTTTTGCTGGGATCCATTGAAGATTTCTCTAGGCTTGATTCTTGCAGTGGTTAGCAATGTTGTCCTACAGTATGTCAGCACATAAAAAAAACGTGCGACTCTGTGGGTTAATTGGTGATTCTAAATCGTCTGAAGACGTGAGAGTGACAGTGTGTCTCTTTATTGCCACGGTGATGGACAGGCAATCTGTTTGGTGTGTACTTCACCCCCTGCTTAATAATGGCGGGGATAGGCTCTGCAAACCTGAACAGGATTTTAAAAGTCTGCAATGGATGTTTGTTCTTGTGCAGCATGGGAGGTGACAAATGAGACGTCTACTAACTGCAAGAGTAACAGTTTGATATACGGTCCCTTCACATCTTATGGTGTCCGTTAATAAGGCACTAAAAGAAAAGTAAAAATGTGTTTAAATGTATTTTCCTCTTTTTTTAGACGTTTTATTTTTAATTCTAGTTAAACGTAAATCAGAAATGTGGTATAAAAATAGCCATAAAGACCAATACAAAAACTCTAAATGGGAGCTGAATGTTTCCAGAAGGCAGCGAATTCTGCCTTTCCACCCCTGGCTCACCTCAAGTTACAATATTTTTAAAAAAGAAAATGTCAGCACGAGTTCACATCGATTTGTGGCGTAGACGAAGGTTCAGCAGGAGTGCACTGATGTCCTGTCTGAAATTTACATTAGCGTTGTGCCAAAGTAATTCTGGAAAACAAGCTTCAGGGGGAAGGGATGCAGCTTCTTTTTAGCTTTAAGAATCTTGATCTGGCTAAATGTTTTCTTATTATGCTGCAGAGAAAGAGGCTAACTGAGAGTCAGACTCTTATTTACAGCTTATTAGCCAGATAAGGTGGTGCATGACTTAGTTCTATGTCGCTTAGGCTGCCATCTCCTCTGCATCCAGGGACCTCACAGCAGAACCCTGTAATCTACAGCATATTGTATGTCTTTGCACTTTCCTTCCAGGCGAGGTGACAAACGCCTTACAGGCTCTCCTGGGACTGAGAATGACCAACTTTAACTAAATGTCTTGTTCAGTGGCCCACACTAGCTATTTAGGAATGTAGTATAATGTCCCCTCTGGCACATTCTGCCGTGCCAATTAGAAGACAGTATGGAGGTAGTTGTGCAGAGCAACGATTCAGATGGATGATGTCATTGTTTGGGGATGAACGTAAAGCAAGAGGGGAGTCTTGGCTCACTGGAGGTGCAAATCCAATGTTTTCAGACAAGCCACTTTTAAAATGTTAAATTACCCAGCAAGAGTTGTTGTTTGAAAAGTGGAGGCAAGTAAAACGTCCTTGTTGGACAAAACTCTCTCTCTTTCAGGATACTTTGCTACAATCTAAAATCTGATTCTTTTTCTCATCATGTATGCAAACTTATAACTCCTTTTTTGTCAGACATTTTACCAACATTCCCTTACAGATTGCAATAATGACGACAAAACCAGATGTTTATACTGTAAAATAAATTTAATAAACAGAATTTATTTGGAAGATCCAGCTTATGGTCTCGTTTGTCTCTGTGTCCCTGTGATGGACTTGCGACCTGTCCAGGGTGTACCCCACCCCTCGCACAGTGATTGCCGGACATGGGCACCGGTGACCCCAGTGACCCAAAATGGAAGAAGCGGGTAAAAGATAATGGATGGATGGATCCAGCTTAAGATCCTGATCAAGATAATTGGGTTAAAATACTCATCAGTGATTTGGTTCTCCATTGACCCTGCACCTCAATAGAGTCATCACTTTAACATAATGGAGGGGTCTGAGAATAATAATAATAATTGTATGTATGTAGGTACCATATAATGTGGATGGGTTAAATGCAGAGAGCCAATTTTGCCAACCAGGCGGAGCAGTGGGTGGCCTTTGGAGGCACAATTGGGGATGGGGTGTCAGAGGCACCATGAGATGTACAATGACCAGGAATTTAAGTCAGGACCTTTGGGTTCCGAGTCGGCTGCCCTGCCCCTACACCATCTCACCCCCAGGTATCCCATCATCCTGAGGTTGTTGTCTGGGGCATCAGACCCTGGTATGGTCTCTCATGCAAACCTCAAGGGAGGCATCAGACATAGAGCAATTTGAAAACCTTGACCATGACAGACCCATTAAACAAATGTCTCCCAGATTAAGGGAACAAGGGTATCCTCCAGAAGCCAGACCTGGGGGAGCTCGTTGGCGAGTGCCTAGCGATTAAGCCTTGGCTCCTGAAACCAAAAAACTAGTGGAGGCCACCTCCACCTTAAGGGTGTGTTATGATGCAAGTTAGGCAGGGGGCAAGGAGCTGGGCCCAGGGTGAGCAGATTCTTGACAGAGGCAGGTTCCAGGAATGTGAAACATCACCTCATTGGTGGATAGGAAGCTGAAGCTTCCATGTAAGGTTGTGTGATGCAGCTGAAGGTAACATGGGCTCCTCTCAACACACAGCTTGGGCTCTGGAATCCCACTCCTGGAGAAGGTCTGGACTCCAGAGTTTCCCCCAAAAAGAGGAGTCAGACAAGTATAGGGATACTCGCAAGCCCCAAGCTGAACACCTCGGTGCTAGAGTTCTTACCGATGCACGAGAGAGTTGCCTTTTTGTAGCGGCAACCTGCAGGAGAGAAGGTTCTGTTAATTGTGCTAATGCACCAAGTTCATATTCATATTACATAACCTGCTTGGAATTTCTGGATGGTGTCTTAGAAAGGGTGCCATCTAGGGAACCTACTATTCACCTATGGGACTTCAGTGCCCATGTGAACTATAATGGAGTCATCTGGAGGGGACAGATTGGGATGAACAGCCTGCCTGGACTGGACACTTCTGTGCTAGGAATGGATTGTTCCTACTGAATGCCATGTCTGAGCATAGGGTGGTCCATGTGTGAATCTGGTTCCAAGGTGCATTAAGCCAAAGGTCAATGATCAATTATGTAATCAGATCATCTGACCTATGTCTTAACAGTCAAGGTAAAGAGAGGGGCAGAGCTGTAAACTGATCACCGCCTGAGTTGAATCATGGCCTAAAAATGTTGTCATTTGTACATTTTACACATGGAGTAAAAATAGCCATCTGGTGGCTAGTGTATCAAAGTAGCACAAGTTTGTTTTGTTAACTACTCATGTCAGTTGTGCACCTTTCCTTCCTCATCTAAGAAAGGACTAAATTAGATTTCTCCAGCTGGAATTATCAAAGTATCGTCTCAGTCCGAGCATGACGGCTGATTCCGCAGATGTTTTGCTTAGCTGTAGGTGACGAGGAGCAACGGATCGTCATCAACACATTAAAGGAAACTCAAAGACACAGAGCTGACACCACATTCAGCACCAAGGGTTTGTGTTGGCGCTATAAACAGTACTGCAGAACATTGGACCAGAAAGGCACAACCGCTTTGTGCTGTACCTGAAGCGCAAATGAAAACTGAGAACTATAATATCAGATTAAAACATCGTTCCAGGTTATTTTTGTTACTTTAAAGCCTTTACTTTATTTCAGGAGCATCAAGGAACAGGATGCTAACAACTACACCGTGCTATAAGACATTGATTATCCTTAGTTTCTTTTTATGGAGGACAAATTGAGTTGTCTATGCAGAATACAGATGTTATTTTACTTTAAGTTGTGATCACTTCCATTACTGGTGCGCTTAGACTCTTGTACTCCTATTAATGGTAATAATGCAATGGTGTGGGTGAATGTGGCCCAGTATCCTTTATCTGACAACTTAATGTCTTTAATTTCACAATTCCATTTCAACTTGTGGACAGATCAATGTGTGCAATTAGACACACAGCGCTTAGCAATTAGCAGTTGTGCTAATGTGCTTTAATGGATTTTTTGATTTGGCTGGAGGAAAGCAATACTGTACAGCTAAATCTCCTGCCGTCTGCCCTCAGTCAGCTTCTGTCAGACAATCCAGTCAGGAGGTAAAGAAGTAAAACGCAGGAAGGCTATAGTCAAAAAAACAGTGGGGACTATAAATATATACCCACTGCCAAATTGCTTATTTTAATCAGTGAATCAGAGCGTCTGAGTCTCTGTTGTGTCGTCTGTCTGTCATTCAGATGAATGTAACACACTTGTGTCCACTAGTCCTGCCAATGCACGATTTCCATAAAATACAAAAGACACAAGAGGGACAAATCCACAGGAGTGGGAATAGTGTTTACTTCATGGCTCTTTGCAGGCGAACATGTGGCGATACGCGTCAATATCTTTCATTTGAGGCAACAGAGCTGAACACAAAGAATGCACTGTTAGACTGATGTGCTTTAAAGAGACTCCAACCAGCTTCATGTATTTATTTTCTTTATTTGACATTTATTTTACCAGGTGAAACGTTTGAGAACCAGTTCTCATTTACAAACGCGACCTGCTCAAGAAATGCCTGCAAGTAATGGGTACATCAATACCTTGTACAAATCAATGCATAAAAAAAAAAAATAATAATTGATATAAAGATAGAAATATATATGTGTGTGTGCTAAAAGAAGTAGAGAAAGTAGATGCTGCAAAACGGAGAGAAGAGACATGTGAATATAAGATGGTATCATCGGCATATAGATGGATTCCGGACATCATTAATGAAGCTAGTACATCAAGAGCACTAAAGCAGAGATGCTAAGGTGTAAAAATGCCAATAATAAATACTAGTTAATAAAAAATGGTCCCATTCTGTCTGTTCATTTCAGACAGGTACTCTAGCAGATCAAATCATGAATGAAGGGGTGGTTGCCAAGGTGGGATAAAATAGCCAAAGTAGACTTCAAAATAATGTGCACAGCCACGAATGCCATAAAACATGGATCAGGATTTATTTAAACTGGCTGCTCACATCCTGGGCTCACTGGTTTAAAAGGCTCCAGTATCCTCGTGCGTCCTGTCAGCCGCACAGAAACTGTGCGCACTGTCCGCAGAGGGTTGAGACTTCATGCTCAAGCGTCCACCTGTAGCTGCAGACCAGCTCCGCAGGAAAGGAGCATTTACCTTCTCTCAGTCCTTCCTGGTGACGGCACCTTAACAGAGAGTGAATCCTGCTATCTGCATCAGTTTTTGCTCTGCAGCACTCGAGGTCAAACAAACCCGGAGGATCTTCTTCCTCTCAGTCTATCGAGAGGAAAAATAAACAAATGAAGTTGAGAACACCGACTTTCTGTGACCTTAACAGAAGTGATGAATTGGTAAACGCTCACACGATGCGGTGCTCTGAATGAGAGGGAAAACACACGGCGTGTCGTGTGATGTCGCATCACTTTTCCTCTGATCGTCCCTGCTGTCAGCAAGATGTGCTCCTGTTGTCAGACGGTTCAATTCCTGTTTATTTAGAGCAAACGCGCCTCATAACTCCAGACTTAGCGTTTTCATTGCCTCTTAGAGATGCTCAGATACACACGCTGCCTCGGAGGGAAATATGATCATTTTGTTTAAAAACCAACTACATGATGAGAGTTCACAGCTTAAAACCAGTTCCAGTGAATGATTAGATTTGGAAAAAATACATTTTCTGCTAAAATGTATCAGGATCTGTGTGGTGGTTTTTATTTTTGATTCCTTAACTACTTTTTCAGTTCTCTCATCCTGTTGCCATTGTGCCCAGGTGTCTCCACTCCACCCATCAACTCCTGTCGGTGTCAAATTATTCATAAAGCACATAAAAACAGCAAAAGATGACCAATGTGATTTACAATTTAGTCGAATTTAAATGAAAACAAGCAAATATATCTTGTGTCACTGTGGAAGCACAACGAGAAAAATCAGCTCTGATTGGTTCAAACTCTGCACGGACCAAACATCAAGGAAAACAGATGTCCTGTCCTTAAAGTCAGATTCTTGAGTTTTGTTCATTTGTAGTTTTTGCTGCTGGGACAGACATTCACTAAAGAAGCTGAAACTGAGTTGTTAAAGGTAAAAGGAAAAACAAACTAACTAAATTCTACCAAAAAGCTAAAGTAGCAATAATGTAATCGAGGGCGATTCTAGCATATCTCCTTTAGGGGTACTTGGCTCCCAGTGCTGACAATGGTGCTTGGCTTGAACAGCACAGTGGCCACTGGCGTCAGAAGCATTTGTAATGTGGGGGGACACGGTGGTATGGGTGTCTGGGGGTCCTCCCCCATAAATTTTGAATAAAATAGATGCCATTTCATGCTTTCTGTTGTATTTTGATGGGTTTTTAAACATTTACATTTCCCTACATAAGTAAACACTTAATTCAATAACTATTTTAGAGAACACGGCACAACAAGAAGTAGCACTAAGCTAGCAGTGTGCAATACAGACATGCTAGCTAAGATGTTAGACGTAGCATTCCACTTTACATTACACAACCTAATAAAGATTTTGTACAAAATCAGTTTAGCATTAACTGGTCATAAAAAACAAAGACTAAACTTGTGCAACCAGACATTGTATTGTATATAACCAGACAATATATTCAACATATATTAACACACAAAACAAAGCACAACTAGTTTTAAGCATTAACCTTTAATTTAACCATTAAACATATATAATGTAATTATGGCAGATAATTGAGGATTTACATGCAGTTACCTTCATACAGATGATCATGTGGTACTTCCTGTTCATAACTGTTGTATTCAGCTGATCATGGAGTCGGCTATCGGCCTTTATCATCTTTTACATTTTTCCAGACTTGGTTTAGTTTTTGAAATTGAATAAACTGTAAACATGTTCTCATGTTTAACTATTTATTTTCTGATTTTGCACGTAATCCCTCTGACCACAAAGCATTCGGAATGCGAAACGCGACAATGTTGTCAGAAGAAAAGGGGGTGGAGCTCCTGCAGGTAAGGGGCGTTTCACTTCGGGATAAATTGTGATAGCTGATTGGTCAGTTGCTTACAAGGCTGCTGGATTGATCGACAGGTGATGTAGAGGATCCGACTATAGCGCAAAAAAGAAGATTTTACTCGCCCGTTTAAGACTGTCATAATTTATTTCATATTTATTTTAAATATATTCAATATTTTTGTTTGAGAACTAAACTTCCTTACAAAATCAACGTTTCTTTTTCAGGAGTGCTGAGTAAAAATTTAGTAATGATTGAGCACCCCCCAAAAAGAGGCTAAAATCACCACGGAGTGTAACAGAAAATATAAGGTTAGCTCGAAGCTAGCAGAAAATAAACAAAATGCTAGCTAAAAGTTGCAAAAGGTTGGACTTCAACTAAAATTTAGTTTAAAAGTAGCAAAACCAGCTGAAAGTAGCAAAAACCCTGCTATATGTTTAAAGTAGTAATGTGGTAGCTAAAAGTGGCGTGAGAATGAAATCAGCTGTACAGATGTTTATCTAATGGTTGCATTGAAATCTGTCCGCTGGTCCACGAGGACAAACGAGACATCATCCTCACTTACCTTCAGCAGCAGATAACACTGTTTGACATCAGTTTCTATATATTGTCACAAATCGGCTCCGAGTAAAACCCCGCTCAGATAAACGAGTAGATCGATCCTGTCACAACAAACGATATCTGCATTCAGTTAAGAGTGTGTTCAACTCTGCGTGTCACCACGAGGAAATGATTTGCCTTTTTAGACGTGCGCGTGCAGAGTAAGTTGTTTTCAAGGAGGTGCAGATGGTCTGAGATCAGACCGGTGATGATCTGTGACGTTCGTCCCCATTTAACGGTGTTCTCGTATGACTTCCTTTAGTGTATGCACAGATAATCCCGTGTGAGGTTTGAGACGACTGCTAACCACTGCTCCACCGTTCTGCCCGTTATGTATAATTTCAAAAATTTTATTTAATTTTGGATAGTCTCAAGATGACCACTTGGCATTTCACATCCCCCAATGGTGTCCCGACCACAGCTTTGTCAACCATCGATCGGCACGACTACAGATCATAAGATATTTAACAAAAATCTATCAAACATTTGTTTTAATGTCAGGTTTACTCCTCTGAGGTTTTGAGCAGCATTTAAGAAATCAGACTTGCAGCTCTATGGATTCACGATGCTGTTGCTTTCGACGCCCACGAAGTCGGCTCTGCTCGACCTAACCGTTTCCTCGAAAGTTTGACGGTGAAGTTCTCGTCAACGTTTTCTACGGTTCTCAAACTGAGGAACACCGATCCCGTCAGTGGCGCTCTGGAGATATTTTGGTGTTGACGAGTAAAACGGGAAGAACACGTGAGTTCCACACAAAAAGACTCCAGATGAGAGGCAATCAACTGTGGCTTATCTGAATTTGACTCCTCGAAGCAGGCCGACTTGTCAAATTTCTCCTGGGATATGTGTAAACTATCGTAACCCCCCCGAGAACTTCTGTGAATGCTTAGAGCCGTACTGACCGACACCACCATCTTATCAGGACTATGGTCTATCTGGATGTGCTTCATGGACAAATCTCACCATCTTGTTGTCAAATGCAAATGTAATGTGTTTATAAATGTGCTGCTGGTAGTTTTTTGATGTCTTAAATCGGGTCCTGATAAGGACATGGTGTGAAGAGTACTTTTTATACCACTATCCTCTCCTCATGGCCTTTTACCCATTTCCCATCCAAAAGAATAAGGGGACATGCTCTTAGGAGCAGCAGCAACGTGCACTCTGCCCATCTTTCAGACAAATGTATGAAGATAATCTCACTGTATTTTGGTACAATGATAATAAAGCTTATTCTGATTCTGTCCGTGCAGGAAGAGTCAAAGCATGGAACAAGATAACGCCCGATAGGAAGAAGCACCTGAACGGATCCATGCGTGAAAGCGAGTTTTGGATGAGATGTTTGCTGTAAGAAAGGGGGAGCTGAATTAGAGGCGTGCTGTGACACACAGAGATGCAGGCGGTGTCTTGGAGAGAGATACAGCAACACCTTATCGATTGTTTGAGGAGCAATAGCTTCACCTCGACCCTCGTTTCAGTGTTTGTTTCTCAGCAGCCTGCCGTCCTCTGAGTCTGGGGATCATGTACTTCACACAAAAACTGAAGGAACTGGAACATTTACTGTATGTGGTTCCACCTGTGTTTTATAGATGGTTCATCCATCTGTCCATCCATCAATCTATCCATCCATCCATATACTGTATCAATCCATTCATCCATCCATTCATATATCAATGCATCCATCCATCCCTCCCTCTCCCCAGAGATACTCTATTGCTCCTCCTTGGGATCACAATGTGTCCCCAGACCACAGAAGATAAAATCCTCTCAGGGAGCCCTGGGCATACCACAGGGCAGGGTCGGCCATGTTTTCAGGCCTCCTTCTTAAGGTCTTTCCTGTTTATTGAACAAATTTAAATCCAGCCTGGAGCCAGGTTTCGTTTTAAAACAAGATGCCCCATGCTGGATTCTGTTCCCCTGCAGCTGCTCAGTGGCCTCAGCATGCATGTGATGATCCCAACATGCAAAACAAGAAATCTACAGCTGGAAAAAAAAAACTGCTGGCTGTGTCCGGACCTGATAGAGGTTCTACCTGAACATCTGCTCGTCTTTCTGTCCTTCATAGAAACATCTGCAGGTCCTCCTGCCAGGAGTCCCATCACAGCCCAGATCCTCCAGAACATTTGGACAAATCTGTGTCATTGTTTCGTTTAGTGAAAGCTGGTTGTAGTTTCCTCCGAGTTTTTTATTCATTTATTGCAATAAACTATGAGCGTACTTTCTGCTACTGTAACCATCCATATGTTAATCAAGAATATTGTGCTAAAACTTTAATTATACTTTTTAAAATGTTTAACTTTATTTACAAAAAGAATCCCCTTTGAAATTTTAGCTGAGGTTTGGTCCAGTTTTAGCTTTAAACTACAATTTAACTAATTGTATCTTTTACTTGTGATGTTAGCTTTGATTTTGCTGATTTTTCATTTTAACTATAGTTTGGATCAGCAAAAAAAACAGTTTGCAGTTTTGGAAATTGTAGATTTGAACCCTGGTATTGCTAACTTTAGCATTTAGCTATGGTTTTTCCACTGCTGGTTTTCCTATTTTAGCTTGTTACTCTTATGCTCAGTTTAGCTTGTGGTCTGAATATAGTTTGTTCTGATTGTTTTAGCTTGTGTTCTGATTGGTTAACTTATGTTATGCTCATTTTAGCTTATGTTCTGATCGTTTTAGCTTATGTTCTGATTGTGTTAGTTTATGTTCCGATCGGTTTAGCAAATGTTCTGATCGTTTTAGCTAGCTTATGTTATGCTCATTTTAGCTTGTATTCTGATTGTTTTAGCTTGTTCTGATTGTTTTAGCTTATATTCCGATCGGTTTAGCAAATGTTCTGATTGTTTTAGCTAGCTTATGTTATGCTCATTTTAGCTTGTATTCTGATTGTTTTAGCTTGTTATGATTGGTTCAGCTAATGACCTGATATGTTATGATTTGTTTTAGCTTGTGTTCTGATCAGTTTAGCTTGTGTTATGATTGTTTTAGCTTGTACTTTACTTGTTATAGCTCATGTTTTGTCCTTTTTGGCATGTGCTCAGATCATTTGAACTTACATTCAAATTGTTTAAAAATAAAAAAGATCAGTTTTTGGTTCTTCAACAAATTTCAACAAAGTCCTTCGGCGCTCATTGTTTGGTTTTCGTGGTTTCATACGTTTCGAAGTAGCATCTAAACGTGCATGGAAACACAAACACCCGTTTGCGTTTCAATGCTAGAATTCCAGTTTTCTGTTTCTCCTCCCAACACCGCTGCCTGTTGCTGCTGGTTTTCATCTCCACCTAATGGGATGCAGCTCCTTCCTGTTTGTTCGGCTTCTCTGGCCAAAGATCTCTGAAACTGTATGAGAGGGTCTCACAGGGGCCGAGCGGCGCCACGAGCAGCTGCGCTCGGCCTGCTGGAAACATGGAGGAGACGCTCAGAAATGATAATGACCACCGTGTGCCCTGCAGGCACAGAAACACTCCAGTTGATTTCATCGTGTGGGTTTTATCCCAAAATTCACAAAATGACGAGAAGACGCATCAGGAATGTCTCTCCATAATTTAGCTGCCTGTGATGCTGGCGCTTAAATTTTATTCTAAATAAATTCTTTTAAATAAAACTTCATATTTTGGTTTTGTTTCCTGTGGTGTGATTTCACCATTTTTCTAAAATGTCTGTGCCATGTTTTTAAAAACAGACACAAAGAACGAGTGAAGATTAAATACCAGAACGTAAAAGCAGCTAAAACAGGCTCATTATAAATGTATGTATTTAAATTATGGGTTCGTTTGGTTTAGACATTTAAACTACCTATTTATGGTTAAGAAACTTTTATTTAAACTATCCATGTTGTTTCCCACCTATAGTTGTTGTATTGTAAAAATACTGTTTTTTTAATTAAAGATAAATTGCACTGTACATTTGTTCTCTGTACATTAAAATGTATTTTAAAAACCATATGAATTATTGAATTTAATTCAAAATAAAATAAAGTTCTCCTGAATAACTTTGGCCCTTAAATATACAAGTTTTACAGTTACAGATTATTTAATACTTTACAATTGTTAACACTTGTCAGACATTTCCATTAAAAATACTTTTTTTTTGTTGAGTTTTGAGTCGTATTTTGTCACATTTTGCTTCCCAAAACTTGAGCTTTTGTGAACGGATAAAAAAACAAACATTGTTAAACAGATTAAAAGTGATATTTTAATATTTCAGAGCCTTTTTAGGGCTTCATTTAGATTTTTAAAAAATGGGGGAGTGGTGGTGCAGAGGTTAGAGATGGTGGGCCTGTGATCAGAAGGTTGTTGATTCAATGCCCTGGACCGATGATATCGGTATGTGTCAGAGTCAGAGTCAGAGTTTCTTTATTGTCATTCGCACCTCATGTGGTACATGTGGTGGAGCGAAATTATGTACACAGGGTCCCAGTTACATCCAACAATAAAATGTATAAGAAAAACAGTAATAACATCTAAGATATGAACTAAGAAAAACATCAACTAAATATACACTAAGCACTCATAACATAAAACATTGAACATCACCACAAACATGAACATGAGTCTGTGAGCAGATGTGCACGCATGAACACATCAACATTGAAACAGATCAGCAGCAACATGAAACAGATCAGCAGCAACATGATATGGTTTTTCACAGTGATTATTCTAGTTAGAGATTCATGAGTCTAACAGCCTCAGGGTAGAAGCTGTTCCTCAGTCTAGTGGTTCTACACTTAATGCTCCTTAACCTCCTTCCTGAGGGGAGTGGGGCAAAAAGTGTGTGTGCTGGGTGGGTGGGGTCCTTCCTTGTGGGTGGAAAAGGTGAAACACCTGGCTCCACCCTCATTTGCCCCTGTCTGGACCCTTGAGCAAAGTTTTTAACCCCCATCATCTGTTCCCCCAGGCGCCCTAGATGGCAGCTCTCTGCTCCACACAGAGGGCTGTGGTAGCTCGGTGGTCTGCAATTGTGTCAGGAAGGGCATCCGGCATAAAAACAATTGCCAGATTTCATTCAAGTTAGTTCGCTGTGGCGACCCCTGAAGAAGGGAGCAGCCGAAAGAAGAAGAAAAATGTTTCGATTTAAAAAAGAACAATCAGCCTCTTGGGAAAATACATTTTTTAAATGAAAACATTCATCAGAATTGAAATATACAAGAAACAGTTAAAGATTAAAAAAATACTATTAACTTCTAAATAAAGTTCTGTCCATAGCATTAAACAAAACAAAGTTTTTTAATCCCTTTTTCCTAGCTACATTTTCTGTCAGCAATCAAGTGTCCTATTTTCCACAGGACTGTGAATGCAACTAAACACGAAAATCTTATACGAGTGTGGGAGTTGTAGTTTACTTGATAGCAGCTCGCTTTCATCAAGCAAAGTGGAGAACTACAAATCCCAGATTCGTTAACACGGAAGTACCGTTAACAACGCTCGGTCGAGAGAGGCAACATGTCGCGTGCTGGAAAAAAGAGAAAATTAGACAAAAGCCGGCAGGACAGAGTTTATTTTGACAGCTACTCTGATGTGTCGATACACGAAGAAATGATAGCGGACCACGTCCGAACCAACGCGTACCGGACGGCCATTTTTAAAAACAGCGAGCTGATTCGGGGGAAAGTCGTTCTGGACGTCGGAGCGGGAACCGGCGTTTTGAGCATCTTTTGTGCTCAAGCCGGCGCGAGGAAGGTGTTCGCCGTGGAGGCGTGCTCGATAGCCGAGCAGGCGGAGAAGATAGTGAAACAAAACAAGGTGGAGGACCGGGTGGAGGTCATCCGAGGCACGGTGGAGGCCGTGGACCTGCCGGAGCAGGTGGACGTGATAGTAAGCGAGTGGATGGGTTACGCTCTCCTGCACGAGTCCATGCTCAACTCGGTGCTGCACGCGCGGGACCGGTGGCTGAAGCCCGGAGGCCTCATCCTGCCGAGCAGAGCCGAGCTCTACATCGCCCCGGTCAGCGACCCGGTGGTGGAGGACCGCCTGTGCTTCTGGTACACCGTCCAGGACCAGTACGGAGTGGACATGTCCTGCATGGCCGACTTCGCCCTGAAGTGCATCAAGAACTCGGACATCACCGTGAGTACGGTGGCCGGGCAGGACGTGCTCTCCCACCCGGCGCGGTTCGCGGAGCTGGACCTGAGCTCTGTGACGGTGGAGGAGCTGCGCTCCGTGGGGGGTGCGTTCAGGTGCACCTCCTTCGGCTCGGCCACCGTGAACGCTTTCTGTGTGTACTTCACGGTCACTTTCCCCTGCCCGGATAATCCGCTCGTGCTGTCCACGTCCCCGTTCAAACCGGAGACCCACTGGAAGCAGGCGGTGCTGTACCTGGATGATCCGGCGGAAGTGGTGCAGGACACGCCCATCACCGGAAGCGTTAGCATGTACCCCTCAGAGCAAAGCGCCAGACACGTGTGCGTCCATGTGGACTACAATATAGGAGAGCAGAAGACTGAGTCCAAGACTTTCTCCATCCCTGACTGGACCTCTGATGCTCAGTCATAGTGACACTAATAAAGGGATAGTTCAGACATCTTAAAGAGAGGTCATGTGGAAATGTTTAACAATAAACATCTTACCTGCAGTAGATCAGAATTAAGCACACATCTCACGTCATCTGTTAAATTTTAATGTAAAGGTTTATAAAAGAGTTTAAGAACTGTGACAGTTTTTAGCTCAAAGACACAAAGAGTCTACAACAGGTAAGATATTGACAGTTCATAGCTTTTCCGCAGAGCCTCACTTTGAAACGTACAACTCCCAGAGCTCAGGATAACGGAGCAAATGTTGCGTTTATTGTTTCAGCTTCAAAATGTGTTCGCCTGTGGTCAAGGTTCTTCAGAAAATTATTCAAAATGTGAAAAATAAAATACACCGCTGTCCTAAAACGTCTCAAATGATGTGTGTTAGTAAAATATTAGCCCAAACATTCACACTGCACATCTTATTGCTCAAATCTATTTTTTTATTATTTTGGAGTCCTATAGTTTAAATGTTTGTAATGGATCGGTGCACACGTTCAGACTGAGGTGGACAAACCTCAGATCTGGATCAGGTTCAGTGCCACATTTTAAAGAGACCGCTCAGATTTGTCACGTTCAAACACGACTGGCCGAAAATCTTTTATTTCGGCTGATTTTAGCTTTTTGTGAACTAAGAAACTGGTTTGGTCCAAATCAGCCGTCCTGCGACGGGACGCTCTCTGGGGTCCATCTTGTCCAAATTAATAAACTGGACGTCTCCTTTGGAGGTTTAAACCCAGTCCACGCTACAGATTGAAACGTCCAACCCTTTGTCCTCTAGATTGTCCCCATCTGTCCACCCAGCTCGTCCATGGTTGAACTCCATGCACAACTGAAATGACCAGAAGAACACGTTTGCTGAATTGGGATTTAATAAGCAGAAATTATGAAACTGGCAAAAAAAACAAAAAAGCTGAAAAGGCAGAAAGAAGCTCAAACTACCTGAAGGAAATAATGGAAAGAAAAATGACCATAAAAAGTGGAATTGGTTGAAAACCCTGGAAAAAAATAGCACAAAATAGCTAAATAGTAGCTGAAATAACTGAAACTAGCAGAAACTGAAAGGAGCTGAAAATAGTAGAAAGAAATTAATTAGGCTGATTTTTTTCAACTTTATTTATCCAGTTCGTCTCACTGAGTCACAAGAACTCAATTTCTAGAGAGACCTGTTTAGGGAGCAGATTGTGGGGTTAAAGGGCCTTGCTCAGGGGCCCAGAGTCAGGCGAATGAGGGTGGAGGCAGATGTGGGTGTTTCACCTTTTCCACCCACATTTTGATGTTGAACGTAACAGGAGTTGAACCTGTGACTTTCCGATCACAGGCCCGTCTTCTCTAACCTCTGCGCCACCACTCCCCTATAAAAATAAAATAACAGAAATTACCACAAAAAATGTTAGAATTTATCTGAAAACAGCTAAAAAGTTAGCTGAAAACGTAGAACAAGCTTAAATTAGCAGAAGAAACGCGTTTGCCCAATTAGGCTGAAAGAAGCAGAAATTAACATAATTATCTGAAAAGAATGGAAATTATCTGAAAAGAACAAACATTAATTAGCCACAAAAAAAAAACCAGCTGAAAAGTAGCTAAAAAAAATCAGGCAGAAAAGTTTAAATTACGAGATAGACGTGGAGAGAGCACAATTTTGCTGAATTAAGCTGAAAAAAAGTTGAAATGAGTGCAAACTTTGTATTTAGCTGAAAAAGCTAAAATTAGCATAACGGCTAAAGAGTAGCTGCAGAAAAAGCTGAAACTTGTGTAATGAGCTAAAAGGAGCTTAAGTTGAAAGTAGCTGCAGAAAAAGCTGAAACTTGTGTAATGAGCTAAAAGGAGCTTAAGTTGAAATTAGCACAAACAAGTTGGAAGAAGCACAAAAATGTTGTAGTTTTCAGAAAGGATCTGAAACGATCACAAAAAAGCTGAAAGAAGCTGAAACAAAGCAAAATGTGAAAGGAGCAGTAAAATGTAAACACATCTAAAGATTTGAAGGAGGTAAAATTAGCTCAGTTCATTTTCTTTGAGGAAAAAGCTAAATATTTCAAAAAGCTAAAGTTGCACCAAAAGTCAGAGCGCCCTTCTCCTGAACGAGCTGAACGTTTTGATCAATGATTTGTTGGCTAATCACCGACACAAGAAGTAGCCATAACTCAGTTCCAGTTAAAGAAACGGAGCTAAAATCTGTTGTGGTAGTAGCTGAGAGTCATCCTAACAAACACACTGAGTGCTAACCAATCGCACAAGATCTCTGGATTTTGTTCAACCCTCGATGATGTCGGTTCATTTAAAGAATGCAGCAACAGTTAACGTTCTCTTCTCTCAGGGATTCGTAATGAAAAGCTCCGTTCTAAAACTGTATTCCAAAGTAAGATTGACAACGTTGGCAACTTTTGCACAAACGTCTCGGTTTCCCGGCCACTTGGAACAGCAGTGATCGTAATAGTGATGCTGAGCAGACGATACGCGGCTATTTCTGTCAAAGCGTTGCCGACTCTCTCGTGGAGTGTAGTGTTACTCTCAGGTCGGAGCAAGGACACGTCGAGTGAACCTTCGAGTAACGCCAGGAGACCGCGTGAACACCGACTCCGAGACGCTTTGAGCAGCAGATTTGGTTAATTGAACGAGATATTTTAACGTGACAGCTGGAAGGAGCTTTCCATCTCTATAAACTAGCCATAATTTTCAAGGTTCTTTATTGTCATTCGCATCACATGTGGTACATGAGGTGGAACAAAATTGTGAACTCAAGGTAGCTACACGCAAAAATATCAAAAATATAAAGTATTATAAAGAAATGGTATACAGGGATCTAAGATATACGCTAAACAATAATAATATACGGAGTAATAAACAGCAGCCTGAACATGAGTCTACTGTGAGCAGATGGGTACGAATATGCAGCGTATGGGTACGAAATCAGCAGCATGGATAAAGTGTCAAATCACCAATTAAAGTGTCATTACAGTGATTTTCCTGGTTAGAGATTCATGAGTCTAACAGCTTCAGGGTAGAAGCTGTTCCTCAGTCTAGTGGTTCTACACTTAATGCTCCTCAACCTCCTTCCTGAGGGGAGCGGGGCAAAAAGTGTGTGTGCTGGGTGAGTGTGGTCCTTCATGATGCAGGTGGTTCTCTTCCTGCATCTGGAGGTGTAGATGTCTGTGATGTTGGGGAGACTGACTCCAACAGACTTCTGTGCAGCCTTCACCACTTTCTGCAAAGCTTTTCTTTCTGCAGCTGTGCAGCCTCCATGCCACACGTTGATGCTGGAGCACAGGATGCTCTCCACTGCACACCTGTAGAAGGAGGTGAGGACTGAGCTTCCCAGACCAGCTCGCCTCAGCCGCCTGAAGAAGTAGAGTGTGCACACTCAAGAACTTGTAGCTGGAGACCACTTCCAGCACAGATCCTCTTATGTTCATGGTGCAGGGTAGGTGTGTGTTTTTTTTTTTCTGTCAAGTCCACAACCATCTCCTTCGTCTTCACATTGATGTGAAGGTTCTTCCACCTCTTACCTGTAGGTGGACTCATCGTTGTTTCTGATGCATCCTACCAGCGATGTATCGTCTGCAAACTTTGCGCACCTACCCATCCAGGCTGTCATATTGTAGTCATACGTGAGCGGAGTGAACAAGAGGGGGCTCAACACACAGCCCTGAGGGGTGCCAGTGCTGAGCGTTATGGTGGAGGAGGATAATTCACAATTTATATCTACTTTTAAATGTAATAATCTTCCTCAACTAAATGCTTTTTAATATGTTCTAATTCATAACGACTTTAATGAACTCGGTTAGTTATTCTAGCAACACTTCCGAACTGGTCATCTGCAGATATTTGACATAAATGCAGCAACATTTCCCCCCTCCAACAGGTAAAATGAAAATCTAAGAGCTTTGTTGCTGCTGTTCTTGTCCAAGGAGCCTCCCAGTCCTGTTCAGCAGCCGTCCAGTGAACAACGAGCGCTGAAATCAGTTCGATTAAGCACATACTCTATTGATTGTCTGGTAGATTGCTGTGTGATGCAACACGAATAATCTCATTTCAAGTTTCAACACTTGTTTCTAATGGTTTCCAAACGATTTCAGGCAGGAACGGATCACAATTAGTTTAGAATCCACCAGCGGAGAGTGGCCGTGCATACGGGAGTGTGATTCTCCGCTCGACGGAGGCTGCGTTTGACATTTCTATTCTCTGGACGCCTCCCTTTGTTCTGCCTGCAAATCTTTCTGTTCTTTTGTCTACGCTGGGACTCTGAGAAGTTATTGAGCCACTGCGAGTAAAGAACTTAATTTGAGTGGAAACTATATTGATTTACTTTATTCTGATAGGAAAAAGTTGTGCACGTAAATGTCACAGACTGACCTCACTTCCCCGTTTCCCTAAGAACAATAAAATAAGATCCAGTTCCCCCAAACGTCTCGAAAGGCAGAGATGAATGTAAGACTGACGATGACGGTTTGTCACCGTCAACAAAACGTTCCGCGCCCAGGCAGGGAGGTGGAGACTAAACCAACATGTTGAAATGTGGGCGGCACGGTGGATCAGTTGGTAGAGTTGTTGCCACTCAGGGAGAAGGTCGCCGGATCAAATCCTGGCCGGAGACTCTTCTGGGTGGAGTTTGCATGTTCTCTCCGTGCATGTGTGGGTTTTCTCCGGGTACTCCGGTTTCCTCTCACCGACTAAAAACATGCATGTTAGGCTGATTGGTAAATTGTCCCTAGGTGAGTGAGAGGGTGAATGGTTGTCTCTGTGTCCCTCTAATGGACTGGAGACCTGTCCATGGTGTCCCCCGCCTCTCGCACAGTGATGACTGGACATGAGCACCAGCAGGGCCTAACCTGAGCCGGATCCTGCCGGGACAGGATCTGGGAACGCCCTTATTTTGACAGGGTAACTGTTTTTGCTTGGATCCAGTAACTCTCAGGCTTACGAATAATAAAGTTATGACCAAATATGACCGCCTTGAACAAATAAAACTTATGTAGTGGATATGTAAACTGAAAATAATTACCGTACATAAACACTCATTTTAAACACAACAGCCACTTACGACTTCTAGGTAGGATGCTTGACAGAAGCGGAGTGTTTATAAATTTAGGTAAACATAGACATTTAACAACCTGTTAAAATACACCAAAATGCAAGAAACCACATCTACTTTATTCAAAATTTTCTGGGGGAGGACCCCCAGACCCCTGCTCCCCTGCTTCAAACACCCCCATCAGCCGGTCTACATTCCTACACTGTGGTCACAAACTCTGGGTAGTGACAGAAAGATTGAGATAGATAGAGGTGGTCAACATGAGTTTTCTCCTCAGGGTAGCTGGACTCTCCCTTAGAGACACGGTGAGACGTTCAGTTGTCCAGGGGACACTCTGAGTAGAGCTGCTGCTCCTCCACATCCAGAGGAGCCAGGTGAGGTGGTTCAGACATCTGATGAGGATGGACCTTGGTAGCCTCCCTAGGCAGACATCCACTGGAGACACTATGTCTCTTGGCTGGTCTCAGAATGCCTCAGAGCAGAAGAGCTGGAAGACGTCGATGTGGAAAGAGATGTCTGGGCGTCCCTGCTCAAGCTGCTGCCCCAAAGACCTGACTCTGGAACAAGTGGACGATGATGGACGGATGAAGAGCGTCTACAAGAAGAAGAACGTCCTCTTTATCAGGAACATTGTAGGTGACAGATCTCACATGTTCAAGCCCCTTTAGAAATGGGTTCAGATGATTTTTGTAACGGAAGTCAAACGATGAAAAACGACTTTAATTCATTGTGGTTTGAAATGACTTGGTTCTAAAATGGACTCGACTTGTGAACATTACAGCCTGGGAGCTTCGTTAGACGGTCGATGTGAATGAAACCAAGGAGCGCTGCTAAACTTTAACAATCTGAAAACACCACGTCCCTAATGGCAAATAAAATGTTACATTTGAACAGCAAACTGCGCTGAATTAAAATGTTTTAATACCATTAAACGGTGGTGATTTTGCTGCCCACGCCTGGCATGTTAAAAACAGCAGACGAGTTCTGCTGAAACTAAACTCCACCGACCGGACGGGATTGGAAGCTTTCCTGGACGCTCGTTTCAATCCCTTCAACATTCCTGCTTCCTGTGATCAGATTAGCGCATGCATGAACTCTCTCCAGGGGGTGTTTGGCGTGGATTATTATATCATCAAACCATATAAAAACTAGAAAAATCATGCATTTCCTCAGAATTTGCCAGTGAAACCGTCTGGACTCTGGTGTCAGGCAGGATCTAATCGTAGCCTCTCATTCATAATTAACTCCAGAATTAGCTGATCAGATTCAGTTCCAGGAACCAATACTTCTGTCAGCATATCCTGCGAAGACGAATTAGGAATATATTATTGACAAAAGCTAATTTAGAGGAACAGCAGGACAGACTGTTTGTCATCATTATCATTAGGAACAAGAACTGACCCATGTGGATAAACCCCAAAATAGCTCCGCCCCAGCGCCGGTCTGTTCCTCGACAGTAACGAAAGCACGAACGTTCATGAAGCGTGCGCTCTACTGTGATCATCTTTTCTTTTCAGCACGATTCTCATCCCGCAGTTTTCAAACTATTTCAATAAATCGTAAATCAAAACTCTTTCAGGACAATCCTGCTGTGACTGTTGGTTTTGGTGCAACTTTAGCTTTTTGAAATATTTAGCCTTTTCTGACACTTTTTTCCTCATAGAAAATGAACTGAGCTCATTTTACCTCCTTCAAATCTTTAGATGTGTTGACAACCTTTAACTGCTCCTTTCATGTTTTGTTCTGCTTCAGCTTCTTTCAGCTTCCTTGTGCAAATTAAAACTTTTTTTAGCTACTTTCAGCTATTTTCAGCTGTATTTTCAGCTATTTTGTGCTTCTTTCAGCTTCTTTCTGCTAACTACAACACTTTTGTTTTTCTTCTAACTTTTTTCTGCTAATTTCAGCTCGTCATGTTCCTTTCAGCTTTTTCTGCTATTTCAGCTGTTTAATGCTAATTTTAGCTTTTTCATCTTATTTCACTTTTTTTGCACTCATTTCAACTTTTTTCAGCCCAATGCAGCAAAAATGTGCTTTCTTCACTTCCTTCTGGTAACAAGTTTCTTTCTGCTATTTTAGCTACTTTCCAGCTGTGTGTGTGTGTGCTAATTTCAGCTTTTCCAGATAATTTCAACTTTTTGTGCAGATTTCTGCTTCTTTCAGTAAACATGTCCTTACAGCTTTCTTATGCTAATTTAAACTTGTTCTACATTTTCAGCTGATTTTTTTAAAGCACTGTTTAGCTAATCTTAGCTGTTTTCAGATAAATTCAACTTTTTGTAGTAATGTCTGCTTATTTCGTCTAATTTTGGCTTGTTATGCTGTTTTCAGCATTTTTCTGCTAGTTTCAGTTATTTCAGCTACTATTTAGCTGTTCTATACTGATTGTAGCTTTTTCAGCTTATTCCATATTTTTCTCTTTCCATATTATATATTTTTTTTCTTTCATGAAACATGTCCTTACGGCTTTCTTATGCTAATTTAAATGTGTTCTACATTTTCAGCTGATTTTTTTTAAAGCACTGTTTAGCTAATTTTAGCTGTTTACAGATAAATTCAACTTTTTGTAGTAATGTCTGCTTATTTTGTTTAATTTTGGCTTGTTATGCTGTTTTCAGCATTTTTCTGCTAGTTTCAGTTGTTTCAGCTACTATTTAGCTGTTGTTGTTTTTTTGCTAAATTTAGCTTTTTTAGCTAATTCCACATTTGTGTGTTTATTTCTGCTTATTTAAACCTAATTCAGCAAATATGTGTCCTGTTTTCTTCTGCTATTTTAGGCCTGTTCTTCCATTTCAGCTACAATTCAGCAAGTTTTTAGCTAATTTCAGCAGTTTTTCCTTAAATTCTTCAGTAATAAGCATTTGCACTGAATTTTCACAGGACATGTAATTTCTCTAGTTTAAAAGAGAAACAATATTCATTCTTGCCCCGTCTGTTGGAAACCTCAGCCAAAGGAAGCCGCCGGCTCTTAGAAATGCAGCTGAAAGCGCCGAGGCGTGACTTCACGGCGGACACACACGCCGCACAACGAGGACAGATCTGGATGGCGCCTGCTAAGAAAGTAAATCCCAAATCGTTCGCTGCGGCACGTAAATCTGAGCGGGCCGGCAGCGATGCACAATCAACCCGAGGCAGGCGGCTCAGTCGGTGAGCAAAGTGCACCCCCACCCCCACACACTAATCCCTTTTCAATCATGCCCTTTTTGGATTAGACCTCCATGTAATTCTTCTCAGGTATTGTTTTATAACTTATGATATTTCAATTTAGGCGAGCCGGGCCGGGGCTTTAGGACACGGTGCAGGATTGGATGAGCGTCAGATTGGAGCGGAGTGACAGGAGCACGATAAACCTTTGACTTAAAGTCCAACCAGAGCAGAACGTGCACAAAGGTGGCACGGATGACCTAAATCAGTCTTTCTGGGGGGTTCTGCTCTTCAGTGGCATCCTCAGACTGTCTCACCGTGAAGTAGGAGAGATTTTAGATGTTGAAGACTTAAATTTGTTTTTGCGTCTCTTTACAGTCGTTACAACAGTCACCTGCTGCTTAATTTTAATTATTGTCTGAATGTTTGTGGAAAAATTCACACTATTGTGATCTATTTTACGTCTCTGAGATTCTTGGTGCGATTCTCGTCCCGCAGTTTTCAATCTATTTCAACAAATCGTAAATCAAAACGTTCAGGACAATCCTGCTATGACTTTTGGTTTTGGTGCAACTTTAGCTTTTTTGAAACATTTAGACTTTTCTGCCGTTTTTCCTCAAAGAAAATGAACTGAGCTCATTTTACGTCCTTCAAATCTTTAGATGTGTTTACAACCTTTTACTGCTCCTTTCACTTTGTTCTGCTTCAGCTTCTTTCAGCTTCCATGTGCAAATTTAATCTTTTTTCAGGTACTTCCAGCTTCTTCCAGCTGTTTTCTAGCTGGTTTCAGGAAATTTCTGCTAACTACAATATTTTTGTTTCTTCTTTCTGCTAATTTCAGCTTGTTTATGCTCCTTTCAGCTTATTTCTGCATGTTTCAGCTTTTTCTGCTGTTTCGCCTACTATTTAGCTGTTTTATGTTTGAGCTTTTTCAGCTAATTCCACATTTGTGGCACTCATTTAAACTTTTGTCAGCCTGATTCAGCAAAAATGTGCTCTCTTCACTTCCTTCTAACAATTAAAGCTTCTTTCTACCTTTGTTTATCTACTTTTCAACTGTTTTTTTTTTTTTTTTTTTTTTGCTAATTTCAGTTTATTTCAGATAATTTTACTTTTTTTTGTGCTGATTTCTGCTTCTTTCAGCATAATTGGGCAAACATTTTGTTTGTTTTTTCTTCTGCTAATTTAAGCTTGTTCTACCTTTTTTAGGTTTTTTAGCATATTTTAGCTAATTCCAGCTGTTTACAGATAAATTCAAGATTTTCATGGTAATTTCTGCTACTTTTAGCGTAATTAAATTATTTCTGCTAATTTCAGCTTGTTATGCTTTCAGCTTATTTTTGCTAGTTTCAGTTATTTCAGCTACTCTTTAGCTGTTTATGCCAATTTTTGCTCTTTCAGCTAGTTCCACTTTTCTTGCACTCATTTCAACTTTTTTCAGCATAATCAAGCAAAAATGTGTTCTCTCCCCTTCCTTCTAACAATTTAAGCTTCTTTCTACATTTTTAGCTACTTTTCAGCAGATTTTTTTTGTTGCTATTTTTAACTTTTTTCAGATAATTTCCACTTTTTATGCTCATTTCTGCTTCTTTCAGCCTAACTGGGAAACATGTAATTTATGCTTTCTTCAGCTAATTTAAGCTTGTTCTTTTTCTGCTAGCTTTTTAGCATATTTTAGCTAATTCCAGTTGATTTCTGGTAAATTAAAGATTTTCTTGGTAATTTCTGCTTCTTTTAGCCCAACTAAATTTCTGCTAATTTCAGCTTGTTAAGCTCCTTTCAGCTTATTTATGCTAGTTTCTGTTATTTCAGCTACTATTTAGCTGTTTTTATGCTAACATTAGCTTCTTTTTTTTTTAGCTAATTCCACAATTTTTTCACTAATGTCAACTTTTGTATTCTTTCTGCCTTCTCCTGCTCATTTATGCTTGTTCTTCATTTCCGGCTATGTTTCTGCATGTTTTTTTTAAGCTAATTTCAGCAGTTTTTCAGCAAGTTCTTCTGCAATAAGCATTCACTGCATTTTTCTTAGGAAATGCAATTTATCTCGTTCATTCTTATTATCGGGATCCTTTTTTCTTTTGTGATTTTTTTGTCACGCAACTCATTCCACATTGTTTGTGCTATTTCAACAATTCGTGTATCAAAACTTTCGGCTTGTTTAGCTCATTCCTGCTGTAACATTTGGTATTTGTGCATTTTTTACTTTTTGAAATATTTACCTTTTGTCAGCCATGTTTTTCTCATTGTAAATTAATGGAACTCTTTTCAGGTCCTTCAAACTTTTTAGCTGTTTAAAACTTTTTGATAATTTCAGCTTTTGTTTTGGTTCACCCTTTTTTTTAGCTTCTTTGTGCTAATTTCAGCTTCCTTCAGCTTCTTTCCCTATTTTCAACTTTTAGTACTCCTTTCAATTTTTTTCTGCTAAATTCAGCAATTTCATTTACTTTTTGAAAAATGTTTTTCAGTTGTTTTTTTTGCCTTTTTCTGATATTTTGTCAATTTCTTCCTTTTGTGCTTCTTTCTGATAATTTCATCTATTTTTTTTTTCAGCTTATTCTGCTCTTTTCTGATACATTTCTGCTCTCTTCAGTTTTCCATTTCCTGTTGTTTTCTGCAGATTTCTGCTTTTTTTTTTCCTGCTTCCAGCAAACATCAGCTGTTCAAACTCGGCTCTCATTAACAGTTCAGCGATGAAACTTTTTCAGCAGCAAAACCCGTTCAGCAATAAGTCGTCACAGCGTTTTCACAGGAATGTAACTTCTTTAGTTAAAATGTGTGATCTATTAAATTGAGATGAATCCAGCTGCTTCGGCTGTTTCTGCATCAAAAAATATTTAAAATATAATTTGATCTCCTCTAAAGATCCATTATTCAGTAGCTTCAAGCACACACAATAAAAATAAAATCGTTCCAAATCACAATGTAATTTATTTATTTTTACCGCATTGATGCAAACGTAACTTCAAACAAGAAAACGATCTTAACGCATTTGATCACAAACAAAAAGTAATGACTTGTTTTAAGTTCTGAAAAGTTTTTAAGTCATTTGAAGGCTTTGATGGAGTTGCACGTGAGAATGATAAAAATGGAAAACCAAACGTTTGTTTCACAACCGACTCTTGATTATTGTAGCCAGTTAGAAACAAACTTTTCTTGTTTTGTTTCCATTTTCAGTTGTTCTGTTAACGCAGCAGTTCTGGCTGAACAACCCATTTAAAGTTAGTCGTTTAAAACAACATCATTAGATTTATGCACATCATGTGTCGAACTGAAGGCCTGAGGGCCAAATCTGGCCCGTCTTAAGTTTGTATTTGGCCCTCAAGATGATCTTTTTTAAATATATATATTTTTATTGGCTCTCTTTTTGCCTAAAAACCTGGCATACTTTATATAGTGTGGACTATGATGACATCTGATCAACTTTGAAGCCAAGAAAAATCTTCTTTCAGCTTTTTCCTCTTCAGGGCTCACCACAGCGAGTCATCCTCCTCCATCTCACTCTGTCCTCACTCCAACTACTGTCCCTCCTCTGGACATGTCCAAACTACTGTCCCTCCTCTGGACATGTCCTAACCATCTCAGCCTGGTCTGTAACTTTATGTCCCAGTTGTTCAACCTGTGCTGTACCTCTGATGATCTCATTCCTCACCTTATCCGTCCTTGTCAAGAACCTCAACATCTTCATTTCTGTCGCTTCCAGTTCCGTCTCCTGTCTTTTTGTCCATGTCTCCGTCTCCAGACCATACAACTGCGCTGGTCTCACCACTGTCTTGTAAACTTTTCCTGTGACCTTTGCCGACACTCTGTTTGAATGTTTTGGTAATCTTTGATTTTGATGGGGAAAGAGCGATAGAGATAGACCTGTCACGATAAACAATAAATCAATTAATCGCATGATTAATTGACTTTCTACTGGAGTCACTGGATGACAAAAGACTCAGTTCCAGTCCTCGTCACTGGTCCCTCCATTTCTCTGTAAAATCTGTTTTAACCGTCCAAAATCACATTTTTGGACGGTTAAAAGCAGCTAAGCTGAGAAGCTAAGCTACGAGCTAAGCTAACAGGCCGACCTCGGGAATAAAACTCCGTCTTGTCGAAGCTCAAAAATTCAGAGTTGAAACTCGTGCCTTCGTGTGAAAAGTTGTTTTTCTCTGCAAAAAGAATCGGAGAACTTGTTGACTGATTTTTTTTTTTTTATTAAAAGCTTTGCGTGAAAAATGCTAAACAGCTCAAACCACACAGAGCATCCGCCATTTTGAGAATGAATAAAAGGAAAGAGACGCAGCCCATGCCACATCAAGGGACCTCCCTCCCATTTTTCTTAGAGACACGCTGCTCACTCCCTCACTATCCATCCTTCGGTTCAAACAGTCTTCTACTGCCATACAGTGGTAAAAAAAAAAAAAAAAAAAGTACTACACAAAAAATAAATTAACCAACATTTCTTCTTAAATGTGACAATAATTTTTAATTATTGTCACATTTAAACATTATCATTTATCACAATAATTTCTGAGACAATTAATCGCCCTGCAAAATTTGTTATCGTGACAGGCCTAGGTAGAGAACATCGAACGAACCTGCATCCAAGAAAATACGTCGGTTATCTGACTTGAGGTAACGTGTTGATTGAACCTGGACTTTGGTTTGACCCAAGTTTTTAATTATGGCCTCCTTGTCTTATAGAGTTTGACTGACTCAAGCCCCTAAAACCACAGATTTTGGGTTAAGTTCAGCAGATCTCACATTGGCATTTCATTTTTTGACTCGTAGCTTATTTTGTATAGGCAAACCCATACAAACCTTTAAAACCAGGTGAATTTTGAGTCTTGTTGTTTGAACCGCTGTAGTGAAACTGCTTGTCAACATGTACGGCACTGCCAGCGTTTGCATAGACTAACGGCACAGGTCTCGGCAGTGATTGACGTTTTCGGTGGCAAGAGCCGACCAAGACAAACTGGAGTCAATTCCAAAGGACGGATGTGTTTATCGTCGCTCTGGGGGAAGTGTCAGCCACGATACACTGACTAGCTATGTTCCCCCTGCCACAGCTAATCAGCATTAGCCGATATAAACATGGCTGTCAGTCAATCATGTTCACAGATTTTCAGCTAAAATTTGGTGTGGTAGTAGCTAAAAGTCTCAAAACATACTTTGAGTGCAATGCAAGATGAAATGTGCAGCATCTTTGTGTAGAGGCAGGGCAGCCGACTCGGGACCCAAAGGTCCTAGGTTCGATCCCCGGTCATTGTCATGGTGTCTCTGAGCAGGACACCTTATCCCCAATTGCTCCCCGGGCACCTTCAATAGCTGCTCACTGCTCCACCTAGTGGTGGATTGGTTAAATGCAGAGAGCCAATGTCCCCATTGTATGGGAACATACAATGATGACAACACATTAAAACTCTTGGAGTCAACACTGTCTGTTTGTTGGTAAATCTGCATCTGATGGTGTCAATCCAATTCAAGATGGCCACCACAGCTATTTGGAAAAACAAAAAAATGGCTAAAACTTATTCTAACGTACAGGTAATGAGGTAAAGCTCAAGTAGCTCAGAGTCATCCTCAACCTGCACCTCAAGTGTTAAGACAAGATATGGCTGGGGCGGCCATCTTGAATTAACAGCTAGGTGATGTGCATTTCTTTTATTTGCACATCGTGTTGGAGTTTTTAGTATTTTATCGGCTGCAGATTTAGACAGTCTCTGGGAAATCTTATGCTTTTGGACCTCAAAGAATAAAAAAAAAAACGAGAGTACCTGAAGATGAATTCAGACCAAAATGTGTCGCGAGCAAACATTTTACAGAGCGTCTTTGTGTCCAGTCAATAAAAGGGAATTAAACGAGCGCTTCGGTAGCCCTGCGCTGTGCTTTCCCCTTGTTGCTGAGTGAATTAGAGAAAGAGGCTCATGTCAGGCGAGCTGCCAGAGGAGAGGGAGAGGAGCCGGCTGCTCGCCATCCTTCACCTTGTCCTCACAGGAAACGTTAGAGGAACCGAGTAAAACCGAGCCGTAAAGCCGGTTAACACGTCGGGGCGATTTTTGATTTGTGGCAGTGACCTTACAAGGCCTGCTGCTGGAATCTGTTTGTTTGTATCGTTAGCAAAATATCTCACGAAACACTGGATGGATTCTAATGGAGCTCCCATCGGATCCACATCTACAAGCGTTTGACTTTTGGAGTCATCTCCATTCAAGATGGCCGCCACAGCCAACTAATTCTATACAACTCGGCTAATTTGAGGTGGTAGTCGTTGAGAGTCATCCCCAACACATTCTCTGAACGCTTCACACCGTGCCATATTTTTCAACACTGTCCGTCTGTTAGCACAATATCTCATGAATCAGTAAAAGTTTTAGTACATAATCGTTGAATATATATCTGGAAACTGATATTTTGAGTGACTCTAATTCAAGATGGCCGCCACAACAAATCCCCATTAAGCAACAGAACAATCTCTTCTCAGCGCATGTTTGACATGACAGGTGATCCTTCGAAGAATGACCAGCGGACAAAAACAAATCGTAGTAAGAAACACATTTGTACTTTATTTTTCTTATGTGTCCTGAAAATAAACACTTGTTGGCAAAATGTGTGACCAGATGCCAACCGCGTGTTTGTTTACCAAAACAGCCGAAGTGACTGAAAACAGGTAAACTTACGATATTTGTTTACCTGCACAGACTACAGCCGGCCTGATGCGAGTTAAACAAAAAACACAAGTTGTTTCTACAGATTCAGCTTTGTTTACATTGAGTGCAGACCCGCATTTCAGAATTACCGTATTGTCCACCGTACACGTCGCACCGCCCTATAAGTCACATCAGTCCAAATACGTCTAAAGTGGAAAAAATCCATAAATACGTCGCATCTATTATGTCACCGCTGACAACCTGGAAATGTGAGCCGGTGTTGTGCCAAAAATTGATTGGCTGCCAAATGGCGGCCGCGGGAACGTGCACGGGAGGACTTTAACAAGAATTTAACAAAATTAACATTTAAAAACAATTGTTTGTTTGCTCGAAAGTATAGTAAAGGTGTGTCTCAGTCTAACTTTTGCTTAATGAATGCACTTTGACGGTTAAATCAGCTGCATTTCACCAGGGCTGTGCAGCAAAATGAAGCTGATTCACTTGCTCCGCGCACGACGTGGCTTAGTATGGCAAGCTGATATTAATAGACACGTTTCCCTATTACATGATACAATGGCATGCCTTACTACTCGAGAGCCATCTAGTGGCTGAAAATGGTAGTGTTCAATATTTTTCAATCAGAATGAATGAAAACGGTCATATCTCAAACAAAAACTAATTTATAAATATGGGGGAAAAAACATAAATATGTCACTTCGGCGTAAAAGTCGCAGGGCATGCTAATTATGCAAAAAACTGTTACTTATACAGCAAATATATGGTAGCTATCAAAACGTGGAAAACTCCTGGGGTAGCTTTCAAACCGCACTTGATATAGTTCAAGATAAATAGTTGTTTTTTTTTCTGTTTAGTAATGAGCATCTTTAATTGTTTGTATAACTTTAATTGTTTTGTTAAAGAGGACACTCTGGAGCCAGGACTTTTCATCTAAATTGCTCAGGGTGCCACAGTTTAAGCCAAGAGCTCAGGGGCCGGACATCCAGCAGTTATTGTCATTGTTTTATGTTTAAAATCCAGTTTTATTTAAAAATAAACTGAGTTCACACGTGGGCCTGATTTGGTCCCGGGGGCCACCAGTTGAATAACCCTGCATCTACAGCAACAAATAATTCATAACTGGACACATTTAAAATAACTATAGTGGTGGAAAATCTATATTTTGGAGGGATGGGGATGCATTTTTTGGAAAACTTCACATTTTGCTCAGATTTATGCAGCTGTCTCGTCAGGTTGTAATATTATAATTAAAGCCAGGGGGGGGGGGGGGACGATCTCTAAAATGACTTCTTCTAAAGGCTCCCCCCTCCTGGCTCGCAGAGCGCGTGGCTTCAGCTGCCTTCAGGTGAAAGTGGAGTCGAGCCTCAGCGCCTCATTGCGTCTGATCCGCTCAGTCCAGGAGCCGCTCGGACTCGCGCGCCGCTTCTTTCTCACGCACTTTAAGAATAAAGGCAGAAAAACAGCGAGGTTGCTCTACAAAAGGCTGGCTTGTCTCCAGCTGTGTGCAGCTGTGCCCGGGGAGCCGCTGCGCCACGCGCCACGGACACGAGCCGCGCCAACATGTCCCGGTTCAAAGCGGATTTATCTGGGCTGCAACAGGCTGCAGGACGGGCTGATCCGGACCGGAAGGAGCGCTGAAAGCCGCCAGGTGAGAGGCTCGAGCTGGGCGCGGGAACTTTGGGAGCTCCGCCGCGACGCACGCGGACACGGTGGCCAAAATGTGCGCGAGAGAAAGTGAGAGTTAACCAAAAGCATGTGCTCTTTTTGCCTTTGAACCACCGAGTGCTTTCATCGTGCGCAGCACCTTTCACGTGCAGGAGCAGGACGCAGGTTCGGAGCTGGAGCTGGATCCGGGTCAGATTTGGCGCAAAATACTTGAATTGAAAAGTTGTAGGTTGATTTTAAAAACGCACTTTGAACCATGAATGAATATTTACAAATTAATCAGAGAGAATGACACCCCCCCCCCCCCCCCTTTATTTACCTCTTGTGTCGTTAATAAAATGGAAAGAAAAAAACATTTTACGCAGACATTCTTTGGATCGGCGCCTCTTCCTTTTTGGCTTAAACATCTTTACCGAACCCAGGAGAGCCCCCCC
>NC_056517.1:34288344-34295625 GCF_014905685.2 Nematolebias whitei
CCCCACACACACACACACACACGCACTCTCTTGGCCTCAGCTCATGCAGCCCATGAGGGGTCTGCGCGGGACCTGATTCCGCTCCTCACGTGCCTCTCCAAAGAAAGATGGAGTTTGATCAAACATGAAGAATTATTTTATAAATCTTTACCTCCTTCACTTTATTTAAGGATTTAATTTGGATCAGTTAAACATCTGAGCCTCACGCGACGCATCAGCCTCTTTTTCACACTTTGTGTCCTTCTCTCAACAAATTTGCAGTTCCCAGTTTTCTTAGAGGAAAAATCTTCTTCACGCACAATTTAAACCGCAAACACGCGCAGGGAGCGGCTCGTGACAAACTCCACTCATTTCGAGTCTTTGGTTTAAATAACTTTAATTTTTAACTCGTTCTTTACTTGAATCCCGTCCTCTCTTATTCTGGTCCTTTGAGAATCCTATAACGCGCGCGCGTGTTGGCATCGTTTAACGCGCCGCTCCGCGCGTCCAACTCTCCTCTCAGAGTCTCCACACGGGTCCCGACAGACTGTGGGGGGAGGAGGAGGGGGGAGAAGGGAGGGAAGACGAGCGGGAGGGGTGGGGAGAAAAACCCTAGGTGTAAGCGCGCGCGCGTGTGTGTAGTGGAGGGAGAGAACAAGCTGAGTGCGCTTGTCATCTAGCAGAGGCTGGGAGCGCGTTATCCTCCGCGTCATCTCCTCCGCGCGCCAGCCGGGAGAAGATGTGCGCGCATCTCCTCAGCAGCCGCGGCGGAGTCTGACTCCTGTGAGGCCCGGAGCAGGAGAGGAGGAGGACATGGAGGACTTCTGAACAAGTTCCTCCTGCTGGAGTGGGATTTCTGTTGTTCCTTCCGCTGCGCGCGCGGACATCACCTGACGATGGAGCGCATGGGAGAGAGAGGATGATGGACACTTTGACACCTCAGCGCGTGTCCACAAGTCGTTCCCGCGCTGCTGACCGAGCCTCATTTGTTCTGAGGGGGCAGGAAACACAACTCCTGCTGTGAGGGGATGGTGCGCACAGCGAAACCTCGGGAGATCTGCGCGCGCACTCATCACATTCCCGTCCAGGAGCGCACCTTAAAAAGCTCCACGATCGCTCGGCTGCCCTGAACTTGTTGAGCGGCTCTGGGAGGGCGCGGGGGGGCCAGGAGGGACCCGCTGTAACAAAATGTAAGTTTTCCTTTTGTTCCTTGAAAAGTTGAGCTTCCTGCACTGAAGCTGAATGATGGAAGTTTCTTCTCTGCTTTGGCTGCCATATAACCCCCCCCCCCCCCCCAAAAAAAAAAAAAAATGGACAGATGAGTCCATCTGAAAATGAAGCGACCTCCATGTCATCCTGGGAGTCGCCCCCTTGTGGACCCTGCAGCCGAACCTCTTCTCTGTGACGATCATTCATGCTCGGTCCGAGTCCAGCACGTGCGCAGAGCCCGGTTCCGTCTGTTCCGGGTTGAATTCACCGTTTCAGCAGCTTTCCACATGACATGATCAAGCTTTTCTTGCTGTTTTGTGCAGCTCAGTCCAAAAGAGTAAGATCTCAGGCACATATGGGCCTTGTAGTCAGAATGTGCACGTGCAGCACTGACTTGAAGACTCGGTCACTCGGAGAGTTCAATGGTTCCTTTTACAGAAAAAACTCAAGACTGCAGCTCGTGTCATTTGGTCTTACACACATTTAGAAAACAAAAACTGTCCCTGGAATAATTTAACGTAAAAATAAATAAAACGGAACTATTTGAAAATCACTTGCTTTAACAGAATTGTTGAACTAATGACACGACCCAGTATTTTGTTGTCCTGAGACTTCTGCACCTGCAGGTGTTCTGGTCCACTCCAAACTGCTCCAGATGTTTCAGGTTTGAAGGGTTCCTCCTCCAGATGTTTCACCTTCTTCCACAGATGTGTTAACAGGATTTAGATCAGGGCTCAGAAGGCCACTTCAGAACCGTCCACTGTTTGGTTCTGATCCAGTTTTGGGTGCTTTTGGGTTGTTATCCTGTTGGAGGACACATGACCTGTGACTGGGACCAAGCTTCCAAGGTTCTTTATTGTCATTCACATCACATGTGGTACATGAGGTGGAATGAAATTGTGTACCGTATTTTTCGGACTGTAAGGCGCACGTAAACTCAAAAATTGACAGTGAGCCTTATGATCCGGTGCCCCTTAAATTCTGGTTGTGCTTACTGACCTCGAACCGATTTTATGTGGTACAGCTGAACAATGCCAAGTTATTGTGAATGAGATGGATAAAGTTTGACTTATCTGTTTTGCTTAATGCGCCTTATATTCCAAAAAATACGGTACTCAAGGTCCCAGTTGCCTCCAAAACTGTAGAACAGAACCGAGCGTCCTCCATGTTTTACTGGGTGTTTTTTTCCCAGTCTGTGGAGTCCAGAACTCCAGTTTAGTCTCATCTCTCCAAAGGACATTGTTCCAGAATATTTCTCAATTTGCATTTTGACAAATTCCAGTCTAGTTTTTTATTATTTGACGTACCCACCGTGACACCAAACAGCCCTGTGACTACCTTTGATGCTGATGCACCACGTCCAAGTGGTCTAATTATTTTAAATCTTTTAATCCTTTTTGTCAAGGCCAGTTTCATAAGTATTTATTTTATTTCTGTTGCACCAAAATTCAGAAGCAATGCCTGATTTTCATTAATGGAATTTTTGTGGGGTTTCAAAGAATATAAAGAAATTTATCCGAGGCAGTAAAGTGCTCACAGTTTCTGCTCACTTTTATCTATTTGAATTTCTTCTCTCGGCCTACATGTGAAGTAACATCAGGCGACCAAACTGTCCAGTTCTCCTCCAGCACAGAGCTACCTGCGAGTCCTTCAGAGCTATGCACATTTTGAGTACCCAGACATGTCACTGTGGTTGCAGAATAATGTGCCTGCGGCCTTTTAGGAAAAGTGAGTTTTAATAATGCATAAGATGTTCCCGTGTCGCGCACAGAGGCACGCTTGGGTGGCGAGAGGAGAGACGGGTGGAGGGAGGCGTGATCCTGCTTCACTGTCGCGTTTGGTGCCCCGTGCGAGGCTGTGTGTGTGTGTGGAGTAAGTGGTGCCTGAGGGGGTTCAGCTCGACTCGGGGCAGAGTCGCTGCAGTCGGCCTGTCAGAAGTGCTGCCTGTGCACAAGCAGAGCGCATGAACGTCGGGGAGGAAGGAGCTGACAGAGGGTGAGGGGGTGGTGGAGGAGGCCTGGAGGGGGGAGGCTGGTGAAGTCATGTCCTGGGGGCTTGACTTGTTTCTTTTCTTGAAGGAATGCACATCGCTTGTGTGCTAAAGTTTTAAACCAAGCTCTTGTGTGATGTAGTAGACATATATATATATATATATATATATATATATATATATATATATATGATGTCTCAGCTACTACCACTCCAAGTTTTAGCCTAATATTTGTACAAAGGATAGAAAACGGCTTTATTTGTGTTTAAGTTTGATTATCTGTGAAGGGTTGACTCAAGGGGGCAGCACGGTGGCGCAACTGGTAGAGCTGCTGCCTCTCAGCGAGCAGGTCCCTGGTTCAAACCCCGGTCCAGGGGCCTTTCTGGGTGGAGTTTGCATGTTCTCTCCGTGCATGCGTGGGTTTTCTCCAGGTGCTCCGGTTTCCTCCCACAGTCCAAAAACATGCATGTTAGGCTGATTGGTAACTCTGAATTGTCTCTAGGTGTGAGTGAGAGTGTGAATGGTTGTTTGTCTCGTTTGTCTCTATGTGTCCCTGTGATGGACTTGCGACCTTTCCAGGGTGTACCCCGCCCCTGGCACAGTGATTGCTGGACATGGGCACCAGCGACCCCCGTGACCCAAAATGGAATAAACGGGTAAAGATAATGGATGGATGGATGGGTTGACTCAATGACTTTTATAGAAGCACTTCTAACAAGGGGTTGAACGACTACATATTTTTTAAAGTCGATTTTAACATGATAAAATCAAGTCAACGTCGATTAGTCGATGACGTCATCGAACTCAAGATGCTATATCATATTTGAAAAAAAAAAAAAGCAAATAAACATCATTTACAAAAAAAAAAAAAACATCAGGTGTATGTATATTTTTGCTCATACTGCAAATAAGTCACAGGAAAACCAAAATTATTATTATTAAGCTGCACATAAGACAGCACATAAAAAACAATTTTATTTAATCCACCACCGTGGATTGGGTGGAATGGAACTGAGGGCAGCGGTGGAGCACCTTATTATATTATAGTTATTAATGGTCATCAGCCACAAGCATCTGCTGACACGGCGGCTGCTAAGTTTCAAGTGCATCACTGGAAGTGATCCATCTGAATTCTTTTGTACGCCTTTTAACTGGCCGGTCAGCGCGGCTGGTGGTGATTAGGCGATAAATCAATTAATCGCATGATGAGCGAAAATTATCGACCTTTTTTTCATTTATCATCATTATTGTTTCTTCGTGTCTCTTTCTACCGAAGACACTGGACGACAAAAGGCTCAACTCCGGTGCTCTTCGCTGACCCCTCCCTTTCTCTTTAAAATCCGTTTTAACCGTCCAGAATCACATTTTTGGATCATTAAAAGCAGCTAAGCTGAGAAGCTAAGCTACGAGCTAAGCTAACAGGCCGACCTCGGGAATAAACCTCTGTCTTGTTGAAGTTCCAAAATTCACAGTTGAAACCTGTGCCTTCGTGTAAAAAGTTGTTTTTCTCTGCAAAAGATGCTGGGAACTTGTTTACTGATTTTTTAATTTTTATTAAATGCTTTGTGTGAAAAATGCTATGCTAAAGAGCTCAAATCACCAAGCGTCTGCCATGTCGCCATGTCAGCCCATGTCTCGTCAAGGGGCCTCCCTCCCATTTTTCTTAAAGAGACAGCTGCTCAACTATTCATCTTTTGGTTCAAACAGTCTTAAACTGCCATCAGGTGGTAAAAATGGTACTACATGCCAAACAAATCAACATTTCTTCAAAAATTTGACAATTAATTATTGTTAAATTTCAAACAATATTATCGTTTATCGCAATAATTTCTGAGACAATTAATCGCCCAGCAAAATTTGTTATTGTGACAGGCCTAGTGGTGATCCAAGTTGGATCATCAGCCGGGCGCATCCGCTGACTTAATCAAAATAATGATAATAATAATAATAATAATAATAATAATTTTATTTAAAAAGCGTCTTTCAGGACACTCAAGGACACTTTACGGTAAGAAACATATCAGAAAGATTGTGTTAAAACAAGCAACAAGCACAATGCAAAGATCAACAGGAATAAATTGAAGTATAAAATACATAAAGAATATAAAATACATACAGAATATAAAATACATGCAGCAAAGTTAAGGATAAGCGAGTCGAAAGAAATGTGTTTTAAAAGCCAGACACCAACCCGCCCGCCCATCCAACACGTTATTTTTGCCATGTTGGAAATGACAGCTCTACCAACCTGCCGTTTTAAGTCTTTTTTATTTTAATTAATCCATGTGGAATAGGGCTGGGAACAGCAGGGCTGGGAACAGCAGGGCTGGGAACAGCAGGGCTAGCGGTGGTGACCTCGACTAGTCGACGTGAAATATAAAAACTCGTGAGATGCCCTAGAGCCAACTAGTCGATCCAGTTATTCCCTGAGAGTTTCATTATAATCCATCCAACTGATTGTGAGGTATTTTGCTAACAAACTAGTCAACACAAACACAGACAAGCAAATACACGATTGCCTGCCTTTCCCGGTGGCAGGCGATGATGAATTTGACAGAAAATGGTTTATATCCAGAGATGGGGCCGTGCCCTCGAGCAGAGATTTCCATCTGAGTTTGTCTGGCTCGGCGTGGTCGCGGCGCCGGCTATCAGCTCTCCTCCCATTTGCTACCTGTCATCATTATTAAAAGATAACAAGGCCGCTGATTAAAGGCGGCATCGTTTTCAGAAGTAGAAAACAGTGCTAAGTGATGGAGCGGCTCGGAGAAAGCCCGGGGGATGGATTATCGGTGCACTCTGCATCCCGCGGCAACGCTGGCTGTCATGTCTGCGGGGCCACGCTCCAATCTGCCATGTTTATTCATGAGGACAGCCAGCAGCCCGTTAACGGGCAAGATTAGGAATTCTGGAAATGTAGGCAGAGAAATCTGGTGAGTAAAGCAACCAGAGCAGGCAGGAGGATTCTTTCCTACTTCCATCTTTATCTATCTTTCATCTGTTTCTGCCTGTCTGCCCTCCCGTCTCCTTCCCCTCCTCTCTCCCGAGCTCTTGTTGCTCTTTTGGCGAAGAACTGGTGGAGAATACGAAACAGGTGAGCCGAGGAAGAGATGAAAGCGGGAGGAGACGGGGCAGACACAGGTTCAGATATTGCCCTTGAAAGTGCATGAAAAACGTGTGAAATTAAAAACGAAAAGTGGGAGAAATACTCCAGACATCAGCGGTAGGCGTATAATTATTCCACCTTCCTCTGGCTTAAACACACCCTGTATTTTTATTTTATAGCTCGTAGCCTTGATGTGGCGGGGGTGGGGCGGGGTGCTTCCCCCCCTCGGGGCAACTGTAGATGATCTGATAGAGATTGTGACGTGACAGCTCACTCAGTTTGGGGGAAAAAAATGGGTATTTTTTAAATAAAAATAAAAGTAAATAAAACCGAAACTGCACCAGTTGTCACAATATGGTGAGATACAGAACAAATTAAAGGCTCAGCTTTCCATGAAAGAAAACCAATGTTGAGAAATGATGGAGTTACAGCCATTTTTTCAAACCTTCAAAGTATTGTAATGTGCAATACAGCGAGGCACCGCTCGGAGTACACTGAGGATGACTTTCAGCTACTACCACTCTGGTTGTTTCTGATAGCTCTTTGTATTCTTTAAATTGTATTATTTATTTCCTTTGTTGTTGTTTGTGAGTGTTTCAGTTTCCCCTTCATCCGTCTTTTTCTGCTCCTCAGCTCCAGCCCCGCCCACTTTCACCTGTTCCCTGTTGACATTTTGCTCAGGCGTCTCCGCTCCGCCCTCGTCCATATCGTCCTTCAGTTTTCACCTCACAGCGAGTGTGAGCTTTACGCTGTGTCTGGGTCTCCTTGTGATTTTTCCAGGTTCCTAGAAAGTTTTTGCTGCCATGATCAACTTATTGTTTTCTTAAACATTTTTTTTTCTTTTAAAGTTTGTTCTTGCTCCTTGTCTTTTTTTATTTTAGATCAAACTACAAACCATAATGCTACAACATCCAACTTCAGCTCACTATCTGCCAGACTGACTAAGTTGTAGAATATATATATATATATATATATATATATATATATATATATATATATA
>NC_056517.1:34295635-34305061 GCF_014905685.2 Nematolebias whitei
ATATATATATATATATATATATATATATATATATATATATATATATAATCAGTTGGCTGTGGTAGCCATCTTGAATTGGATTGGATCTACTTGTTGCTGCCTTCTGGGTCAAATGTCTTTAAAATAATATATTCTATCATCTCAATGAGGCTTTTATTACAATAAATAAAGAATATACAGTAGTCCCTCGTTTATCACGGGGGTTCCGTACACTGAAGCCCCACAATAAGCAAAAAACTGCAAAGTAGGAATAGTACTAGAAGTAGTAAGACGCTCTAAAAGAGCACAGAATGTCATGATTTCAGCTCCCTGCCTCCTCTGCTCTCAGCCACCTGCAAGCGCTCTTGGCCACGCCCACTTCTACGCTCTGCACAGAGAACAGCTGATCAGCTGCAGCAGGAAGTTTATCCTGCATTATGAGCTGCACAAGGTGCTAAATAATTTAAAATACTTTATTTTAAATAAAAATCCCATGCCATCAATCAGCCAATTGTGCGTCATGTCCCATCTTATTTTGAAAAACCGCGGTAAACGAATTGCGAAGTAGCGAGAGACGACTTTCCTGAAAGTTTCATTAATATCCGTCAGGTAGTTCATGAGATATTTTACTAACAGACAGAGTTTACTACAAGTACCTAATAGTAAAATTGTGTTAATATTTCAAATGCATGTTGGGGTAAACTCTCGGCTGCTACACCAAATGTATGTTCAGTCTGTAAAAGTGACTGAGTGAGATTTATTTTTATTTTTATTTTGGTCTGTGGCTGTAGCGGCCATCTTGAGTCATAATAGCTCCAGAAGTCGTAGATGTACATCAAATAATTACTTTCTGCAAATTTCATTAGAATTCACCAGAGATGATTTGTTCAAACGCAGACACAGGCAAAAACAATATCGCCTTCAGCGGCGGGCAATAATAAAAACTTCACCCCCACAGCACTGAACGAGGGGAAAATCAGCCTTTAGCTTCAATAATTGGAAATAAAGTGAAAAAAGAGGAGTCTTTTAAGGCCGTAATTAGTTTCTTTGATTAAATGATTTAGAAGAAACTCCCGCTGGCCGTAAAAAGCATATTTTTTTCCTGGTGATTCAGAGGAGCGCTCAGTCATGCTCGAGTGGCCTCGGGGATGAAATGGAAGCAGACACCAGAGGTTCCTCAGCCCCCGGGGCGATGGGGCGATGGGGAGGGGGGGCAGTCAGGTGACCTGAATCTTACCCTGTCCCAGTTCCACGTGGTCCTCTGAAAGATTCATGTTTATAAAAGGTTAATACCGGGAGCCTCCGGTTGTTTCCAGCTGTTCTAATGTAAACAGTTCATCAGTCTGTAGCAGAACATTGTTTTTAATCAGAAACATGTTGTACAAAGTTTCTTGTTTCCCAGTTATAGCGTCCAACAGGACAGAGACTAAACTGTGACAGGAACAATCGCCACATTTTGTGTGTGGTGAAAACGTGCAGAAAAGAGCAGCTGAAATCAAAACAGCAGAATGGCTTCAGAATCATAGATGAGGAGAAACTGATGTAAAATCCAACAAGTGTAACATCCACAAGTTCAACTTAAACGTGTCCGTGTTTACACGAAAACTCAAAGTTTGAACAACAATTCAAATAAAGTGCTTATTCTGAACTGAAATTAGTTTTTTTTTTTATTTATAAAAGCTGTACTTTAAATATCCACTGGCCATTTGTTTGCAGTTAGAACAATTTGTGATGTGCTGTTTTCAGACTGTTGAACTATTTATCAGTAGCAATAGAATAATTGTTTTGGTATATTGTCAATATTGAGAGACAAATATAACAGAGTCATCAGCACATATCTTGAAGTATCCACACATATTTATAAATGATATGTTTAGATTGTGCGCTTAATGGTTATAGAAGCTTATCGAGTTGCTGGAATGCAGTTTTATTTGTATTGTGACTCATTTACAATATATTTGCATTTTATGTTCGATAACTTTTGATTTATACTATACTATACTAAACCATACAATACTTTACCAAACTATAAAATACAATACTATACTACACTATACTAAACTATACAATACTTTACTAAACTATAAAATACAATACTATACCATACTAAACTATGGAGTACTATACTAAACTATGCAATACTATACTAAACTACACATTACTAAACTATACTATACTAAACTAAACAATACTATACTATATTATAAAATAATATGCAATACTATGCAATACTATATTGTACTATACTACAATACCATACTATACGATTATATACTATACTATAAATATAATAGTACATTGTACAATACTGTGCTGTACTAAACTATACTGTACTATACTAAACTATACTGTACTATACTAAATTATACAGTACCATACTGCACTATACAATACTATACTACCCTATACTAAACTTTACAATACTATACTACAATATAGAATACTACACTATACTAAACTATGCAATACTATTCTAAACTAAACTATTCTAAACAATACTATACTATAAAATACTATACAATACTATATTATACTATACTATACAATACCATACTATACAATTATATACTTTACTCTAAATACAATACTATATTATACAACAATACAATACTAAATCATACTATTCCATACTATACTATACTGGGCGGCTGTGGCTGTGTGATTAGAGCAGTTATCCTGCAATGCAAGAGTTGGGAGTTCGATTCCACCAGCAGTCACATGCTGAAGTGTCCGTGGGCAAGACACTGAACCCCTCATTGCCTCCGATGTGTCCCATCAATGTAGGAACGTGATAAATCACTGATTAGTCTTTGTATAGATCTTGTAGAGTGCTGTATGAATGGGTAAATGAGGCACAGATTGTTATAAAGAACTTTTGAGTATCTTCATAAGATAGAAATGCGCTATATACGTACAGTCCATTTACCATTTACTGTATTATACTATACTACTGTATATTCTATTATTTTATCTTCAGTCTCCGAGGACAGTTTGTGTGAAAAGTGTTTTTACTGGTTTGTTTTCAGATTTGATTTAAATAAGTTTAAATTAGTTTATTATGCAAAATGTTCTCTTGTCGTGGTTCGTTTGTTTTGATGTTTAGTTTTTGGTCGTGTATCTGTTTCCACGTTTGTCCCTTAGGTTTTGTTTCTGTCTTCTTTGTGTTCAGTTTCGTTCTTGCGCCTCCTCCTGTTGTTGTTTTTTGTTTATCCATCGTCTGTACTTTTCCACTGTCACCCTCTGCTCCTCAGTCCTGCTCCTCCCATTCACACCTGTTCCCTATTCCTATTAGTCTCAGCTGCAGCCACTTGTAGAGGCAGGGCAGCCGGCCTGGGACCCAAAAGTCCCAGGTTCGATCCCCAGTCACTGCACATCACGTGGTGTCTCTGGGCAGCACGTCTCATCCCCAAAATGCCCCCCGGGCGCTTTCAATAGCTGCCCACTGCACCACCTGGTGGTGGATGGGTTAAATGCAGAGACTAATTTCGCCATTGTATGGAAACATACAGTGCTGACATTGTGATGACATTATTATTATTATTATTATTATTATTATTACCTCATCAGTGCCAGCCTTTTTATTCCCTCAGTCTTCATTCTCCTGCAGTCTGGCATTGTGTTGAATGCCAGTTCCCGTTCTCCCCAAGTTTTCTGTTTTCTTGTTGAGGCCACCATGACATCGTTTTGTCTTCATTTGTTCAATTTTTAAACCTTTTTGTTTTTTGAGTTTCTCGTGTTAATTTGCATTCTTGGGTCCAGTTCACCTCAACAAACCGTGACCGTTCTTCCTTCGTCTGTGCAATCATCCTGTTGCTTTCTCCATCGTATGAAACCTTTAGTGCATGCTAACATGCTCCTCCATCCAGCAGCCATGCACGGTGAAGCCATGACAGGAGCGTCATCACGTCTGAGGAGGCGTTTTGAGTCATGAACCCTTTGTTTGTTTGTTTATTCATATATTTTGTCACATCTCAAACCTCCTTCTATCTTTCTGATAAAAGCTGTTTTCTGGTTTATCATGACATGGAGCTTTGTTCCACTACTCCGTGGTTTTCCTTTTTGAATATTTATGTGCGTTGCCGACAGTCTCGAGGTTTTTGAGGCATGCCAGGGGTTTGTAAGTAGCGGCGACTCCTCCGAGGCTCCGCTCATCAAACCTCCTCCTGACTGTTGACAAAGGAACGTTTTCTAGACTTTCATGAGCAGTTAGACATTTATCTACACCACACAAACCGTTTTTTATTTTACTCATGAAACATATTTGGTTTATGGCGTTGCTTTCCATTGTATCACCTTTAAAGACATAAACTGAGATTTTGGAGAAAACAGCTGCTTTTTAAAACATTTTGCACAGCTGTCTTAGTTTTTTTTAATATCTCGTGATATAGGTTAGTGTTTTTCAAGGTGGGGGCCGCGGCCCCCTGGGGGGGACACTAGGGGGGGCCCAGAAAGCTGGAGAGAAGAAGATAAAAAATAAAAAAATAATAATAATAAAAAAAAATAATAATAATAATGATAATAATAATAATAATAATAATTGCCCACTAGGGCAATAAACACGCTTAAGGGAGTGGTTAGCTTTATTTTGTAAAAAGTTGTTTTTTCAGTGGGAATAGAATAGAATGTTTAAAACATGTTAGTTAATATTTTTATGTTAAGCAGCTGTAATAATTAATTGAATATAGTGAATAAAAGTTAAAACATTCTAAAAGTTGCTGTTTCTTTACATATTTTGTAGCATTGTTTGTGGGTTTTATGGCATGGAAATGTTTGGGAACCCCTGATAGATAATGAGACTAAAATGTTTGCCAATATTCTAGAACCTACTTTCTAAAGTTTGTTTCCTTCATGCTTTTAAAATCTTTATTTTTATTTTCTACGATTTTTGGACTGTAACTTCTTCCATCATATTTTCAGCTGTTGTAATGACTGAAAAATCAAAATGTCAAACTTGCAAGGACAAACTTTAAAAATTGGGTTGTGTAACTTTTATTCTTTTTAAAGTAATTATATTCATTTATAATGTTTTCCATTGAATTAAACGAAGAACTCTGTGACCTTTCACATCTTCTTCAGCATTAATATTTGGCTTCCATCATGCTGTTTTTGGTAATTTTAGCTATTAGCTTCTGCTCAGCTACTTTTAGCTGTTTTTCCAGTATAAGCTTTAAGCTACAGTTTTGCTAGGTTTTGCTTTTAGCTTTTTAAGAATATATGAAGCATAAATTGAAAGAAAAATTAAAAACACATTTGTTACATTAAAACTGAGCTACAACCTTAAAAGCAACAATCAAAGTTTAGTTTAACCACTAAACCCAAATCAAAAGATAACCAGGCTTAAAACTAACAAAAAACACCTGCCTACTAAAAAGGAGCAGTGTTGCCAGATAGTCGAGGTTTTCCAGCCCAAAAACCTGTTAAAAACAGCCACATCACACAAAAATCCACCCAATCAATATATTGTTACAGTATATTTACTGTTTGAACATGAACGCACATCAGTACAAGCTAAGGTAATTTAACAATGTGGCAAAACGCAACAACCCAACAAAATCTTCCCAGAGTTCCCAGCAAAATCAGAATGAAAACCGCCCAGTTGGCAGTAAACGACACTGAAAAGGAGTAACCGCACCAATTTTAAGACTTTCAACTATTAATGTTTCTTTTTTTGTTGAAATATTTCGTCTTTCATCCAAAAGACTTCATCAGTCCGAGGAGCCACATAAACAGTCCCACAAGCAGCACACTACCATAGTGGGTCAACCAGTTTGATGGTGATCAGATGGTTTCTGGAGTTCTCCGCCGTCGACTCCTCTGAGGCAGCCATGGCCACAGTGGTTCAAAACATCAAAGTTCATGCTCAATAATCCAGTTAAAATCATGGCTGCCTCAGCCGAGTCGACGGGGGAGAGGGCGGACTCCAGAAACCATCTTATCACCAACAAACTGGTTGGTCCACCATGTAAGTAAGCTGCTTATGGGACTGAGTTTGCTGTGGCTTCTCGGACTGATGAAGTCCTTTGGATGAACGACAAAGTGTTTCAATAAAAAAACAAACTGTCCAGAGGACCTGACTTAACCTTGGATTTTTTTTAACCTGGATTGTTGAGCATGAACTTTAATTGAACACCAAGCTTTTTTCTCTTAATGAGAGATACACACCAAATCTTTGTACCTAAAATGACCCCAATCCAGTCTAAAGACTTAGAGCAGCAACAGAAGCACATCATCTGCAAAAAAGCAGACCTTGATGTTTGCAATACAGACCGCCTCCTCTTCATGACTGAGCCTTGAGACCCAGAGGAAGACCACAAACGGGATCAGAGACCAGGGACCAGGTGGAGAGAAACCAGACTCCACAATGTGGGGCAACTGTGGCTGAGTGGTTAGAGCAGTCATCCTCCAATGGGAGAGTTGGGAGTTCGATTCCACCAGCAGTCACATGCTGAAGTGTCCCTGGGCAAGACACTGAGCCTCTCATTGCCTCCGATGTGTGTCCCATCGGTGTTTGAATGTGATAAAGCTCTGATTAGTCTTTGTATAGATCTAGTAGAGTGCTGCATGAGTGGGTGAGTGAGGCACAGATTGTGTTGTAAAGAACTTTGAGCATCTTAAGATAGAAAGGAACTGTACAAGTACAGTCCATTTACAAGAACCAGATAGCCCTTAAAGCAGCCTTGACACCCTGCAAAATGAAAATATGGTCATTTTTAAATTATATTTTTATTAGGAGTCAACTCGTTGTGCTCCCAGAAACCCCTGAAAGGGTTTATCCCCCCTGGTGTTTGTGTCTGGAAGAATTTCAGACTTCCTCCCAGCTCGCCTCCTCTGATGTCCTCAGACCTTGATCGATGGTCTGAGGACGAGCCCCGGCATAAAATAAAACCTTTTTTTCCCCCCTCTCACTTAGAATGCACGTCCACACTTCATCCATCTGCTCTCCTTTCCTTCCCCTCACCTCGTCTCCTCGGGGCGACGGGGGGTTCTGAGCAGGGAAGTAATGAGGGGAAGGGGGCTGCTGTGGCCAGGATGGCGGAGCAGTTACAACCCAGCTTTTGTGATTGGATTGCTTGTTATCAAAGCTCTCACCGGTGCTTGTTGTCTCATTATCCGTGACTTGAACTGGTTTTTATCAAGAAGCTGCGTGTGAAACACACACACACACTGCGCGACCAGCTCTTTAGTCTTCTTAACGCAGTAATATTATGTCACTTAATGGGAACAGGGAGCTCCGTGCCAAGAGTTCCTCTGGATAATTGGCTGCTTCCTCACCTGCTGACATCTCCCCCATTGACATTCTTACATTTTACATTGAAGGTGCTTCATTTCTTCTGTACACCTGAACCTCTTCCCACCCCCTGCTCTCCCCATGTCTTCTGACTTCCACTACTTACACCTGCCTTTCTTTGTGCCGCTCCTACATTTTCATCTTCTGCCAAATTTAATCCGGATAAAAACCAGAAAAAAAAAATGCTCATTGTAATTTAAGTGGTGGACTTTTCCTCGTCCCTGGAATTAATGTAATTCTTATAATTTCATGTGAGCAGGAAGAAGCGGGTAAAGATAATGGATGGATGGATGGATGGAAGGACTGATGTGAAAAAAGGAATTTGCAGAAATTCGAGAGAATAATATGGATTTTTACGCCTCAATGTTTCGGGACTCCACTTCTATAGACAGTAGTTCTTTTGTCTAACTTTTGTTAAAAATCAGTACCGACACTGTCACCTCAGTTGGCCCTTAAACTATTAATTTAATCTAAATAAAACCGTTAAAGAATACATTTGCAATATTCAAGAGATATGAAGAATACCCACACTGATTGACACGTGTGCACAATGCAAATGGATTGGTTGAGCAGCAGTTAAAAGAAACAATATTGAATGTCAGAAATGGACTGTATTGCAAACATGTATTGCCAGAAACAATACATGTTTGCAATATGCATGTATGCTATTGTCATATTGCTATATATTGTATTGTATGCATTGTACAAATACTTGTATTGTATTGCAATCCTGCAATCCTGGCAATACAGTATATGGTAATATGGCAATAGCATATATGCATACTGCATACATGTATTGTTTCTGGCAATACATGTATTGTATTGCAATACAATACATGTATTGCAATACAATACATGTATTGCAAGAAACGATACATGTATTGCCAGAAAAAATACATGTATTGTATTGCAATACATGTTTTGCCAGAAACGATACATGTATTGCCAGAAACTATACATGTATTGTATTGCAATACAATACAAGTATTGTATTGCAATACAATACTTGTATTGTATTGCAATACAATACATGTATTGTTTCTAGTAATACATGTATTGCTAGAAACAATACATGTATTACTAGAAACAATACATGTATGCAGTATGCATATATGCTATTGCCATATTACCATATACTGTATTGCCAGGAATGGTACATGTATTACCAGAAACGGTACATGTATGCCATTTATTCTATATGCATTTATGCTATTGCCATATTGCCATGTATTGTATTGTATGTATTGTCAGAAACAATATTGAGATAAATTCCAGAAATATTGGTTTGTTTGCGTGAAAGACAGTGGGCAATATGCATATTCCATTAAGGTATGCTACGTCTTTAATTAAAGGCGTGCACATGTTTGTGTGTCTGTGTTTTACTGAAAGTACCTCATGAACCGTTGGAGCAATTTTATTGAAACATTTTAGGACATAATCATTTGATTTACCTTTAGGACTCAGTTACATTCTGAGTCAATCTCATCAGGTTTAATCAACATCAGCTAACATAAATAGCTATAACTCAGCCACTTATTAGATATTGTACTCAAAATTGTTGTGGTAGTCGCTGAGAGTCATCCACAACACAAACGATGTTACTTTTAAAATGGCTTCAAGAAAAAGGGTTTTAGTTTAAAATCCTAAGAGGAACGGCAGCAAGGAATTCTTGGCCTACGTTTAAAGAACTTTTTGCTAATCGTGAGACGTTTTGTGAAAGCGTAGTGTACATTTAAAACAATACCTGTTCATGAAGGTGAATTAATTTGTCTCTGTAAGGATGGCACCTTTTGCTGTTTCTGTTTGTGTCTGTGTTACCCTAGTGTTTCCTCGTCAGTTTAATTGTTGCCACCTTTGTCTTGTCACACCTGCTGTTTGTAATCACGTCTTGTCTTGTCCTTGTATATAAACCTCCTGTCCTGTGTTATTCCTTTGTCGGGTCGTATTCGTTGGGTCTCTGCGTTCTCCTGCGTCTCCCCTGAGCTTTCCTGAGTCCTCCCTGAGTTTCCCTTTGAGCCATCCGTCTTCATGTAAGTTTTGCTGCCACGTCAGCTGTTTGTTTTGTTCTTCATTTATTATTAAAATACTTATTTTTGTAATCTGCCGAGTTTGAGTCCTGTCTGCACTTTGGGTTCGTTCCTGTCCACAAAATCCTGACA
>NC_056517.1:34310061-34431584 GCF_014905685.2 Nematolebias whitei
AAAAAAAACGAAGTCCAGATGACATGATTCAACCTTTTTTGTTCTTTAGTGTATGGAATTGTTAGAGGTGTATGGTGTGTATTACCTCGACCACAAACCCATCGATACACAACCCTGACTTATTTAACTGCACAAAGCATATTCCTTTAAGTTGGTCTTTTTCGTGCTTTTGACGGCAGGGAACACGGCCTTGGGTTTCTTGCTGCCGAGACGTGGAGTTTGTGCACGTCTTCATTTAAAAGGTCAACCGCAAACTAAATCATGAAGACCTAACACAATAAGCTGTAAAAATACAAGAAATAAACACTGATTTAGTGTTTAAAATGGCCATTGACAAAAGAAAAGCTGGTCAAAGGGAAAAGGCATGCAGCATCCGTGCACACAGCAGCTGTGGCCTCGCTGGGCTGGCAGTTATAAATGGAGGCGGTGCACCATCGGAAATAAGTCACGGCGTATGATGTACTGCCGGGGCTCCAGTTATGGGCAGATCCTTACATGGTTTAAAAGCTGGGCGCATCTTTAACCTGCTGATTTTACACACTACAGAGAAATGGAGCTATATCAACTTAGGATGAATTTTATTTAGTTAAAGATAACTCTTATTTTGGTGTTTAATCAAAGCATCTTTAATTACTAGTGGTACATTAATCATTCAGTAATGGATTAGAGAGATGTCTAATGTGCAGCATGATGGTTTTATCATCCCGCAGTCAGATTCTGATTTGTAAACGTCGTTCAGCATCTTTATTTAACCACAGAAAGTAGCCAGTTTTTAATTAAATGCTAAAACTGATTTTCTCGCATCAGGTTGACACATGATGTGTAATGATGCTGCCCCGTGAGTCCCTTTAGACGTTTAAACTGACAACTGTTTGCCACCTCGGCTTTATTAAATATTATTAAGTTAACATTCCAGGATGGAGCTGAAATATAATCATCCAACTGCGCCACGCACCGCCAGGTGACTCAGGTCTGTGTCCTCATTCTGCGCCTGCAGAGACGACATACAACTTTGATTACAAAAATGTTTGGATGTTATGTAACTAAAAACTGAATTCAGTGGTTAGTTAATCTCATGTGCAAACTCGTTGTTGTTGGTTTAGGTAAACAAAAAAGGTAAGTTGAATTTGACAACAGCAACAAGTTTACAAATGTCAGGAAATTAAAGTCTCGGCTCCTCCCATTCACACCTGTTCTCTGTAGTCATTTTGCTCAGGTGCCTCCACTCTACTCATCAGCCCCCATCCTTTAATACTCTGCCCTCATCCAGCAGTCCACCATTGTGCTACATGTCCTGTCAGGGTTTCTCCATGTTTCCTCAAACTTTATTAGTATTTCTGCTGCCGTGTCAGCGTTTTGATTTGAAATGTCTTTTTTTGTTTCTAAACATTTTAGTTTTCTTACACCTGACGAAAGGCGGAGTACAATAGTCCCTTGATACTTCGCTGTTCGACTTTTGCAGACTCACTCTTTTGCGGGCTTTCAATGTAAGATTGTACTCATTGTTTCCCGGTGGCCTGGCCCGCTCAGTGGTCGCCGAGGGGTAGGATCTGTCTTTTCCTCATCACTTCAGTGAGGCGAATGTCAGAGTGAATGGCATGGATTGTTTATTTAAAATAATGTAGCGTGACCTGAACCAAGACTTGACCTGAACCGAGTCAACTCAACCCAAACTGAGCTGGGAAATATTCTGGTGCTCCCGATGGCCAGTCCATCCCCGGGCACTGATTGACTCAGTAACCGTAGCATCAGTCTGTCTGCTTTCTTTTGCTGTGCTCTTTTAGAGAGTTTACAACATTATTAAGAACATTGCAAGAGTGTGGGAAGGGTTTATAAAGCGCATATATATATATATATATATATATATATATACTGTGTATATATATACTGTGTATATATACACACACAACTTTTTTATATATATAAAATGGTAAAATAAATATAACATCCCTACCTTGTGAATTTTCACCTGTCGCGGGGGTGTTGGGAATGTAACCTCCATGATAAGTGAGGGACTACAGTAGCCTCCGTTAGTTCGTACGTCTGTCAACTTTATTATGTCCCACCCAGCTGTAAGGTCAAGGTCACAAATCAAGGTTAAAGTCAACATTTCGTCTTTGCTTGTCCGGGTCATTACCATAAATCGTTGTGTTGCTGTATAATAGTTTGTCAACTTGTGTATAATTGACTGTTTGCGGTACTTTTGCTGTTTTCAAGACCCTTGAGTTGGTCTGCACTCTTTGGGTCGACTTTTACAAACCATTACAAAAAGAATTAGGCTTTTGTCCATGGTTCCCACTGTAAAACACCCCCTATTACTTTAGCAACAATCTGTAAATGTGCAGGACCTGAGGGGACCAGTTTCTTGATTTTTTTGTAGTAAATGTCCCATTCTGGTCAGATGGGGGATTCTAACTGTTCTGCAGTCCTGCATCTTCTTGGTGGAGTTTGTGTTTTGTGCATCATCAGTTGTTTGGAGATAGTGAGAGGTCTGGACTGCAGGCAGGCAGTTCAGCACCTGTACTTTTATACTACAAAAACCATGATGTGAGTGCAGATCAGCATTGCCTTGCTGAAATATGCAAGACCTTTCCTAAAAAAAATGTCTGGATGGGAGCAGATGTTCTAAAACATGTATGCACATTTCTGCATTTATGTTGCCTTTTCAAATGTGTAAGTTGTCCATGCCACATGCACTAATGCACCCCTATAACATCAGAGAGACAGGCTTCGACGTTCAGCGTTGTCCATTGAGCTCAAAGATTTCTCCAGCAAAATATGTGCACTTTTAACCAGTAACAATCAGTCACGAGTCTCTGCAACTTTTATTTTGTAGGATGAAGCTGAAAGGTTTGGGAGCCACTAGTCTACACCACTTTTTATGATAAAAGGAGAAATCTCCAATAATGTAGGCTTTGGTGTGGAATCAGCAGGATCTAATTTACCCTGATGGCCTCATGCACTAATTGCTATTGATGGACAACAAACACCAACATGGCACTTCTGTCTCACACCCGCCCCACTTTCTGTCCACACATACACCTTTCCTCACCTGCTGTGGCCTCAGCTGTGTTTTCAGTGTCAGAACCTCTTCCCAATAGGGAGATTTGCTCATCTTTGCTCTTCTTCTGTTTCCCTGCAGCTCCAGATCATCACTCAGGAAGTGGACCATGATTGACAGCCAGGAGAGCTGAGGACACCTGATACTCGCTTTCCTATCAGACGGCTATCTCCCCCCGTCTTCTTCCCCCTTTTCCTTTTTATCTTTGGGCCTGAAACCTCTCAGCTTCTCCAGAAAAGTGAAAAAGACCCCAACAAGACCCTTCTAAGCTGACCCATGCTCCCCCCCTTAAGGGAGTTTGACATGCCTCCTCACTACATTTAAGTGCGAGGACAAAACTGGGAAAAGAAAAGTAATCCCTTGTTTGTGCATCTTCAGACAGAACCATGGCTCCGTTGGAAGGAGCTGACAGAGGACCAGTCATGCATCTCCAGTTGGCATTGGCGCTGCAGGTGGTTTGGACTGGCATTTGCCATGCAGCTATTCAGAACTACCCCGCAGCTTGGGGTCACTACGATGTGTGCAAGTCTCAGGTTTACTCAGACGAGGGTTTGACCTGGGACTACATGGCCTGCCAGCCAGAGGCGGCAGACATGACCCAGTTCCTGAAGGTTACCCTGGATCCCCCCAACATCACCTGTGGAGACCCTCCAGAGACGTACTGCGCCCTGGTGAGTACACAGAAATATTGTCCAATAAATGGGAGGAAATCAATGCAGCTCATCTTTTCTGGGGTTCTGTGAATCAGCTCGGCTTGTTCTGAGCCTGCAGCCATGACAAACACTCTGAGACGCCTGTGTGATCCTGATATGTGGCTGAGACTGAAGAAGCAGAGGTTTGTGCCCAGTGACATCACGTTCTGCTGTCTGAGATGTCGATGCTGCAGAAAGCTCGTAGCTTCACCTCGTTCCTGCGTGCACACAGCAGAGAGTCAGAGTTTTCCAGGTCACTATGGTTTCTGGTAAAACTCGGGCCAGCAGGTTCTGTTGAGACCATGTTTGTCGTTTAGACAAGCGAGTGGCTTAAAACTAAATACGGGTCAAAAACGAGCACAAGAGGACTAAAAAATATTTTTAGAATAAACATTTCTGCCTTTTTTACAATGAGACGTTGGAAAAAAAACAAAATACAGTAGTCCCTCGATACTTCGCGGTTCAACATTCACAGACTCGCTCTTTCGCGGGTTTCCAACGTAAGATTGTACAAGACACACGATCGTCAACTTTAACATTACTCAGTGATCAGGACGCTACAGGATAAAAAGTTAACAGAAGCGGAGAACAAAAACAAAGCAAAACAAAAACTTCAGACATGTGCCACCATTTGTAGTTTTCTTTCAATAAGCCTTTACTGTAACACAAGTCAAAAGAACTACACAGCCCAGAAGCCATTGCTTTCTGCCAAACAAAGAACAGCAATGGAGGTACCAAACACTAGAGGAGAAACTGAACTAAACGTACTTTGGACAGGCACCACCATTTTGTAGTTTTCTTTCAATAATCACTGTAATGCAAGTCAAAAGAACTACACGGCCCAGAAGCCACTGCTTTCTGCCAAACAAAGAACAGCAATGGAGGGAGAAAACACTAGCAGATAAACCGATGTGGTAAAAATAGTTTTGCAATGCAAAGTCAGAAGTAACGATCTATTAAACTCACAGAACTGGAAGGAAAGTCACAAATAATCCTGACGCTGAACTCATCCTTCAAGTTGTAGTAGTATCTTCACTGGTGAGTACCCACATACATTTTTGCAGTACTGTACAGTACTTATATGTATGCTGTTAAAATTAGGTAGGTTTAAAAGTTTAGATTACATTAAGAACATTGCAAGAGTGTGGGAAGGGTTTATAAAGCCTTACAATATATGTAATACTACAATAAATATAGTGTTCCTACTTCGTGGTTTTTCACCTATCGCTGTGGAGTCTGGAACATAACCCCCGTGATAATCGAGGGACTACTGTAGTCCAATAACATAATGAGTGTCATCCTTTCTGATTGCTCCATATTGGTGTTTTTAAAACTTTAAACACCTGATTTTAAACCACATACAGTTGCTGAAAGAGATAAGTCTGGTCATTTTCCAAAATTATGTTCTAATGGTCCAATAGCCTTGGTGTCAGTCAGAGCAGACGATGGTGAAAAAGATGAAAGCTAGGCTAATTGTTAGCTAAACTTTTAAAACTTTTGTTCAGCTTGTTGCTGTTTTTCAAACGAACAACGTTACAACACAAATATAAATGTGCTGAGCAACACAAGCTGCGTCGGTGCTGGTGGTGCTGAGGCTGCTGAACGCATCGGCACACTTTGCGTTTTTAAGAATGGATCAGCTAAACATCCCTCAGTGTTCTGGTCAAAAGTGACAGGAATTATTTTATTTGGGAAGAGAAAACTTATAGTAAACATATAGTAGCGCCAAATCTACAACTGAAAATTTAACTATGTGATGAAGACCTTTGAGACCTGTCCAGGGCTTCCTGTCTCCCGCTTCTTCGCACGACTGCTGGAGACCGGGACCAGCTCCCCTGAATGGAAAATGGTGTAAAAGTAAATGACTGAGTAAAAATATTGTTAGAACACTATAATCCAAAGCCAAGAAATACTTCAATTCTTTCATCAGAATAACGGCATACGCAGACGGGCCTTCATTGTCTTCACTGGATCGTTTGGTTGTCTGTTGGTCTGACTCCATCTTTAATGCTCCTCACCACCAGCACAAGAGTCTCATCTCTGGCTGAGGTCGTCACATCAACTCAACCGAACTTTGTTGATTGTTCTGCTGCAGATTGAGCTGTGAGCAAGGCCTTAAGAAACCTTTTATTTACTAGATCTGGAAAAAATAAATCCAGTTGAACTAATGCTGCTTTTGTTTGTGTGCATTTGTGTCTTAATGTTTATGAAGCATTCACGCAATTATGATCAATTTTTCTTCCGTACGTTTTTCAGCATCTTTCTCGTTTTACAATTTTTATGCTATTTGATCAAATCGTAAATCAAAATGTTCGGCTCTTTCAGGGCAATCCTGCTGTGACTTCTGATATTGGTGCAACTTTAGCTTTTTTAAATATTTAGCCTTTTCTGCCATTTTTTTTTCCTCATAGAAAATGAATTGAGCTCATTTTCTATCCTTCAAATCTTTAGATGTGTTTACAACCTTTTACTGCTCCTTTCACATTTTGTTCTGCTTCAGCTTCTTTCAGCTTCCTTATGCTAATAGAAACCTTTTTTCCGCTAATTTCAACTACTTTCAGCTCATTTCAGCTGTATTTTCAGATGTTTTGTGCTCCTTTCTGCTCTATTCTGCAAACTACATTTTTGTGCTTCTTCTCACTTCTTTCTGCTAAATTCAGCTTGTTGTGCTCCTTTCAGCTTATTTCTGCAAGTTTCAGCCATTCCAGTTACTATTTTGCCGTTTTTATGCTTATTGTAGCTTTTTCAGCTAATTCTACATTTTTTTGCACTCATTTAAACTTTTCAGTCCAATTCAGCAAAAATGTGCTCTCTCCAGTTCCTTCTAGTAATTTAAGCATCTTTCTGCTTTTTTTTAGCTACTTTTCTGCTGTTTGGTTTTTTTTTTTGTTGTTGTTGCAAACCTGCTTTTTTCAAATAATTTCCACTTTTTAAAGATAAAATAAGATAGAACTGCTTCTTTCAGCCTAATTGGGCACAATTGTGCTCTCTCCATTTCCTTTTGGAAATTTAAGCTTCCTTTGTAGCTAATATTTGGCTGTTGTTGTTATTGTTGTTGGAAATTGCAGCTTTTTCAGATCTCCACTTTTTTGTGCACACTTCTGTTTCTTTCAGCCTAATAGGGCACATTTGTGCTGTCTCCACTTCTGGTCGTTTCAGCTTCTTTCTATCTTTTCAGCTATTTTTTATTTTGCTGTTGTTGCTAATTTCAGCTTTTAGAGCTTATTTACTCATTTTTGTGCTCATTTCTACTTATTTAAACCAAATTCAGGAAATATGCTGAAATGGAAGAACAAGCCTAAGCTAGCAGAAGAAAGCTTTTTTTTTTTTAGCTATTTTAATGTTTTTCAGGAATAAGCATTCACACTACATTTTTGCAGGAAATGCAATTTCTCTAGTTATAAATGCATCTGAGGGTGTGGGAAATAATTAATGTCCACCTGCTGACCTGATATTTCACGTAGTCACGTTTAATGATCGGCCATTTTTGACCAGGAACACCAAGAGAGTCAAAGTAAAATAAAACATCCAAAACTTAACAAAAATTATTAAAAAAAAACACTTTTATTCTGTTCATGTGTCTGATCAAATCTATTGGCTTTGAGGTCCAGCTTAAAGTAGATTGATTGCAAAAGTGAATATATTTAATATCTGATGAATAATTTCTGCAAGTTTCCATCCAGTGGTTAAGAAGATATTCTGCTAACAGACACCTTGTCTTGTTTTTTTCGGAGATGAATGTTGCAATCAGTAAAATAACATTTCTTGAGGATGTGAAACAGATATTAGGTCAAGTATTTCATTAGCAACCCTCTCCTTGTAATTTCTTCTCTTTTCCTCGTTCACTCACAGCTGGTTGCTTCAGATTGGCGCTCGGTGATGAATCCGGTTTGGATCTCTGTGTGGCACCGAGTCGTCAAAGACTCCACCAGAACAAACGCGCTCCTTGGTGCCTTCGAGAGCTCCTTGCGTAAACAGCGAGACATTTTCAGGAAAAAGTAGTAACTCTGGGGGGGTAAAAATAGACATCGGCACCAATTCAGCTGAGAGGGAAGACAGAAGAACAAAGAGGGATTAACAAAACCCAGCCGAGGAATGATCAGAGCCGGAGACTCAGAGGACTGAATAACTAAAATGTCCTGTGTTTGGGGGTTGGGAGGGGGGGGTGGGGGGTGGGGGGGGACGGAGGCTCTGAAATGTGAATAATTCAACTTGTTTTGTAGCTTAATGTGTTTTATTCATAGGACACATTATTCAGCACGACATCTCTGAGGCACTCCTCAAAAATGCTGACTCCAAGGTTGGCAGAAAGGGGGAGGGGTAACATATATAAGAAAGCTCACCGTCACCCCCCCCCCCCCCCATTTTCTCATTCAACTTTTATTTATACAGGTTAGTCTCACTCAGCCTCGAGGACTCATTTACAAGAGACCCGTTTTCAACAAAGAACACAGATGAGGAATAGACAACAGACAATCATATACAGGTAAAAGCATATAAAATGGAAAGTAAATAAAATAAATTATATAAAAATGTAACAAAAACGGTTAACACCATGAAGCGATGTAACTACAAACGGGAACATATCTGCGTTGGGTTTTGCAGTGAACTTAACAGTTGTTTAAAATCCCAGAGTGGTCAAAGTCGACAACTTCAGATCTTTTTGCAAGAAATTCCAGGTAACAGGATCGGAGTGAGAGAAGGCCCTTTTACATAGTTTGGTCCGCAATTTCAACTTGTGAAGAGGGAGGGTCCTAAGACTGAGCCTTGTGGTACACCATCTCTTCATTGTGACCTTTTTTCTCCACCAGCCAATCTGAACCAAAATGGGTTTTATATTTGCTCCGTGGCCACTGTTTTAAGGAGAAATACCCCAAAACCTGGATCAGATGCGACCGTTGCGGACTGCTCTCATTTGAATAGTTATCTGTCCATACATACATACACGCATACATACATACACACATACATACATACATACATACATACATACATACATACATACATACATACGCGCATACATACATACATACACGCATACATACATACACGCATACATACATACATACATACATACATACATACATACATACATACGCGCATACATACATACATACATACATACATACACGCATACATACATACATACATACATACATACATACATCAACTTTCCAACTTTCTTCCTTTCCAGGTCACAAGGGTCACTGGTGCCCATGTCCAGCAGTCAGTGTGCGAGATGCGGGGGACACCCTGGACAGGTCTCCAGTCCATCACACAGACAAACGAGACAACCATTCAAACTCTCACTCACACCTAGGGACAGTTTAGAGTTACCAATCAGCCTAACGTGCATGTTTTTGGTCGTTTTTAGGCGGTGCACTGGAAAAGTCAGGATTTACAACATTAATCCCAAATTATGACCCGCACGACAGACTGTGGAACCAATTTCCTCATGGCGTACACTCTATCACTGACATGGGCCTTTTCAAATCTAATCTTTAAACCTTTTTAGTCAGGCAGACTTTTTATACGCCACTCGAGGACGGACCTATTATGGTATAGGCTTCATACCTACTTTTGTCCCTCCCATAACTTCTGATATGCTCAAGATAATTCAACTGAACTTCATTCACATGTGCATCATCACTATACGGTGCCATACATTTTTGTCACCCCTGCTCCAAGGTCAAGGTCACAATCAACATCAAATGTTAGTGTCTTTCTTTGTCCAGGCTATTGCTAGATTAGCTTTATTGCTGTATAACAGTTTGTTGAAGGGTGTATAATGTGGTGTATGTGGTATTCTTTTACCTAGAAGCATTATTATATTGTTTTTATTATTTGTTTTGAATTTTTGCACTGTAAAGCACTGTGTGCACCTTTTGGCTGATGTACAGGGCTCTATAAATAAATGCTGATAAATTAATTGATCATCTACCAATCTGATGATGGCTAACTGAGTTAAACACCTTAAAGGGATGCATATCACTCGCTGCCTTTATGTAAGAATTTTGATTAAGATCATCCTCTGCTGGGAAATGATGGAATTGTAGCCATTTTGGTCTAACTTTAAGAATAACAAAATGTTGCTCTCAGAGTATGCGTTGTGGATGACTCTCGGCTGCTACCACCCCAACTTTTAGCTAAGCATCTGTAAAAGTGGTGGAGTTATAGCCATTTTGTGTTTATTTAGGTTAATTGGCTGCGGTGACCACTTTGCATTGGATTAGCTCCAAACACACATCATTCATGGGTATTTCCTGAAAGTTTAATTAAAATCCTTTAAGTGGTTTGTGATATTTTGCTAACAGACAGTGTTAACTTCAAATAAATAATAGCAAAACATGAATCAAATCTCTTGCATAGCCTACTCAGAGTAGGTGTTGGGGATTACTTTCAGCTAATACCATTAAATTTTCCATTGAACTTTGTAAGTTATAGCCAATTTTATGTTCGGTACAATTGTTTTGCTTTGGCAGCCATATTGAATTGGTAGGTAATTAGTTGGTCTTACATATTCAGTAAATAATTTACGAAAGTTTAATTAAAATTTGTAGCTGTACAGACAAACACAGACACTGGCGAAAACATTGAAACTGATATCATTAAGTTTGACGAATGTTTATTGAATTAGGAGTTTGTGCCTCTTTGTTGCCCTCGTGTCTCGAAGCGCCTCGATTAAACCGACAGCGGTTAGCTTCCACAAAGCCGTTCCCTCCCTCTGTCGTACGGCGCTGATCAGAAATCACACAAACATCAGTGAAACATGACCCCCGCCGCTTACCATGGAGTCCAGTTCTCTGCGATCGTTTTATTTTTATCTCCAGATCGACAACCAAACAATCACCACTGATGTTTCAGATCCTGCCGGTCCACCACGACAGTGGTTCATATCACGGACCGGATCGTTGAAGATTCTGGGTAATTATCATTTTGCAGGCTTTATCTCTGAAACTCATCTTTCTGTTAATTGATTTTTGCGCTCTCTGAGAGGAGTTTGCTTCCTGGAGAGCTGGAGGTAACGGACACTGAAGCCTGACGGGAGCAGGAAGGAGCGGTTCGAGGGCGTGGCGCTTCACGTGAGCGCGGTGGCTCTCTCAGGTTGCGGCCTTCGTCCCAGGGTCACTCCTACAAACACACAGACGTCTCCCCAGTAAAGACTTTTTATTCCCCTTCTAGCCCGATGACCTTTTCAGCAGCAATAAGCTGGCATTTTTTGAACTCTGGCACATGAAATCTGCCGTCATATGAGATTTCTGTCCCCTCCAGTTAGACTCAGCACTTGGACAGGTCTCACGCCAACAACCAGCTGACAGCCCAGCTTGTGTCCGAAACAGGGGAACATACTTTATTTTGAAAATCATTATTGTCTGAAACAAATCTCACTGAATGCTCACGTGTTTGCATAATTCCCAATATGTGGAAAAAAACTGAACAAATATGTGGGCTGCAGTGTAAAACACATGTCCAGGGTTTTCTTCCTATGGAAATGAGATCTAACAAAAAATATATTTTTAATCAATCTGAGGGTTCAAAACTTCAGTACATTCACAAAAAACAAGAAATTCCAGGTAATAATCATCACAATATTTTGACTACCTATCCATTGTCCTAACATGATCACAACCATTTACTATATCATTGAAAACAATACACCATAATTGGAGATTTGAACTCAGAGTATGTGTGGGGGATGACCCTCAGCTACTACCACACTAATATTTAGCTCAATATCTGTAAAATTAACAGAATTTAAGCCATTTTTATGCTTGATATGTTCACTTAGCTGTGACAGCCATCTTGAATTTTGTTTACTCCAAATGTTAATGAGATCTAGATGTACGTATAATGATTACAGATTTTGGGCAGCTGTGGCTGAGTGGTTAGAGCAGTCGTCCTCCAGTGGAAGAGTTGGGGGTTCAATTCCACCAGCAGTCACATGTTGATGTGTCCCTGGGCAAGACAATGAACCCCTCAGTGCGATGTTTGTCCCAACGGTGTATGAATGTGATCTAAAGCACTGATTGGTCTTCGTAGTTTCAGATTAGCTTTGTAGAGATCTAGTAGAGTGCTGGATGAATGGGTAAATGGAACCTCAGTGTGAATGAAAAGATATAAAGACGTTGCGGCTCTTTCTCATGTGATATCTGCAACCTTTTCTTCTAGGTTTCTATGCTGTATAGTTTTGTGTCATTTTTCAATCACTTGGAACAAAATAAACCTTAAAATTAGACAGACATTGGAACCGTTAATCCGGTAGATAAATTACAGAAGTAAAACTTTGCATCTTTACGGTATTTGTCTCGTTTGACTCCTGTGTCCTTGCGTCTCTCCCCTTCTCAGGTCTCTGTTGGAAGCGATGCGAGGAGAGGTGATGCTTTAGTCGATGTTCCCCTGAAGCAGGAACTCAAACATTTATTATTTTCTGTCTGAGAGAGGAGGGAAGGATCATGGCTGCCTCCAACTTTCCATTTACCCTCTAAGCTGTTTTTTTTTGAGTGAATGATGTAAAATTCAAAAGTTTGAGTTGCTCTGACCGAGCTGCCTGCTCGTGGGAATCCAACTTGTGGTATTTTATCGGTGTTACTGTGTGAAGCGGGGGGGAAAGAGTGAAAAATATGATCTTTGGTAGTTTGGGAGTTTTGTGTTCTACCTTGCAGCTGATTGGCTGGACCTCCTGCACCTGGGAAGGTGAGATCGACAGTGGAAGACCATCATCTATAACATTGCTGAAGAACTATTTATTTACTGTTCCTGTAAAAATGCCACGTGGTTTTAAACACCAATAGATATTAATGAGAGTTGATCTGCAAAGGCTTTTATTTGATTCTCCTTTAAATTAAAAGTTTTATTAAGGCCATTAGGCAGCCATCCGTCTATCCATCCATCCATCTATTATCGTTTACCTGCTTCTTCCATTTTAGGTCACGAGGGTCCCCGGTGCCCATGTCCAGCAATCACTGTGCAAGGGGCGGGGTACACCCTGGACAGGTCGCAAGTCCATCACAGGGACACATAGAGACAAACGAGACAAACAACCATTCACTCTCACTCACACCTAGGGACAATTTAGAGTTACCAATCAGCCTAACGCGTGTTTTTGGTCTGTGGGATGAAACCGGAGTACCCGGAGAAAACCCACGCATGCACGGAGAGAACATGCAAACTCCACCCAGAAAGGCCCCCAGACCGAGATTTGAACCAGCAACCATCTCTCTGAGAGGCAGCAGCTCTACCAGTTGCGCCACCATGCTACCCCCGTTAGGCCAGCCATGATGAAATATTATAACAAAGAAGATACTGCTGAATAATATTAAATATGGTAACAGAATTTGCCGAGTCATTGGATGCCATGGCATTTCCCGCCTTTTTGGGGAGCAGAGGGGAGTGAAGGGCTAAACAGCTCTGTTCTTCTCAAAGAAACTGTTGCTGTTACAATTATGGATTGTATCAATAAGAAATTTAATCATGAATAGTAGAAACTTCTGGGTATCATATGTGAACATTTTTATTAATTCACGTTTTATGTAGGCGATATAAAGGCAATACCCCCTCCCCCCGCCCCCCAATTCACCAATTTAGTATTTAAAGAGAACTGTCTGAACTTATGTTGGTGTTTCTCTTTCGGCTGCCTTTCCTGATTCAACATGGGCTCGAACCTGCAGTCTCAAGATTATGAGACCACTGAACACAGAGCTACCTAAACTAGCTTAAAAGCTAACTAGCTAAAAATCAAAAATATTTCTGTTTGATGCCTAAGTACCGTTGTTGGAGACTGTGGCACTGACTAAAAGACAAGAGACGGAACTGGAAGTGGCAGGAGTGAAGATGTTGAGGTTCTCCTCACCCTTACGAGTGTCGGCCGTCCGACCACGGCACCCTTCCAATTCTTTTGGTCCCAGGTGAAACTCAGACGAACTCAATAAAATCAAGAAAAGTAAATTCTATTTACCATTTAGTGTCGATAAGGCAAAAAAAAAATAACAAGCTCAGCGCTGAGGTGTCCGTCTGACCCGTTTTAACCCGGAAGCGGAGGTCCCGTGCAACAGAGTGCCCCAGCTTATGTTGGCCCTTGGCTCCGCCTCCACATTCGGGGCAGGCACAGCCTATCAGAGTGTATCAGTGGGGTGACTGTATGATGTCATTGGTCTTATCCGTTTCTGATGGTGGATAATAGGGTGATGTGCAAATCTAAGTGTTGGTAGCAAGCAAACCAAAATGACTCATCGGGTGTTGAACCTTAGATCGCTCATTGTGAGCAGGTATGATCTGTTCCGAACCAGGTTATGAGTCAAAGTAGACCAGACCTGGCCTCCAGCAAGATTAAACTTCTAACACAAGGATGGATAAGATTAGGGGTGCATGCACACCAGCTCTGTTGTCCCGAACTCTAGCCCGTTTTCCTAGGAAGTCCGGTTCGTTTGCGGAGGTGTGAACTCGCCATCAATCTCTGTCACAGAACAAAAAGGCGAACTCTGGCCCAGGCTAAAACCTAGGTCTTGGTCCGGTAGAAGAAAACTCGAGCGCGGTTCGAGTACAGTGTGAATGTAAGCAGAACGGGCACTGCTCCGCAAGCAGGAAGAGGAGTACAACGCAGGGCAAACAAACACTTGCGAATTAAGTCATCAGAAATTCAGCACAAGTTTGGGAGATAAAGTTAGAGAGGCTAGACTGAGATGGTTTGGACATGTCCAGAGAAGGGACAGTGGATTTATTGGAAGAAGGATGTTATAAATGCAGCAAAGACGAGATATATGGATGCAGTTAGAGAGGACATGGAGGTAGATGGTGTGAGGAGAGAGAAGACAGAGCGAGATCGAGGAGGAGGACTCGTTGTGGCGACCCCTGAAGATGGAAACGACTAAAGAAAAAAGAAAAAGACAATGGATACTTTTTTTGTCTAGATGTTTGGTCTAGACTGTAAGATGTAATGCAATCCTAAATCACAGTAGACTATTCTTAATTGAGGACAAAAAACATAAGAATACCGACAGTTTTTCAGGCTTTAGAATTATGATTGATCTCTGTTTCGTGTTTTCACAAGCAGCTCATTATTACCATGTGGTACCGTACAGCTCCACCTCTGTGCGCGAGTCAGGGGATGATGGGCTTCCATAGATTTACATGGCAGTATACAAAACTGACCTTTTCCTGAGCGGATCCTGATTAGTGGTTTCAGACAAACAAGGTGTTTCACACCGCCTTCTTTCAAGCACTCACAACGCGCCACCTCTCATAGGCTCCACACTGACATTTCCTTGAGAAATGAACGCGCCGTCAGCAGCGGCACATTTCGTTTTTACCGTGACTCTCAGTCAGTCAAGGACCAGATGACGACGATACGTAGACAAACGAGACTAGAGCTTTTTTCTTATTGTCTGTGACATAAAACCCCACAAACTTGTTTATACAGATTCAAATCGTACCAAACCTGACTTTTCATTAGGTGTTTGCTAAAGAAAATTCCAGGAATTCATTTCCAAATAAAGTGCACCGAATGACTAATACTGTTAAACGTCAGTAAACTCAACAAGCCTGATCTCCTTTACGTGTCTTTCGCCTTTGTCAGGCCGATTGAAATCAAAGATTCTTTGAGATTCGTGACTGAGGCAAAGGCCGTGTACCGAGACGAACTAAAACGAGACAAAATATGAGTAATTCTCAAGTCATTGTTCTTTTGTTTGATTAATGAAAGCCGTCTGGAGTCCCAAACAAAAGGTTTGCTTGTTCTTTCTGCATAATTTACCAAGATGCTGCTTTGAGAAGTTTCACATAATATTTTCATCCCAAGCTCAAGGGAATTCTGTCTCTTTTATGTGATTTTAATTAGCCTAATCAGCTCTCGGCAGCAAGACGCTACAGTGTAGATTTATGATTGTGCTCAACTTGATGGATAACTCACTCTGCGTCATGAGGAGACTCGTTTTTATTATCCAGGAGTCGTAGCATTTGGTGTGGGTTTAACAAGATAAAAGTCGTGGTCACAGAATCAGTAATGGAGCCACTAAATGCACAATCCGATACCACGAATGCCTAATAACGAGCTGAATCTACATCTTCGGCTGCTGTGATAGTTTTTAACTGCACTTAATCATTTTTTTTAATTAAACGTGATAATTTGGTGCGTTGTCGCACACGACAGCAGCGTTTAAAATAAAACGCGTCTGACGGCATCACTTCACTGCCTTTGATTATTTCCAAACGAGGAGTGGGTTAGAAAAGAATTCACACTCGGAGCACTTTAGTTTTTTTTTGTTTTGTTTTTTGGATTATCAAGGGTGTACAAAGTAATTTTTATTGGGAAACGAACAAGAAATAAGATGGAAAAAAAAAACTTGTAAGAAATTATGAGATCCTTTGCCCTTTTAGCAAAAATGAATCTGTTGTCTTTTAAGATTGTTTAAAATGCATTTTTTTGCGTATTTATGTTTGGAAATTCACATATGACAAATGTGTCTGTCTCACTTACTCAAGTTCAAGTTTTTTTTATGGTCATTCGCATCACATGTGGTACATAAGGTGGAACGAAATTATATACCAGTTACACCCAAAAATAACAAAAATATAAAGTATAAAAAGAATCCGTATACGAGGATCTAAGATGTACAGTAAGATATATGTTAAACGAACGCTAAACAAAACGCTAAAAGATGCTAAACACAAATAATTTAAAATAATATGGTATATTAAACAGCAGCCCGAACATGAGTCTGCACTGAATAGATGGGTATGAATGAATACAGCAGCATGAGATAATCAGCAGCATGAGATCAGCAGCACAGATAAGTCACATATCACCGATTTAAGTGGCATTACAGTGATTATTTGTTTCAGTGATAATCTATTCATGAGTCTAACAGCTTCAGGGTAGAAGCTGTTCCTCAGTCTAGTGGTTCTACACTTAATGCCCCTCAACCTCCTTCCTGAGGGGAGCGGGGCAAAAGGTGTGTGTGCTGGGTGAGTGGGGTCCTTCATGATGCAGGAGACCCTCTTCCCGCCCGCCCACATCCCAGAAATGTATTTTAAAATTACATAAACTGTGCATTACTCGAAGGGCATTTATTAAATTCCCAGGAATAAAAAAAGATAAAATCACTATATCAAATATTTATTGAAGAATTGAACAATGAGTACTTTAAGCTGAAGTTTATCTGAGCTCAAACCTGAAAATTGAATTACTCTTCACCTTTTTTAATTGTATTGTTTAGCGGTTTTTTCCGCCACACTGAGCTCCATGGGTTTGTTTTGACTGCACCGCACTGTACTTTGATCACAAAATATCCTCTGCACTTTTAGGTAAATTAGAACAAGTACACAAACAAACAGAAATTATAAGCTTCCCTACAAACACCATATCCGTGTCATTTAAATTACCCACCAATACACCCCCCCACCCACACACACACACACACAGGTGCATTTTTCTATATGTACAAGGACTTTACATTGACTTCCATTGTTTTTCCATTAATTTCCAAAAGCTAATCCTGACCCTTACTCTAACTCCACCCATTACCAGTACCTAACCCTTAACTCAAAAAAGACATTTGAACATACGAGGACCAGGCTTTGGTCCCCTTAAGTAGCAGTGGGTCCTCAGAAGTTCACGTGTATTGGAGATATGGTCCCCACGAGGTAACAAAAACACCCCCCATACACACACACAGACAAATATTTAATCTAATACGTAAAGGTTTTCTACGTAATAAATGATGGTTGATGGCTGAATCAATCAATAGACAAATCTGAACTTTAACAACAAATGTCTTTGATTCTGAGTGCGTTGCCAGTTTTGTTTTCTTCAAGCTCGCTTTGCATCACAATAACTTGGCTCAGTCGGACAGCCCACCAAACAGGTGGGCTGTCCTCCCACCTGTTTTCACTCGGTGATCAACTCACTTGTATAAAATGCTCAGCGTGTTAGAAGGCGTGTTTGAATGCCACCGCCTGTTTAGTTTTGCTTTCATGACTTAGGATATGTTGAATTATTGCGATAACAGAAACTGGCTCATCTTTTTTTTTTTAATCCCAGAAGTTAAATAGATGGAAGTTAAACAAAGACGTCTTCGTTGTGTTAAATCCACATCTTCTCTCCCTCCTCTGTAGATTTCTCTGCTGAGCGTTTACGTTGCTGCTCATCGGTTTCACTTGTTTCATTATTCATCAAGAGCAGAGCGAGCGCTGAACGAGTTCAGCGTTTTAGTTCCTTACGTAATGACTCGTACTGTTGACTCGGGTCCAAATGACTTTTGCATTAATTTGTGACACATTTCACATGGAGCGGTGTCTTTACTCCTAAATAAGCAGACGTATGTAAAAAAAAAATAATCTCAGGCTGTTATGTTAGTGTAAATGTTAATAAAACAGCATTTGCATGTACTGTGATTAAATGTTAGGATGATATAAATCCACTCAAACAAGAGCTCTTCTTGTTAAAACTGAGATTTATTCCACTGAGTCTCCAATTTGAACTTTGAGAAGTGAGCACCGTGTCCTCCCTCTTCTCACCCAGGAGCTCCTAATCTGAGCCTTGCTTCATTACAGGCTTTCGCAGCAGAGGAGTGTGAGAGGCTCTGAAGGTTACCTGCAGTCACGTCATCGTTTTCTCCCAGACATCTCCTGTGCCATAAACTTTGCATGAGCGTCGGGCACGGCCTGAATTTTTAGTACTGCCTCGGGTCCTCAAAGCAGTCGCCTTTCAAGCCTTTTTTTTCCCCCCCAAGCAGCAGTTCGTGCACAAAAATAAACATTGGTAATTAAAAGCCCAGCATTCTTTGAAGGGATGCATATCACCCGCCGCCTTGCCGGGAGTTTTACACTGAGATCATCGTATGTGTTCACCATTATTGAGCTGGAACCATTTTTGTGTTGGCTAAGGCTAATCTAATGATTTTATAAAATTCATCAAGTGGTTCATGAAATGTTTTACTAACGGTGTTTTAGTGGAGTGTTGAGATTTAGCTTTGTGCAGTTCCCAACCCTGGTCCCTGAGGAACGCCATCCAGCATGTTTTAGTTGTTCCTCTTCTCCAAGACTCCTCTGATTTGAATGAAAGTGTGAATAACAGGCTTCTGCCTAACTTGAGAAAGTAATTAAACCACTGGATTAGGTGTTGGAGCAGAGAAACAAGTAAAACATGCAGGATGGTGTTCCTCAAGGACCATGGTTGGGAACCCCTGAGAACCGTTTTATTTATTTAATGGATCAGGCCTATTTCAAGTAGTCTCCATTTGCCAACAGTGACATCAGCCACCAAGAGAGGAGGGATTTGTTTTACCTGCCTCACTACTTCATCACCCACTGTTTCTGCCGCTGCATCATCTTCATCGTGATGCGATTGTTTCTGAATAAACACATTTTTGAAGTGGCAGCAGGAGGAACCTTTTCCTCCCAGGAAGAGAAAGGAAAAAGTTGGTAAAAGTGAGAAGTTTGAGACGACGTGAGGGTGTGTGATGTTGTTGTGCGAGTGTGCGCCTCGTCTATCTGGGCTCCATCAATGCGTTCGCAGCCCCCCACCCCCACCGTTTACACTGCCATAACAAGATAACAAGGGGCCCCCTTGACTCCAGCCTCCCACAGGCTTTTCTGCTGACAGGTTTTTTTTTTCTTAAAGTTTGGAGCAAAACATTTTTTCTTTGCTGTAAACTACAGGAGGATAACCTGGAATATATGAAATGTCAAATTTTCTCTCTCGTTTTTAACAATAGTAAGACATGAAACGGCATGTTGCTGTGAGTGTCTCAGAAAATACTTTACTCCTTAAATTGAGCCAGTCAACGTTTCATTCCGAGGCTCCAGCTACACCGCACTGAATCTGTTTTTTTTTATATATTTGTAAGGAAAGAAGCAGAAAGTTCAACAAAACTGAAACAAAAAGTCATCATCAACACATTTAAGCAGAAATAAAATGAAAATGGCATTTCTCGACGAAGAAAATGCCGCATGGCGTGGCATCATTTTGAACAGACACTTTGTGATCTATCACTTCAAGTATGTGTTGTGACTGATCCTCAGCTACTGCCATGCCAAATTTCACTAAAATATCGCTAAAGCTGATTTAGGGCTGGACGATATAGCCCAAAATTTTATCACGATATATTCCTTAATTTCAGTCGATAACGATATAATTCCGATATCGATATAAACAATATAAAAGCCTCAGAAAAGCAGTATGAACTGTACAAATAACATAATGTGCACCTTTTATTTGTATTTAGCCTTCAAAAGAAATTTGAAATCACCGTCAAATAAACAAAAAAACTCAACTTTTGTCAATATTAATAGTTTTGACTTTAAACAACAACATAGCCTAACCCATGTTTGGTTTCACTTTTGATACAGCTGGGGATGTTGTTTCAGGGACATGTTGGCTCAAACTTTTATTGTGCTTCATCTTCTGACTCTCAGCAGATTGTATCGAGTGGGAAAAGTTAGATGTGTTCCCACCGCTAGTTGGAACGACTCTCCGTCACATTTTGCAGCACAAACCTGAAGTTTATCGGCTCTTAGATAGCCGAACCACGTCCACACCGCCAATATAGTCTTCTGTCATCTGCTTTCTCTTCACTTGCGAAAGCTTGTTCAGTCACTTTCTCACGGTCATGGCGCTCATTTTGAAGTGAAAACTTACTGCGTGTTGGAGATTAGCCTAGCCTAGCCTGCTACCGCTAACGCCTTCTGGACTCGAGCTCTGCATAACATCTACGTCACCACGCAGTTACTGTGTTGTGTTGCGGCTTTTTCTGTTCGGGTTGAAGTGTCAGTGAAACGCTGTAATGCGTATTGAAATATCGAAAATGTGCTTAAAACTCATATCACCGTTATTGAATAAAAGTATATTGTGATATATATCGATATCAAATTATTGTCCAGCCCTATGCTGATTGATGTATAGCCATTTGTGTGTTGGCTAAGGCAGATTATCTAAAGTGGCCATCTTGAGTCAGGTTGAGACTAAACAGTAAACAGCTCAGAATGATTATTCCCTGAAAGTTTAAAATAAATCTGTCCAGTCAATGGTGAGATGTTTTGCTAGCAAACCAAGTTGAAGCCATTTGGTATTGGCAAAGTTTTACAGTTAAACATTTTGCGATCAGTTAGTGTTTAAAGTCTAAGTTGGGGATAAATCTCAGCTACTATCACACCAAATGTTAGCTCATTATGTGTAGTTTACTGTGTTTTAGCTATTTTTATGTTTTGCTAAGGTTTATTAGCTGCGGTGGCCATCTTGGATTGGATTGATTACTTGTGTTTAAAGTGTAAGTTAGGGATAAATCTCTGCTACTACCACACCAAATGTTAGCTCATTATGTGTACAGTTTACTGTGTTTTCGCTATTTTTATGTTTTGCTAAAGTTGATTAGCTGCGGTGGCCATCTTGGATTGGATTGGTTACTGGTAGCGCTCGTATTATGTGTTGGGGATGACTCTCAGCTACTACCATGCCATTGTTTAGCTCGGTGTCTGTAAAATTGAGTTGGCTTTAGCTATTTTTGTGTTTGTTTACTAACGTCTTTTAGCTGCAATGATCTCAGCTAACACAAATGGTTATAATTTAATCAGATTTATGGATGTTAAGCCAAAGTTTGATGTGGAACTAGCTGAGAGTCATTACAAACACATTCTAAGTGCTAACAAGTACCGTATAGAAAAATGTCTTAATATTGCATGAGGTTCAGAAATACCAGTCTTATCGTGAACCGACCCTTTGGGCACTCACGCTCCGACCTTCGGCTCTTATGTTTCACTCGAGGGCTACGTCTCCCTCCCACCCCGTCCTCTCACCCTTTGCTACGTGGGCTCTAAATCCCTCATGCAGTAATGGGGGCTTTTGTTGCATTTCACACTTCATCACTTGTGAATAATTATGGTCCGTTCCTGTACACGAGGCCCGGGGAGTGGATGGAGATACTGTGGTGGGGCTGCTGCAGAGATCCGTGGACTTTTAATTGCTCTTTGAACTTCCCAGGTGGATTTCCCCTTCAGAGCTCTCGTGGTTGAACACTGACATTTTGGTTGAACCACAATGGCTACAGGGCCATCATTTCTCAACACAAGATGATCTTTGTATAACTCTGACACAAAACGTGGCGGGCGATATGCATTCCTTATGCTAGGGTTTTATTTTTATCTGTTTTGTGGGGTCAGAAGCTCTCCTGGTGGTGACAGACGCTCTCTTTTCTCTGCTCAGCATTTCAAAGCAGCAGAGTCTCTCATCCGTTATCAGCACAATAAATACTCGTATGTGTGTGTGTATCTACCGCGCCGTCTGTTTCTATTTGTGTCCGTTTGTACAGCCACGCCGCAGACTTTCATGCGTGCTGAACTGGTCCCTCACATTTGAATGTTTCAGGTGGCTCTTCACGTCTATTTTAGGATCTGAGCCTCAGCAGAGGCGGTAATACTTGCGAGTTAAAAAAAGATCAACAGTAGCTACAGTACAGAACGTCTGCTGCGTGCCGGCGTTTATTTATCTTCACCTGTTTTAGACGTTAAACACAATTGGGTCTGTCAGAAAACCTGCCGCGCTTCCTCGACACAAAGATGAATCCAGTTGAGATGTGCTAGCTGGACTGGGACTAGAGAAACTACATTTCATCTGAAAACGCACAATTAAGGCCAAGTGTTGAAAAATTAAATTAGCTGAAGCTGAGGTGTGAAACTTAAAATAGCTATGCAGATGGAGCATTAGCTGAAAGATAAACAAAAAAGGCTCATACAGGCCAAAAGTAGCAAAAGGTTAATTGAATATAATGAATGCAAGTTAAATGTAGCAAAAGGCTAAGTGAAAGTGGTAAATGGTTAGCTAAATAGCTAGTTAACAGTTGCAAAAATCTACATGGAAATATTAAGATTAGCTAAAAGATAAAAGCAAATAATATACTAAAGGACAAAATTAGCAAAAGTTCAGTTTAGCAAATATTAGTTAAATATAGCAAACAACTAGATGGGAATAGTAAAAGACTAGCTAAAAGCTAGAAGCAAATCACTCGCTAAAGGCCAAAGGTGCCGACTAAAAGCTAAGAGTAGAAAAAGGCTAGCTAAATGTTAAAAGAAGAAATTGCTAGCTAAAATCAACATAAAAGTCAATACTGAATTAAAGCAGCAAAAGGCTAACACCCAGAAGGAACGATGCACTAGTCAAATAAGAGCCGCAAAAAGCTCTCTAGAAGCTAAAAGTAGCAAAAGACTACATAGAAGCTAAAAGTAGTAAAAGGCTGGATTAAAAGCTTGAACTTGCTAAAAGCCAAGAGTACCACAGTGCTACCCAGAAGCTAAAAGTATGATAGATTAAAGCAACAAAAGGCTAGCTTGAAGCCAAAATGAACTAAGCGCTAGCTAAAAGCTAAGCGTAGCGAAAAGCTATCTAGAAGCTAAGGGTAACAAAAAATCAGCTAAGTGGCAAAAGTTAAAGCAGCCAAACTCTAACAAGTTAAAAGGAACTTGATGACTTGCTAAAAGCCAAATGTTGTGTAGCCTATAGGTAAAAACAAGCAAAAGTTAGTTATAACTGGTTAAAAGCTAAATAAAAAAAAATGCAAACTAAAAATGGCAAAAAGAAAATGAAAAGTTGCTTAAAATAACAGAAACAGAGCCAGTTTGCTGAAGCAGATTTCAAAGAGTTTCTGTAGGAACTGAAGAAATATCTATGTATTTCTATGGGGCATATCTTTGAATCTACAGATAAATATTTTGAGATGCCTAGAAGATACTAATATCAAAAGACATAGTGCCCATCACCTGAATGAGCCGAACCTTTTGATATATGAATGGTTCAAATAGCATTGAGAGAAAAACCCAAAACAGTTGCGATGATGCTAACTCAGCATTATTATATTCCAACAAAATAGACTATCAAGGAAAGGTAAGCTTGTGAGTTTTTTTTGTTACGTACCAACAAAAAGAGTCACATAAGAATACTTTTAAGAAGTAACATATCAGTATTTGTATTGTTGTTTGAGAGGGTAGTGGATCGGTCCACCTGACTCTGACAGATTTGAAACCAGAGTCCTGGATTAGTTTGATTGACAGCTCCTGAATCATATGATCTCTTTTGTCTGGTCTGCTCTAAGCACAGAGCAAACTCTGAATCAATATCAGCGCTATCAGTGATGGAAACTGAATGATGAGCACTCCCACATGAGCATGGCAGCAGCATTTTTCTACGCTCGTCTCAGGTGGTTTTAGATATCTGAACATCCACAGATCAGAGAAAGTCTGAAGTTTGTTGGGATGTAGAGGAAACAAAAACGAAGTGGTCTCAGTGAGATGAGGGGTCACAGATGGAATCACCTTTGACGCCCACAGCTGGATGTCTTTTTAAGTGATAAAACAACTTGTGGAAAATTTATCTTTCCTGTGTGCTCCGATTGATCTGATACTGAACCACCAAGCATCACAGAGGTTGGATGACTAGCAGAAAGACATCAGATATTAAAAGGCTTGGCATTCATTGAAGAAATGCATATCACCCACTTCCATTCATTCAAAAGTTTCAAACTAAAATCGTCTTATTTTAAAGCCAATTTGGTCAGACCTTGGGATTAACGTTGTGTACAATATCTTACAAAATTGCTAGATGTCAAGCTCATATTTGTTGAGAATGTCTCACCCACCCATCCACCCATTATCTTCACTTGTTCTGAAGTCAGGCATGTCTCGGAGACAGCACCAGACATCTCTTTCCACAGCCACCTCTTCCAGCTCTTCTCTCCGAGGCCAGCTGAGAGACATAGTTTCTCCAAAATGTCCTGGATTATCCCTGGGGTCTCTCCCAGTTGGACATGCCAAGAAACCCCCCCGAGGGAAGTGCCCAAGGAGTATCCTCACCAGATGCCGAACCACCTCAACTGGTTCTTTTCGATGTGGAGGAGCAGTTGGTTCTACTCCAAGTCTCTCCTGGATAACTGAACTTATCACCCAGTCTCTAAGGGAGAGTCCAGGTATCCTGCAGAGTAAACTAATCTGGACCACATGTATCCGTTATCTTGTTCTTTCAATCACTACCCAGATTTCATGACCATGGGATTAGATTAGATTAGAAAGTAGACGACCAGTTTTAGCTCAATAGTTGTAAAACTGACAAAGCTATAACCATTTTTGCCTCTTTTTTTTTTTTTTTACAATCAGATGACAGGCAGCTATCTTGAATTCAACTAATTCAAAGTAAATGTACTGTACTTATATAGCGCCTTTCTATTTAGTTAAGATACTCAAAGCGCTTTACAATACAACCTGTGTCCTCATTTACACATTCATAGAGCACTCTACTAGATCTCTACAAAGCTTATCTGAATCTGTAGAGCTTAATCAGTGCTTTAGATCACATTCATACACTGAAGGGACACACATTGCAGGCAATGTGGGGTTCAGTGTTTTGCCCAGGGACACTTCAGCATGTGACATTGGTGAAATTGAACCCCCAACCCTCCCTTTGGAGGACGACTGCACTAACCACTCAGTCACAGCTGCCCAAGTGTAATCAGATCAGTTGTAGAGGTATGATGATTAGGTTTTCATAAAATCTGTCGAGTGGTTCAAAAGATATTCTGCTAACAGAAACAAGCAAACGCCTCGCTCTGATTCTCTGTCCAGCACATAAAGGGATGGACAGGGCACTCTGAAAACTCCACAATAAAATGGCTCCTCTGAGCACTGTCCAACACACGGCTGAACTGCTTGGTAAGCTGGCATATGCCCCGCAGAGGGGGAGTGAAATGGAGCGGTCAGCGCACAAGACAAAGACCTGGAAATAGTGCTGGCTTAATTAAAGAAGGGGAACAAGCAGCACAGCTATTTACACCTAACTCTGACATAAATCTGCAGTTATCGCACTGCCGAGGCCATCTTCTCCCCAATTTAGGAAGTTCCCTGAGAGCTTTCCCTTAATAAGCAGTCCTACTGATTAAAGCCAGGCATTAGTCTCCTCCTGTAGCAGGGAGGAGGGTCTGAGGATCTGGTTTAACTAGAGGCAGAGTAGTTGGTGGAATACCAAGAGACAGTTAGTGTTTTATCATCGCAAGTCTAGACAGAAGGGGGGGGGGGGGAGATAACGTTAAATTGGCTATGTCTGATGGTCGACAGCCTAAAGGTGTTACATACAAACTCTTCCAATCTGGATCTGTTTCCCTTGGTTAATTGCTTCTCTAATTAGGATTTTCTTTTATATCCTGAACATTTTTTTCTCTTGGGATGATGGCGTATATGTGCGGCTCTTGACAAATATCTCCTGAACCATTGGGCAGATTTTAATGAAACTTGCATAAGATTAAGTACACATTTACTTTCAATGTTGGACCCAAACAGCTACAACTAGAATATTTCTTAGTTTAAAACTCTGATATGGCGATGGACCATAAGCATGTCTACCAGGATGGCTTCGAGACATGCGCTGAAACTATCTCCCATGAGATGCCAGGCACTTGTTAGGGAAGAATGATGTGAGAAGGGTGCCAAAGGTAATGTGTTCATTATGTTCAGGAGGACAGTGAGCGATCGAGAGGCCCGGCGTGGCAAATGCATCTGTCTGTACATCAGAGGCACTAAAGGAAATGATTTCATTAGAGCTGCGAGGCAGCGGCTAATACTCCGGGGCGCTCATTGTGATCACGTCAAAGGTTTTCTCGCTCAGTGACAGTCGGCGTGGCTTCATACTGTTTCCCCCTCCGCAAACACGGAGGCAACATGCCAAGCTGCAAACACCGTGTGTTGGCGTTTGATATGAGTCGCCCCACCCCCCCATCTGAATTCCCCCGAATCTCATCAACACCTTTCCTTCTACCTGTGTTATTAGCTGGCTTACTGCCTCGCTGTCACTGTCTTTGTTACAGAATATTCAAGAGAGGAAGAGAGACGGTTTTGTCATTTGCCTGTAAGGACAGATGTTGTTTTTACTGTACATAATTAATTTCTAAATCAAGGCTTAGCATACTTTAAAAGAATGCATTGCCTTTCATGCCAGTGTTTTAGACTAAAATTGGATAAACCTTAGGAATAAAATTATGCATCATGTATTAGCACTTAGAGTATGTGATGGAGATGACTCTCAGCACTGACCACCAAGTTACTGCAGTCCTAAATAGTAGCACTTGAAGGATGTGTTGTTAGTAACTCTCAGCTCCTACCATCAGCAAGTACCAGGCAGTGGGCACATACAAGTACTGACCTGGTGAGTACCAGGTATGCTACCTACGAGTACCAGGTACGCTACCTGCGAGTACCAGGTACGCTACCTGCGAGTACCAAGTACGCTACCTGCAAGTACCAGGAATGCTACTTGCTAGTACCAGGTACGCTACCTTCGAGTACTATGTATGCTAGCTGAGAGTACCAGGTACGCTATTGGCAAGTACCAGGTATGCTACCTGCGAATAACAGGTACGCTACCCGCGAGTAACAGGTACGTTACTCGTGAGTACCAGGTACGTTTCCCGTGAGTACCAGGTATGTTACCTCTGCGTACCACGTATGTTGCCTCGAAGTACCGAATACATGTCTGTAAATACCATATACCTACCTGGTAATACATACCAGGTACACATCTGATATGTCCCAGGTAGGTACTCGATAAGAATTAGTTATATTTCTAATACTGTAAGTACTGTGTATATGCCATATAAGTACTTTGTATGTACCTGTAAGTTCCAAGTCTATGCCCTGTAAGAACTTGGTAGGTGTATGCTGTACATATTTGTAAGTAACAGGCAAATACCCAGTACATTCCAGGCTTATAACCTGCATGTCCCATGTAAATACCTGAAACGTAACAGATGTGTGTCTGGTGTATACCAGGTACATACTTGTATATAATGGGTTGTAGTATTGCTGTGTTTTTAATTTTTATTTTAGTTCAGACAAACCTTTAAAATACAAACAGAAACCCCCTTTAGAGAAGAAGAAGAAAGCATATCGATGCACATTATCTGTTTTCATCTCCATGCTAATGACACAAGTGGATAAAACTCTGATTTGTTACTGCTGACTCTTTTGAACCTGTGCGAGCACCTGGGGGAACGGATCTGAGAAGCCAAAGTGTGTGTGTGGCGGTGCCTCGCTGTGTATCCGGGTGCCATGTGGCAGGGAGCGCCTCGCCTTAGCTCTGCCAACAGATAAGAACAGAGTGAAGCTGCTCGCTGCGCCAGGATCCCACCTCTGAGTCTGCTTCCTCGAATTTGTATTTCTACATCGTTTCTGTTAGCAAATTTTAAAACTCTGACATAAAAGGCGGCGGGTGATATGCATTCCCTTGAGGAGTGCTAAGATTTTTTATTATTTTTAGCCACTGTCTTTACATTCTCACTACAGAGGCAGTTAGTTCGGTCAGAGGTGTGCTCCGTAAAGCTGAAAACAGTCTGCAAATGTGGCGCAAGGTGCACCCGATTCCACGTCTACAGTTTTACATCTAAAGTCATTTATTGACTTAAACTTGAATAAATCACAGACGTAACTGGAGACGTGGTAAACGTTCAGCGCCACACTGGGACCTCCCTGACCTCGCATCGTTGCAGAGATTCCAGATTCTCGCTCCGGAATGGGATTATCTCTGTTCGGCACACTCGAGTCAAGCTAAACAAGCAGCCTTAACAAGGGTAGGAGCTCAATCAGACATACGCCAGCCTCCACCTACACTTCCCAGCAGGCACCGCCCGATTGTTGTAGAGCTGTCTGCTGCCAACATTTCACTGGGAGAAATGCACGCAGTCAGCACGCTTCAGTTTCCTGTGATTTAATACAGAACAAACTGATCTAAAGCGGAGGGTTAAACAAGCCGCTCTGCAGATGTGTCTTTTTAAATAATATTAAGATCGCTGCTTTACTCTTATGTATAGGAAAACTAAGCATGCTGGGAGTTTTTAGCTATTGGTTACCAACTTGTTGCAGTAATGTTGCTGAGTCATTCACATGACATTTCACGTTTATAGTTTTCTCAAATGTATTTAATTTACCACTCCGTTGTGCTATTTTCATCAATGAAATATCAAAGCACTTGGTTTGGATCAGGTATAGTTAGCTATTGATTTTGTTTTTTTTTTAAACTTTTCTATTTTTCAGAATGTTTAACTTCATTTACAAACTTTTTCCTCATTGAAATCCATCCAGATCGCTTCAGTTCCTTAAAAAAAATGTTCTTTTTGAAATCAGCTACTGGCTCTAATCATGGTCTTGTATGCTACTTTACTTTTCGACCACTTGTAGCTTTTAGCTGCAGTTTGGCTAAATTTAGCTATCGCTTTGCTAATTTTATCTACCGTTTGAAAAATGTTAGTCAGCATTTGTTTTGATGCTTTTAGTGAACTTTTTACTAATTGCTACGGTTCACAAATTTTAGCTTTAGTGTATAGTTAATTTCAGCTACAGTTTTGCTAATTTTAGCTTTTGTTTTGTTAATATTAATTACTGTTTTAAATATTTTAGCATTCATTTTCTATTTTCAGCAAACGTCTTGCTAATTGTAACTGCTGGTTTGCTCATTTTAGCTTTAGCAAAAAAAAAAATTTAGCTACTTTTTGTTTTCTAATTTCAACATCAGTTTTGCTTATTTTAGTCCCAGTTTAGCTTATTTTAGCTTTTGTTTTGCCAAGATGAAATACTGTTTTTAATATGTTACATTTAGCATCTGTTTTGCTTTTATTTATTTAATTTTTTGGTAAATTAATTTTTTTTAATTAGCATCTTTTGCTGCTTTAGCTGCTGTTCTGTTGAGTTTTGCCTGTTTTAGCTATGTTTGTTCATGTTTGATAATTTTGCTTTAGCATCCATTTTGTTACTTTTGGCTACAGTTTTGATAATTTTAAGGATTTCTTGTTAAAATTGGCTACTGTTTTAATTATTTTATTTTGGGCATTCAATTTGCTATATTAGCAAAATTTTAGCTAATTGTAGCTACTGCTTTCGCGGTTTTGGCATTAGCAGGTGTTTAGTTAAATTTAGCTACAGTTTTGCTAATTTTAGCTTTAGCAAATACTTTAATTTTATTTACATTTTGTTTTCTAATTGCAACATCCATTTTGCCTGTTAGTCCTCATTTAGCTCATTTTAGCTTTTGATTTGCTTTGCCAATATGATATACTGTTTTTAATGTTACATTTAGCATTTGTTTTGTTTTTATTTATTTTATTCTTTGCAAATTTAGCTTATTTTCATCATGATGTTGCTAGATTTTTTTTTTTTTTCATCATTTTGGCTGCTTTTAGCTGCTGTTCTGTTGATCTTTGGCAGTTTTGCCTGTTTTAGCTCTTTTCTTTGCTAATTTTTTACACTGTTTTTGACACAGTATAGCTTTAGCTATCATTTTGTTACTTTTTGCTACAGTTTTGTTAATTTTAAGAATTTCTTGTTAATATTAGCTACTCTTTCACTTGTTTTATTTTGGGCATTAATTTTTTTATATTTGCAAAATTCTAGCTATAGTTTTGGTGATTATAGCATTAGTATGTTTAGTTAATTTTAGCTATTTTTTTATTTTAACCTTTGTTGTGTTGATTTGAACTTTACAATGTTTTTTGTAGCTTTTAGCTGGTTGTTCTAGTCTTAATTCTTGTTCCTCTGCTTTTAGCTTGTGATTCTCATTTTAGCCTTTATTTAGCTCATTTAGCCTCTTTTTTAAAAATAAAAAAAAAATCACTAATTTTCTCTTTTTGTTTTTACATTTAACAGCTCACGTTCAGCTTCTTCAGCGTGTTTTTCAATAAACATTTAGCACTCGGCTTCCACTGCGTTTGACAGAAAATGTATTTTCTGCAATGTTTGTTTACTGTAGGTTAACCAGGAATTAGATGCAGCCGAAACATAAAAGGCCTGGTGGTAGAGGAACCCCGTTTGAGTGACAGCTGCTACACCCACCCTCACATCCCTTCTGGACGCCTCCTGCAGCAGAACCAGCCCCACCTGATAAAACCTCTCGTCACGCTGACAGCTGTCATCGAGTCAGCCGTGTCCTCCGTTCGGTTTGTTTTCCAAATTAACGAGCAGATCTCCTCGCGGTGGTCCTCGTTTTTCCTTCTCTGAAGAAGGAGGAATGGGCCCGCGGGGACGGAGAGCAGGCAGCGAGTTGTGTTCTCCAAGCGCCGACAGGCCGTTTGATTTGACATTTGCTGCAGCAATTATGGAAGTTGTGAGGAGTTTCAGCTCGGATGTGTCTCCTTAATCTCCTCTGTTTACTGTACGTCGCTCAAAACTCCCCGCTGTTCTAAACGAATTAATCCGGTTCGGTGTGGAAACAAAGCTTTTAATCTCATTCAGAAACATAACTCGGCTTGTTGACTCGTGACGCAAACGCAAAGTTTTTATTGCACATACAGGAGCAAAGTTTGATTCTGGAATTGCAACTCAAGGAAACGTCTTCCACCCAAAGAGTGATTATGGTTTGTGTACGTCTGTTAGCAAAATATCTCATGAACCATACAATGGATTTTAATGAACTATGCTAACGGTAATCATCTACAGCTGATTACCATTTAGAGTTGAACCACTCAAGATGGCTGCCACAGCTAAGCAGTCTTAAACACAAAATTGGCTGAAACACAGTTTTATAGAAAATGCGCTAAAGTTTGGTGTAGTAGCAGAGCCTAACCCTTAACACATAATGTAAGGGCTGATTGATTGCACACAATCTGCTTTGAAAACGTTGTTTACTCTTGGAGTCAAAACCGTCTGTTAGCAAAATATCTCATGAACCAGTGGACCGATTTTCATGAAACTCTGGGGAAATACCGTATTTTTCTCCGTATAAGTCGCACCTTTTTTGCATAAATTTGCACGTCCTGCGACTCATACACTGAAGCAACTAATATACATTTTTTCCTCATATTTATTGTTAGGATAATTTAATATTATCCCTGTAGCTCATTAAATAAATATGCCACACAGGAGAGGTAGATAATTTTCTTAATCCCAGGTTTAATCTTGCAAGATGGAACAGATGTTGAAATACAAGCAGGTGAGATGTTTACATGACGCTTGGTCTCCAAGTCTGTCCAAAGGGAGCATGAAGAAATGTCTTTTTATAATGTTATCAGACAAAGGCAAGGTCACACGACTCTTGCAGCCTCCTGCTTATTTGGGTGAAAGGCTCCATGCTAATGCAGCACTCAGTCCAGTCATAACAACCCTTAACACACACGGTAATATGAGTTATAACATTTGACATTAATAAGTGAAAAACATCTGTGACCTTTCACATCTCCATATTTATAAACCAGTGTTTGGCTGAGATCTGACAATTTCATTCATTCTGACATAGAAAATATTGAACACTACCATTTTAAGCCACTAGAGGGCCCTCGACTAATATGGCAAGCCAAGTGTCTCATTAAAAGTGGCTATTAATGAGACACTTGGCTTGCCATACTGGCCACCTTCGTCTCGCTCCAGAACTCCTGGAACAAACGTCAAATCAGCTGATTTGACCATTAAAGTGCATTTATTAAGGAAAAGTTAAACTGAGACACTTTTACTATAATGTCAAGCAAACAAATAATTGTTTTTAGGTGTTAATCTGGTTAAATTCTTGTTAAAGTCCTCTTTTGCACGCGCCCACTGCCACCATTTGGCAGCCATAGATTTTTGGCACAACACCAGTCCACGTTTCCTGGTGGTCAGCGGTGACGCATAATAGATGCGACCTATACGGCGGTAAGTACGGTAATCTCTAAATGTTCAACCACAAGTCTTTAACTTTGGAGTCATATGGATTTAAGATGGCTGCTAAAGTCAATCAAACTTAAACACATAGTTGGCTTTTATTTGGCGTCTGTAGAGGTATTCAGCTAAACTTTGCTGTTGACGTAGCTGAGAGTCCTCTCCAACATGAACTGTGAGCAAAGTGACTGTGAATGTTCTCATCCTTGTTAGAACCCTTAAAATAATTTGACGCGTGTAGTTTCGCTGAGTCAGCTTGTCATGACAGTATTCTGAACTGCTGCATGTCCTGTCACAGCTTTCTAAACATCAGAACGCTCTCGGGCCTCGTGTCAAACAGAGAGACGGTCGTCAGCTGAAATTAGAGCGGCATTATGGTAACGAGTTAGGCTCATTGTCGGCCGTAACACGCAGCTTAAGTGGAGCCCGTGGAGTAATCAGCTAATGTTCTGAAACCAACAAACTGTAATTTTAAAATCGGCTGACGGAGCCGGAGGGCAGAGGCGTGTCGCGGTCTGTAAATCGCTCGTGTCTGCCTTCAGCCCGGGCCGAAGCTGCAGCAGCTTCAACGGGGACTCTGTGGCGCTAACGGAGGCTAACGGCTCCTGTTAAAATTAAAGCTGCACTTCCTGAGGGGAGGACTGAATTATTGAAAACCAGTCTGGCTGCTGAGCACAACCTTACATTTAGTGATGTGCAGATCCATTCTGAAACATCGATACCTCAATACCAGAACTTTATGCTCTAGAATCAATTCTCAAATCAAACTGTCAACACTTTTGATACTTCAATCATTTCAGGTAATGTACATCACTAACAGGGACATAGTGGAAAGTAACTAAACCATTGAGATCTATTTAATAGATATTAATATATTTTAATAGTTTTACATCGGCATATATTCAGGTGAGTTAAAGGCAAGTCAGAGAAAAAGCTTGGAGAGAAGTTGAGATGCACCATGGACCAATGATCAGTTTGTTTCGATGTGTTTTCCTTTTAGAGGTTTAATAACTCAGTCGGACCGGCCTCCATGTTCCCATTATTAAATTTGGGCAGTTTGGTGAGTCCCTCCTGTCTTTTTGCTATAATAAACAAACTATGATTAATACAGACGGTGATTAGTCATGTGGAAGTGACAACATACCATAACATACCATTTTATTTATAGAGCACTTAAAACAGCGTCAAGGCCAACCAAAGTGCTGTACAGACAGAACAACAGGAAACACACAAAGCAAAATACAAAATGAAGTAAATCAGAATAAAGACATAAAAACGATGCAGATAATAAATAAGACGACAAACCAGTGTGGAGCGTACAGGTTCAAAACACAGATCCTCTGGTGTTGAAAGCTACTGAATAGTAGTGGGTTTTTAAACAGGATTTGAAAACCGAGAGGGAGGGGGCCTGTCTGACAAGCAGAGGTAACTCATTCCAAAGTCTTGGTCCTGCTACAGAGAAGGCCCTGTCACCTCTGCGCTTAAGACGAGTTCCTGGAACTGTGAGGAGCAACTGGTCCGCTGACCTCAGGGAACGTGGTGGGACATACGGTTATAGCAGATCAGAGAGATGGTGGGGGGGGGAACTGTTCAGTGATTTGTAGACATACATGAGTATTTTGAACTGGATTCGAAGGTGAACCGGTAGCCAGTGCAGTGAGGCCAAAACTGGTGTAATGTGCTCTCTTTTGCCTGTACTGGTTAAAAATTGGGCTGCTGCATTCTGGACCAGTTGTAGTCGTGCAATGGAGGTCTGACTGATACCAAACAGGAGTGAATTGCAGTAATCAAGCCTAGATGTAATGAATGCATGTATTACTGTCTCCAGGTTCTTTTTGGACAATATGGGCTTCAGTTTAGACAGCCGCCTCAGTTGGAAGAAGCATGATTTTACAATCATGACTGTTAAGCTTCAGGGAAGGGTCCATTATCACGCCCAGATTAGTGACTCTTTGTTTTTCTGACAGGGTTAGAGCAGAGAGGTCGATGCAGTGATTTGTGATTGTGTCGTTGGGAGGGAACAGCATGACTTCAGACGTCTTTTCATTGAAACTTAAGAAGTTTAAAGCCATCCAGTCCCTGATGTCAGCCAGGCAGTTGAGCAGAGGTTGAATAGAGCATGTACCATTGTGTCTTAGGGGGAAGTAAATTTGACAGTCATTGGCGTAGAAGTGAAAGGGCATGTTGTGTTTTCGGAAAATAGCATCAAGTGGCAGCAGGTATAAAGAGAATAGGAGGGGACCCAGGATGGACCCCTGCGGAACCCCCCATTTAAGCTCTGTCGCTGCAAAACTAAAATCCTTGATGGAGACACAAAAGGATCCATCAGTGAGGTAAGATCTGAACCAATTGAGGGCTGATCCTGTGACGCCCACCCACTGCTCCAACCTAGCAATGAGGATCTCATGGTCGATGGTGTCAAAGGCGGCTGTGAGGTCCAACAGGACAAGCAGCACAGAATCACCGTTATCTGTGGATATGAAGATGTCATTAAAAACCTTCAGCAGGGCAGTTTCAGTGCTGTGGAGAGGTTTAAAGCCAGATTGGAAAAGCTCTAAGATGGCGTGATCCTCCAGGAAGCACTTCAACTGGGACTCAACTATTTTCTCCTGTAGTTTAGAAACAAATGGGAGTTTGGAGACAGGCCGGTAGTTGGACACGACTGAGGGGTCACGATTTGGTTTTTTCAGGAGAGGCTGGACAGCAGCATGTTTAAAGGTTTTTGGCACCACACCAGTTTACATGTGTGCTGATTATTGATACTGATAGAAATATACAGAGCAGGTAAGTGGGAGATGAGCTACAGCTGAGTGATGAGGAACAGGTGAAGTGGGCGTGGCAGGCTGAGGGTAAATTTGGACTGACCAGGGAACACAGGGAAGCCAAAAAACAAAACACTAAAAACGCCTTACAAAAGACACACCCCGACAGGTGGTGGGTAAAACCACTTACTGTCTCAATAAATACCTCCAAAAATCACAAACACAAACTGTGACAAAACCTAGATTCTCCTTTTCTCACAACAACCTAAAAAATCAGTTTGTATAAAACTAATTGCGAGTTCATATGTTGACACAAGAGACGACCTTCTGGTCTGTTGCCAACAATCTGCTCCATAATGTCTCCGTTTTGTTTCAATCTAAAGAGCATCCTGCTGAAAAGCCCCAGACATAAACTGTACAAACAAACATACGAAGGTAAAATGACCCAAATATAGGAGCTAGATTAAAGTAAACATGGACTTTTCCTGATTTTAACGTCAAAGCAGGCTGTTTGTGTCCACACGTGGTCCGACTGAAAAGCTTAAAAAGAAAATGTTTCCATAAACGTCTCAAGGGACAAATTAAAACGATGGCGTTTTATATCCAACGTGGCATGAGGAGGGCCTATAAAGAGGCACTTGTGTCTTTTATTTAACGCAGTGACTCCGTGGTCATTTCCACAAAGATTAAACGCACGCAGAACGCTGATTTAGAGTCCACGAGGTAATAAATCCTGCTGTTATTGCGACTTAAGGGAAAAAGCTGATATTTCTTACTGCCATGCCATTTTCTGTTTTCATCTCAGCTCGAGTGACACCTGCTTTAAATACGCAGTAGTATGTCTATTTAATTAAAAAAAAGTTTATTTACATATAATTACTGTATGTCTTGTTTATAGGAAATCTAATGTATATTTGCACAAATTTCCATGTTTTAGTGAATAGTTCCACTAAAATGCACTGTAAAAAAAAAAATCTGTAATTCAATTTAAAAAATCCTTTATTAATCCCAGAGGGAAATTTAAATAATTATTATGAAATAAAACTGGCAGCTGGGTTGCCATGCAGAGAAATCATTCACAAAAAATACTGTGAACATGTAAATATTTTTTACAGAGTAAGCTATAAATTCAACAGTTTTACTATGTATAATGTATGTATTATTCTGTAAACAAACACATTTTAACTGTACTTTATTTTATCTTCTATGTAAAAATTCATTAAAAACAATACATTGTAGAAAAACTGGTCAATATGTACATTTATTTAAAACTTTCATGATCTACAAATGCCAGTATTTTACAGTAATTTGAGCAATTTTATGCTAATTCATCAATTAAAAATAGTTACTTATTTTTAATGTACCTATCCATACAATATTCAGTAAAAATTTATTTTTTATGTATTTTGACATAAACTTGTATTAAAACAGTGTTTAGGTTTACAGAATATGTAAATTTTACGTAGTAAAACTGTGGAAAATACTGCTAACTCTGTAAAACTATATACATTTTCACAGTATTTTTTACAGTATTTATTTTTTTTGGTAAAAATTACAGAATCTTTTTTTACGGTGACTGAAATATGGAAACAAAACGTACATCAAAAACAAGAATGCCTTTCAAAACCTTTTTTTTTATTTATTCTGAACAAGTCTCCAGCATCTGTTTAAAATGGTAATAAGAAAATTATGAAAAGTTTTCCAGTTTTCTAGTCAATTCAACCCAAATAGCAGAGTACACAAACGTTATTGTCTTAATGCATGAATGGAAGTAAAGTTCCTCCTCGGCAGCCGTCCTCCTGCCTGTTCTCGTCGGCGGCGCGCTCTCCCCCGCTGCTATCAGAACTAGGCTACCTGAGCCGAGGAGGCGCCGAGCAGTTTGTTGCTGTAGTTGAAACAGGAGATGAAGGTTGAAGTCAAACAGGCTGAATCGTTGCCGGTTCCCCAGGTTGCTTCTGAGAGCTGTCGAGGCGTTCGCTTCCTGGCGTTGTCGGCGTCGTGACAGAGCATTTGTAACACCTCCACCCATGGCTTCCACGACTCTGTCATGTCGGAAGAAATCAACTTCCAGAGAGGAGGAGAGGGGGGAGGTTCGTACAGACGCTTTCCCTGCCTGTCGAGGAGGCTTTCTGAGATGCTGGTGGGGCTCGAAGCACCGTAGTTTCATGAATTATTGTTACTGATGTCACTCACGGGCTCAACGGTCTAGCTGCAGGGCTGGGAGAAAACGTGTGAACAAAAAGGCCCCAAGTAAAAAAAAAAAAAAAAGAATAAACAGAAAGTTGTGGAACAATGACCTCTGCTTCAGACTTCAACAATCCTGGAGTTACCGTCCCAGAACGGTAAAAGGTCCAACTAGAGAGTTACTGCAGAAATTTTGACCGGGACAGTACGATGTGTTGGGGTTCGCTCTCAGCTACCACTATATCAAATTCAGCTCAACATGGCAAAAAAAATAATAATCTGAGTTATAGTCGTTTTTTTTTTCTTTTAAGCTATGGTGGCCATCTTGGATTTTTGATTTGGATTCAGTATACGATAGGGAACGTGCTCGGCTACAAACACACCAAATTTCAGCTCTAATTGTGTAAAAGCAGCCGAGTTAAAGCCATTTAAATGTAGCTTTGGTGGCCATCTTGGATTTTTTATTTGAACTCAGTATTTATTGGGCATTGCTCTCAGCTACCAACACCAAATTTCAGCCAAACATCTTCAAAAACTGTTGATGTATTTTTCCTTTGTAGCTCTGGCGTCCATCTTGGATCTTTGGGTTGCAGTCAGATTGCTCTCAGCAACCAACACGCCAAATTTTAGCTAAATAGCTCTAAAAACCTCTGAGTTATATCCATTTGAAATTAGTTTTGGCAGCCATCTTGCATTTTTAGATTTGAATTCAAAATGTGCTTTGCTTCTGTCAGGTATCACCACACCAATTTTCAGCTCAATATCTTTAAATGGTTGAGTTATCATATTGTTTCCCTTCTAGCTAAGGTGGCCATCTTGGATTTTTAATTTGCATTTTATTAAAAAAAAAAACTCGCTATCAGCTGCAATCATATTTCAGCTTAATATCTCAAAGAATGACCGAGTTATACGTCAATTTTGAGTTTTCCGAGTTAGCTGCGGCAGCCATCTTGAACCAAAATGGCTCCAAATGTTAATCGGATCAGAGGCCTTTCCCCTCTAGGTGACCTCACTGTGAAGAGTCCTGTCAGTGTTTTTCAATGGGAAAAATGGCGTCTTTGTTTTCAAATCATGTCGCCATGGTAACTCAAAATGCCAATAAAAGTAACCGCACGCATCACGGTGCTGAGCCGGCCATTTTGATTTAACATTTGTGGAGGGGACACGTTGTGGTTCGGGCCGCATTAAAGTTGATGGAAGAGCAAGAGCCTTTTCAGGTGGATAATAACGGGGTGCTGCGTTTACAAAAATGTCCTTTTAATTTATTGCACAACTTAAGTTGTTAATAGAAAATGAATGGCTTTAATAATATTTCCAAATTGTTTGATTTCCTAGCTGGAGTCGTATTAAACATGATTTGTAACCATAGAAGGTCACAGGCTGTCATTCAGTTGCCTTTGATTACTCTAATTAACATCTCCGTTTATGACTGTTGTGGAAACTGTAATTTATGAGTCAGCTGTAAATATGCCGACAGCTCCGAGTGCCACGATGACAGAAGTCTCAACATGTGAATTAAAACGGCAACAGCTCCGTCTGCCAGCCGCCTCCCTAATGAACCGACCGCCCTCTGAGTCGAGAATGAAAACTCTTGCCCAGATTCAGTTTTGCTTTTCTGCAGACGCTCATAAATAGCAAAGCACTAAAATAGGACGCACGCTGCAGTCAGCACGCTTCTGTCGTTTTACAAATCGGATCTACAAAAACCTGCTTCCAACTACAAACAGAGTGGATCCAGGTGGGATGACTCAGCTCTCTGTCCCAGATCCTTCTGTACTCTCTCTAGTCGTCATGTGTCTAAGAGCCCGATGAAGGGGAAATCTCACAAATGTGCCAATACTTAATGTTTTTCTTTGAATCCTTTGAGCTCTAAAACACTTCCATGCATCTAAAACCCGAAGTTGAAAGGGTATGAACAATCAGTATCTTACCTGCTGTAGATAGCCATTTGAACAAGCTAATTTTAAACAGAGTTTAATTTTGGCTGGACTGATGAGCTAACGACTAGTCCCAGTGAGACCACACATTATTATAATAAAACTTTAGTTTGTTTCTTACTTTATTTTCTAGTTTAAATACGTGTAATAATTGTGATATTGTGTATTTTGTCATATATACATACCTGTGTGGACGTCAGCAAAAAGAGACGAAAAGTATTTTGAGAATCGCTTTATTAACGTCTTCCATCATTAAAACCAGAAAAAAGAATGGATGATAACCATTGGTCTTCCCCTCTTATATTCGCTCCCTTTCACAATAAGAGCCTGCATTCTGGTGTGAAATATATAAGTTTGTGTCCGCCACGCCTGTACATTTCTGTATGTTTGTATATTTGCATCTATATTTCTTTGTATATCTATATCATTTGAAATCAAATTGGCAGTAGTAAATTTTTCTCTGACTAGCCATTAGCTCGTTCGATTCGATCAGACTTAAATTGTTTTAATTTAATTTATTTTCCTTTTATTCAAACAGGTTAGTCAAGTTGAGATGCAATTGTCTCATTTGTAAAAGAAGCCTGTTATACAAAAGTAAAACAATGCAATTGTTTTATTTTTTTATTTTCTAAACGAAGGTCAGTCGAAAGGCTATCTGCAGCAGGTAAGATGATAATTGTTCATTAATATCCAGTAGAGCCTGCTTTGAAAGGGTCTTAAGTCTTTGAATAAACTGTTTTACTTTTATTTTCTGCTCATCAATACAGTGTTAACTTAACATTTAATGCCTAATTGTGGACTGACTGGTTTTTTTTTTTTTTGGGGGGGGGGGGGGGGGGGGGGTGCATTTGTTTAAGGGTGTCCATTAACCCCCACCCTGATGGCGGTCCTGGTGGTTTCCCGTCCGGGGTCAATAGGAGATGCGATTCAGCTTTAAAAAATGACGATGCAATACGAGCGAACACGACGGAGTTTCATCACATTTACAACAAATAAAACAATCCCACAATGCAACTCTTCCTTGTATATTATTTAAAATGTCTCGAATAAAAAACGCTTTAATGCCAGAGGAACGAGAGGAGAGCGCTTGCCGCTTCACAGTTTGTTGAAAACTTGTCACTCGAGCGTTTTATCTCCCGTCATCCTGCAAGGGGGGGGGGGGGGGGACGTAAAATAAAATAAAAACTTGAAGGATCGTAATGGCACGTCAAGCGGCGGCGACGGAACACGAGCGCATCCACTTGATTTCACAACGCCAAGCGTCTGCCGCCGTTTCAATCACAACACGGAGGGAGTGAAGGGTGCTCCGCCAGCTGAGATCCTGATGAGCCCACGTTGGAAACGACGAGATAAGGAACTTTAACGGGGCCAGAGGGATGAGCTGCACTAATCAACTCCACTCTGCTGAAATTACAGATAAATGAAGCTCCCTAGTTGTGATTAATTAAACCAAGAAATCCAAACTAATGAGAGCACGCCGAGGCAGGTTGGTGCTGCAGGATGTCGCGTGTGGCGCCGAACTTTTGAAGGAGCGCCTCGGCTCCAGGCCACAGCCCGCTTTAACATGCAGGGGGTGATTTTTGTGATCCTGCACAGTGAAGTGTAAAGGCAAGATTTCATATAAATGCAAATATTTAATACTTGTATTGTGCTGAATAGGGAGTTAATGATTCCCTCAGGAAGTTAGTGGTGCAGCAGGTGCTCACGTGCTCGCCGACAAAAACAGCTAATATTTGATGACTCTTTAAATGAGGCTTTTATTTTTTTAATTAACACAATCTGCAGAAGGACGGAGTTAGAACCCAAACTAGAAAGTTCCTGGAGAAACCGACTGCCACGCCGCGGCCATTTAAAAATGTTGATTTGACAGGAATGTGTGTTGGGCTGGGCTCAGAGCTACCAAAACACCGAATTTCAGCTCATTTTTTCTTCTTTCGGCTGCAGCGAGCTAACTCGCACGAAGACTCGGTAATTATTTTTACATCGGATGTCCTTCCTGACGCAACCACAGACCACCGAGCTACCACAGCCCTCTGTGTGGAGCAGAGAGCTGCTATTTAGGGTGCCCAGAGGAGCATATGGTGGGGGTTAAGTGCCTTGCTCAAGGGCTCAGAGTTGAGCAAATTAGAGTGGAGGTAGGTGTGGGCGTTTCAACTTTCCCACCCACATTTTGATGTTGTCAGTTGACGGAGTTGAACTGGCGACTTTCCAATCACAGGCCCTCCTCCTCTAACCTCTGCACCACCACTCCCCCTCAGTCAGTTTTACATATATTGAGCTAAAATCCATCATGGTAGTAGCTTAGAGTCGTCCCCGACATATGCTTGCAAAATCTGCGCATATGTTAGCATTGGAGTCAAACTTGTTAGCAAAATATCACTTGAACCAATAAAACCCAAGTAGGTATCGCGGCAGACAAATTTGTAAAGCGTATCTGGAGTGCCACATCTGATTGGACGATAAAACAATGGGCGGATCTGGAAGGTCACATCTGATTGGACGATAAAACAATGGGCGGATCTGGAGGGTCACATCTGATTGGACGATAGTAAAATGGGCAAATCTGGAGGGCCACATTTGATTGGACGATTAAAAAAGGGCGTATCTGGAGGGTCACATCTGATTGGATGTTAACCACAGACATTATGTCTCTGGTGTTAACCAGTTCGACATTAGCGGCGTCTCCATAACTTCTCTTTCCGCCTCACTTAACACAGAAATTCCGGTTACATTTCAAAATAAGAGCAACATAACTGGGTAGTGGAGAGGGCTAATTTTTTATTTTTTATTTTTTTTATCTAGCCATTACATTACAAAACATATCCATTCTGGTTGTTGAATAATGTGTAAATAGTTACAATCGATTCATAAATAAAGAAAAATAAAGTAACCAAAATATTAATGATACTTAAACTGGCCTTGGGACAAAAGATGTTTCCTTCAACTTCACATTTTCTTGTTCAACTTTTAAATCAGTCGCTGCAGATGAGTGTTGGTCAGTTTCTGGAAGAGTTCTGCCACTGGAGCAGGTATTTCTGTTTACTGGTTAACTTCAGCTGTCTCACAGTTTAAGGGTCAATCCATGTTTCAGCTCCTTTTCATAGATCAGGTCTCATAGAAGAACTTCTAAAGAGCAACATTTGCGTTTAGCTTTTGTTTTCTCGTTACAGGACTCGTGATCTTTAATTGAGAACAGACTTTTTGACAAATGGGAGCAGGTTTCGCTTCAGATGCTTCATATTTCATTGCACCCAGACCACACTCAAGCCGACCTGTGTCAGGTGCAGCCTACAAGAACAAAAGAATCTTCTTGTGTTTGACAGCAGATTTAACGCTGGTTCTTAGAAACCTTCAGTTTTAAAATAATATCTCACGTAACTTATCTAAAGAGCAGCAAACGCAGCCAATCGGTGTTTGCTCTCTACAAACGCCTATTCTAAAGAAACGCCCACTTTTGATCTCAGAGAACCCCTTCTCATAAAACCAGTCAGAGTTTGGAGTGGTAGTAGCTGAGAGTCCCGCTCTCTGAGTGGAAAGACAGTTGGCGTTATGTGTTCCTTAATTTTTTTTAAATTAAATTTCAGGTTAGGGTGTAAAAACTGGAGCCTTGGCTGAGTAAGAGAGCTTTTCAAGAATTTTTTTAATACGTCAGCCACCGTTTAAAAAAAGGCGCTTGTGTCAACTCCCGTGCGCGTCTCTTTTTATTTTCCAGGAATCTGTGTGGCCCGGCTTCAAAAAGACTTTCTGTCCGTGTTTGTGGCTTGTCAGTGCGTTTGAGTGTCGTGATCCTGAGAGCTGCGAGGGAGCGAAAGGCCCGGGCTCTATTCCCCAGGAGCCGTCTGCCAATCATTTTCTAGGACTTAGTGCAAAGAGAAGGGTTGGAGACAAAGAAAAATAGAAGAAAGGACAACGGAAGAAGAAAAGCTCAGTGCAGAATGACTAAACAGATCCAGCAGAGATGCCTGGAGCTGCGGCCCAACTCCGCTTTGCTCCGGTAAATATCCGGGCTCTGAAAACCAAGCTTCGCTATTGATTCTAATGATCCGTTCAGCAGCTCCGACTTTAAAGAAATATTAAGAGTGAACAAAAAGTAACTAAATTAATAAAAAATCTCATGAATGTGACACCCTGGTTGAAATGTCTTTTTCTTTTCTTTCGTGACAGCTCAGCCATTTGAGATAATTATTAGCTTCTCCGGCCGCTGCTGACCGAGACACAGAAGCGCTCATTAGCAGGAATGTGACGATGGTGTCACGCTGCAGGGACACTAACGAGGGGCGAAGTTTGACGACAGGAGCTTGATTGAAAAGGCTTCAGCTGTTTATTCCTCAACAGCTGCGATCAAAAAAACACTTCTGGGCGCGTTTTAGCTATGCTCAGGGATATCCGGTAGTGTAACGGTAAACTAAAGAGCACGAACACAAACAGTAATGTCAGTGGGAGTTGGGATCGGTGCTCAATTTATTCATAAAGCACATTTTAAACAGCAGCTGTTACCAATGTGCTTAACTGTAAAAATGAATGGGAGTAATTTAATGGAAAAATATATGTATAAATAATGATAGTACTGAAAAATTAATTAAAAGCATCAAAAGAAAATATAACAGAAAAATAAAATACTAAATCATATCGCACTGTGTTAAAAGCCAAAGGTATCAGGTGTGTTTTTTAGCAGAGATTTAAAAACAGGAAGTGATGTGTCTAATGTTGAGGAGCAGATTGTTCCAAAGTTTAGGGCCCACGACTGAAAAAGCCTGATCTCCTCTGAGCTTCAATTTTGTTTTTGGAACCACCAAAAGCAGCTGATCAGATGATCTCAGGGCCAGAGAAGGAGCATATGGTTCCAGGAGCTCAGACATATGAGGGCGCAAGGCCATTTAGGTACTTAAGATCAGTAGAAGAATTTTAAAATCAATTTTGGTACATAGCCTACAGGGAGCCAGTGAAGGGAGGACAAAACTGGTGTATTATGATCAAATACAAGATCCTGTTAATAGCCGAGCTGCAGCATTTTGGACGAGCTGGAGACATGAAATGGAGACCTGACGGACTACAACATAGTGCGCGTTACAGTAGTCTAGTCTTGTAGTGATAAAGACATGGACTAGTTTTTCAAGGTTAGATCTGGACAATACTGGCTTAAGCTTCGCTATCTGCCTTAACTGAAAGAAGAGTTTCTGCAGAACAGAATTAATTTGTTAGTTAAACTTAAAGTCAGACTCTAAAACCATCCTGAATTTTCCAATAATTCTCAGTCAGGTCATCTGGACAGTTTCTTTTTTATAGGGACGTTTTGCCCTCTATCTGGAGGGCTTCGTCAGTCTGAGGAGTTCCAGTAAACTGTGTCCCCACCAAGCAGTAAACTTCTTAAGTGGACCAACCAGTTTGCTGGAGCTAAGAAGGTTTCTGGGGGATGTCTTGTCCCCCATCGACTCCTCCCAGGCAGGCAGCCACAGTGGTTCAAAGTGGCTGCCTGCCATCCATGCCTTGTTGTCATCAACACATTTTAACAGGGGGAGAATGGAGCAAGAACTATTAGGTTTTAAAGGCAGATAAATCTGACAATCATCAGCATAACATTGACCATATTTCCTCAGGAAAGACCCCAAAGGGAGCAGGTAGAGTGAAAACAGGAGGGGTCCTAGAGTTGAGCCCTGTGGGACCCCACAGGAAAGAGGCACTGAAGCAGATACACTATTTCTAACCTTAACACAGAAACTCCTGTCAGTCAGATAAGAACGGAACCACTCTAATGCTGCACATGTAATCCCAAATCCCAACCGTGTGTCTTTCAGCTACAGTTTGTTCAAGTTCAAGTCAAGTTTATTGACATTCGCATCCCATGTGGTACATGAGGTAGAATGAAATGATGTACTCAAAGTCCTAGTTACATCCCAAAATAGTAAATATATAAAGTGTAAAAAGAAAGTATATAAGAATGTAAGATACAAACTAAGATAAGCTATTTGGGTTGCCAATTAAAAAAAAAATGTACGTGCAGAACCTGCAAAATTGTATTCTTGACTGTGCACATTATTTATTTTCACTGTACCCACCTTGGCAGCTGTCCCCACTTATTAAAGCCCATTTTGGAAATCAGTTTAGATTATTTGTCTTTTTTTTTTTTTTTTTTAGGATCTGGATGTTCAGTGTTTCAGCCTCAAATGTTTTTCTGTAAATGAAATGCTGCTGTGCAGAGGTCGATCTACAACTCAAGCGCTGTGAGAAAGCTTGGAGACACTCTTAACAACATTATTATTATTATTATATCAAGAGCAATGTTAGGTTTCACAGATTTTCTGAACATGTTTAAAACTCAGCTAACCAGACTGCGAGCCTCTGTGGGGAAGTTGACAACCCCTGTGAATGTTTTGAGACACTTGGGAGACTTCCTCACAGACGCCATTCAACAAATATGAATGAATAACCAAATAGTGTTATTTCAAAAGAATAATATAAAATAGATGAAAGCTTTGAGAAGAGGTGTTATTGAATTTAGACTAACGTTAAATTTAGATAAACTTTATCTCAGATTTGTGAACTAAATTAAAAGTGTCTAAAGGCGCTGAAAGTCATTTCTTCCATCAGGAGAAGGATGTTTAATCCTGCCAGGAAAGTTGTCTTCATTACCACCATGGATATGATGAAACCCGCTGGTTCACGCCGTCACAAGAAGAGATGTCTTTCATTCCGTGGTACATCTCTTCCAGCATGGCAGTGCCTCATCACTCCGGGATGTTTGAGGGTTCTGTGGACTTTTCTCCATTTCCGTTGACCGAGCTCCATCCAAGATGGAGGGACTGAAGCAGCAGAACCCGGCTGGGTCCTTGGGCTGGCTCGGTGACAACGCTCCAGCAACTCACGTGCCACACTTGTGCCAACTCCAACCGCCTCCATTGTCAGCATTACCTGATGATGGTGAAAGAACTGAACCCAGGAAGGCAGAGCTACTTGGGGAGCTTGACCAACTTATTTAAATTAAATGAACATAAAATCATCTGGCCAACAATGCTCAATTGAAGATCAATGAGATCGGAACTAGAGGTAGAGCTGCTGAAGTACAGAGGAAGAAGTCGGTGGAGACTCCGAGGAACTAAAACTGAACATAAAAGGACAAAACAAATCTTGATTCTTAATAATTGTAGCAGATGTTAAATCCCAGAACCAAGCATGACTTGCACTGTCGGACTTGTGCACAGTTGGCTCTCAGAGTCTGGTGACTGTCCCCGGCTCCCATCCGGCCTCGATTCACAATCTGTTTTAGTTGTTAAGGACTCAGAACAGACTGACGCTTCCTGTCTGCGCTAACGCTCTGATAAAGTTACCGGAGCAGGATAACCAACATGGAGCGGCGCTTTGTGTCTGTAAAGATAATGGAGCTATTAAATAAGCATCAGCTCATAAAGAGATTTGTTTCCTCCTAACACATGAAAAGACTCAATATCTACAGACTGGACTCGATGCAATCTGTCTGATGGTCTGGATAAAACACACGGACTAATAATTGGTAATATTATTACGTCATGAATAAAAGCTGCCAGATGTCTATTTCTTACCTCGAACACATTTAAACAAGTCAAGGTGTCACTCTGATGTATCGTCACTCTTTTATTTTCTCTCCTTTTATTTAGGTGTTAATTAAAAAGGCTGCTTGATGCGTCTTTTATATAAAATTTTTTTTTTTTAAATCTGTCACTTGCGAAATTTGCTATAAAGTACTTTTTCATTTGATGCACTTCATTTGTCAGATTTTCCAAGTGGAATCAGGTTAGCTTAAACTAATCTTTTGCACACATACAGTGTGTAATAAAAAGCATTTGAACGCACCTCAAATAGATACTTTTATTAAAATACAAACGGCATGATCTTATTAAAAAGCACCACGCACTGCAGCGATTAAAGAAAGGGGGGAGCTCTCAGGTGAGTGGCCTTCAGATTCTTAACAAATAGGAAGTGAAAGCACTGTAGGTGCTAAAAATACAAAAAGGCAAGTGGAGGGCAGAGGAAAAGAGCTGCGTGAGACCGAACAAAATAAATTGTGCAGGTAAACAACGTAGATGAGAGAGAAGCTTTTAGATCCTGAGTGAACAAAAGAATGCAGCACTAAAAAAGAAAAACTGTGAAAGGTGTGTGGGTAGTTTATGTAGTCGGTGTTGTGAGGGTGGCCACATGCAGCGAAGGCACCGTCCTGTTTGGGTCTTGATGTTCGGTGAAACTTTCAGAGTGTTGAGTTTATCCGACGGGACAGTTTGACAGAGGGTTGCTCTGCAGCAGGCAGCAGATCGATTGTCCCGCTGAGGAGCGCGCTGAAATATCATCTCGATAAAAGATGGATGGCATTTAAAAAGTGTGGAAAGTAACCGAGATCCATTTCTGATTTGATCCCGGCGGCCGTGCAGGAATCTTAAACAGAAAGGGGTTATTTAAAAAAACAAATAAAACAAGCAGTTAAGATTTTACCTTTAAGGGTTTTATTTATCTGACCTGCTCAAATAGAGTTCTAATGATCATTTTGTTTCTAATCCTTTAATTTAATTCCTGGTTTGTTTCACTCTTGTTTTCGGTTCCTCCTTCACACCTGCTCCTAATTTCTAATCACACGCCTGCAAAGAGTCACTTGTTTTCCACCAGGTGACCTTAGCAAACACAAAAATGACTTAACTGTCACATTTACCACTCTGGAGGTAAAATTTATCGTTGCCCTGACTAAACTCCTCTAGAAGGTGTTCTGACGGTAATTACCTGACCTGTTATGCAACTAACTCACCTGTTCAGTACTTAACTTACATGTCAATAGGTAACTCTTCTGTTCAGTAATTAACTCATTGGTTCAGTAGTTAACTCACCTATTTAGTAATTAATTAACCTGTTCATTAGTTAACTCACCCATTCAGTAATTAACTCATTTGTTCATTTGTTAACACACCTGTTCTTTAATTTACTCACATTTTCAGTATTTAACTCACCAATTCTGTAAATAACTCACCTGTTCAGGAATTAATTCACCTGTTCATTAGTTAACTCAACCTGTTCTGTAATTAACTCACCTGTTCAGCAGTTAACTCTTCTGTTCATTAGGTAACACACCTGTTCATTAATTAACTCATCTATTTATTAGTTAACACACCTGTTCAGTACTTAGCACACCTGTTCAGTAGTTAACTCACCTGTTCTGTAATTAACTCACCTGTTCAGGAATTAATTCACCTGTTCATTAGTTAACCCAACCTGTTCTGTAATTAACTCACCTGTTCAGCAGTTAACTCTTCTGTTCATTAGGTAACACACTTGTTAATTAACTCATCTATTTATTAGTTAACACACCTGTTCAGTACTTAGCTCACCTGTTCATTAGGTAACCATACTGTTAATTAGTTAGCACACCTGTTCAGTAGTTAACTAAACTGTTCAGTAGCTAACTCACTTGTTCAGTAGGTAACACATCTATTCAGTAGTTAACACACCTGTTCAGTAGTTAACTCACCTGTTCATTAATTAACACACCTGTTCATTAGTTATTTCACCTGTTCAGTAGTTAACTCACCTGTTAAGTAGTTAACACACCTGTTCAGTAGTTAACTCACCTGTTCATTAGTTAACTAAACTGTTCAGTAGCTAACTCACTTGTTCAGTAGTTAACTCACCTGTTAATTAATTAACACACCTGTTCATTAGTTATTTCACCTGTTCATCTGTTCAAAAACAGTTAATACTCTTTTAAAGTACCCTTTCTACAAAATGATGCAACAAAATTATAACTTTTTATGTTGTCACTTCATGGATATTAAAAAAAAAAACATTCTGAGAACAGTGAAATATTCTTCCAGAACCATCTGGTTCATTTTATTTTTAACTTCACTCATCATGTTATTTGACATTTTCATCACAGTCTGGGTGGTTCTACAGCAGAAGGATGTGAGTGTGCACAAAGTGGACTGGCTAGTCATGGTTGTTAACCCTTCTGCTGTCCTGAGGCCTCATGAATCATTTTGACCCATGGGCAGCAGGAGGGTTAATATCATGTCAAGTTTGTGCAAAAACACCAAAAGTTTAGTTTTTTTAAACACCAGAAATGTCATTTTCATGTGGATGCGAGATCCAAATGCAGCATTTGTTTCATTTTGGGTCCTTTTTCCAGCATTTACTCTCATTCTGTGACAAGACCCCCTATTTATATTTTAAACATATGAATAAGACAAGTCTTCAGAACCAGACCGTTTGCATGTGAAGTTAACCAACTATGTCAAAGATTCACTCCCAGAACATTAAACTACCATTGATGGGAACTCTTACTCTCCCAAATATATCGTTTCCAAGGCAGGTGACAATATATTGTCTTCCAAACCATATCACAACAGTGCCCAATGAGGCCTACGATGCCTTATAAAAGATAATGGATTATAAAATTGTTTTTATATCCTCTGAATGTGCAGAGGCCACGTGCCGAAGGCTTTCCCCGCAATTGTTTTAAGGCTCATGAATCGTCTAAATCGATGGGGGTGATTGTGAGGAAGGCAACACGGGGACGTTTACACACCGTCTCACCTCATAACCTCCCCTCAGTTGACCGGACGGACCACGCCGCGGTGCTTAAGGCGGTTGAATGGTGCAGCTCACTGCCTTAGATCACACTTTTATTTCCCCCCGCGGTGCCAGAAGAAACATATTTCATCTTTTGTAGCCTCTGAGTTCAGTTCACAGTCCACTTCAGGATTCAAGAGTTTTGTCTGAGCACTAGTGATGGAGGAAACTAAATTTATTGTTTTATTGATAATGATTTCTATAAAAAATTACCAGTGAGGCTATTTGTATATGATTTATATTGAACTCATGACAAAAAACTATTCTCAGCTTTGGCTGAAGGGATCTAGGATACACATTTAGCAGTTCTTCAAGCGTCTGCATGTTCATTAAATCTATAAAGACCTTTGAATTTATGTGTTTCTGTTAAACACCAAGCTGGAGTTAGCTAGGTGTCTAACTGGAAAGTACCATGGTATACTAAACCCCAACATCCTTTTGGCTTTTTCACATGTGCACGCTCTTTTTGACACGTTTCACTGGATAGCCATTCATTAAATTACAGACAGATGGGAGAGATGACCTAATGAGTTGATTTAAACAAACAAATCCACAATGAAGATGTTCCACATGTGCATTTGAATCAAACTCTGTTTCTTGCAGCGCACCTGCAACTTATCTGGATGCATGAGGTGACTTGTTGTGTAAACATGACCGTTTTATATGTTTGCTCTTTAAATTTTGCACATTTCAAGGGTGTTCATGTAACGATTTACTTAATACCCAGATAGTACGTGAGCAAAAAGAGCAACCCCAAGACTAGGAAAAGTTAAGTTAAGTTAAGTTTGTAGTCGTCTGAAAGATGGGTGGAGTGCACGTTGCTGCTGCTCCTGAGAGCGTTGCCCCTTATTCTTTTTAGATAGAAAAGGGGAAAAGGCCATGAGGAGAGGATAGTGGTATTACAAAAAAGATCTCTTCACACCTTGTCCTTATCAGGACATGATTTAAGACATGACAAAACTCGACCAGCAGCACATTTATAAACACATTACATTTGCATTTGATGACAAGACGGTGAGATTTGTCCATGAAGCACTTCCAGATAGCGCCATAGTCCTGTTAAGATGTTGGTGTAAGGCGGCACGACTCTGATAAGCATTCACAGAAGTTCTGTGGGAGGAGGGGGGGTTGCGAGAGACAGAGCATTCTTAGTTTACACATGTCCCAAGAGAAATTTGATAATTCGGCCTACTTCGAGGCCGAAAAGGGAAGTCAGATTCAGATAAGCCACAATTGTTGATTTTTTTCAGGCAGACTGTTATTTCTCGTCAGTTTTGAGTTCTGCTGGTACTTTAGATCCAAAATGGCCAAATTTGTGGGCATTCCACTGGTCCGAGCTTATAAGCTCCCGTCAAGATCGTCCCCAACATGCTGGGAAGTCCCAGAAGCCACAGGTGGCCTGCGATTCTCACAAATTGTTTCCGTCTTACGGTTTAGCTAGTAAATCAGCTGATTTTGAGTGCTCGAAGCACGAACCAAACCTTCACATGTGAAATCAACAGTAGAGCTGCAACTCAGCCGGAAAGGACTGGAACCCTGGAGAGTAAGAACAAGAGTTAATATTCTGGTTTCGATCCATGAGTCTGATTCAAGATGTTGTTTGTCTCTTATCATGGAGGGGAAGGTCACAGCATGGGTGAGGGTCCAATAGTTCTAGTAGTCACAAACGAGGAGGTCCCAGAAAGGTTTCATAGATCGGTGGACTGGTGATGGAAAGCAAGGCATGGCTGGAGGAATCACTAGGAGGCTTTAACAATGAAACCAGGGAGGTCCAAGGCACAGGAGGAACACAGGAGTCCGTGCTGAGACATGAGACAAATGTTTGGTCTTTACAAAACACTAACAATGGTAAAGTGGCCAGGAACACAACTACCGGTAGGCAGACAATGCACCAGCGTTGGGTTGAAGTAATCATCTGCCAGTTATACTCCTACAGCTCATTAGGATAATGGTCCGCAGGGTGTGAGCCTGTTGGCGCCATCTGGTGTCGAAGAGCTGTAGGGAAAAAACTGTAACGCCTACATTTTGGGCATGTTTTGTTGTGGAGAAGTACTCGTGAAGCCACAGTTTTTGTTTCTTCCACCACAAGGTTGCACATTTTCCGCTGTTTTTATACAATACTTCAATAAAATAACTCTTCAATTAAATAACTGATGGTAAATCTGGCTTCAAACACATTTTCATGTCAGATTCCATTAATCTCAAACCGGTTAAGATGATTGGTCAAATTGGCGGAAAAGTTGCGGTGACTGATCAAAATTCAGACTCTGAGCAAACTTTAAGGAGATTTGTTGAACTTGTAACAATTTCAGTCACATGACTAATACTTCCTGGAGGGACTCATTGATGCTATAAGCTAAGCTAATTTTCTTAGCTTATTCGTGACATACAGGCCTGAAAGTGGAGGGAACATTTAAATAAATGTTTCTCAAATGCTGTTAAATCTGAAGAAAATGGGCTTTATTAACTGTTCCTGCTTGTGTCAGGGATTCGTGCTGATGCTGTGCGGGCCGGCCGACCTTCAGCCGACCCTGAGCCATTTGAAAATATGATTGTAATCCCTGTCAGGATTTGGCCGGGGCGTCTATTACCGCTGTAATCTGTCACACTGGCATGCTGCATTCATTCCACGTCCAGGTTAAGCTCCTCTTTCTGTCTGCAGCGCTCATCACCATGTGGGAGGGAATTGGTGGTGGTGGTGGTGGGGTGGTGGTTTCCAGTAAAGGTGCTAACACGACTGAGGAGGGAGGATGTTTTGAAATTGAGAGCGCACAGCTTGGATCGAGGTGAAGAAATCTATTGTGGAGCACGAGGTCTCATTACTGCAGGGGTAGCTTTAACCCCCAACCCCCTTCTGTGCTGCACACCTTACCGAGGGAAAGAATAAAAGAAACATAAAAAATGTATTTTTGTAAAGAGAGATTTCCCACAGCTGATGAAATAGAACAGTCACTAATGTCACATAAAGTTTTAACGGTCAACCCAAGGATTCCAGGAGCTCTGCTGGGTTTGGGATCATAAATAAGATCCGGTTATTGCCAGACTGGGGATGGAATGAGGAAATATGATGATTCAGACTTGTCATGGCCGCCTGATGTGTCCAGAATTAAAACGATGTTGGTGTCGAGTCGAGACGTGACGATACTTGGGTTTGTTTTTGCTCCTTGAAGATCTTTAGCTTCTTATTCAGGGCGAGAAGAAACGGAGTCGAGAACAGAGGTGAAGTGGGTGATTCCTTCCTGGATTCCACGTTCAGGACATCTGTCAGGTTTGACTGGTGGGGGTCCGTCTATCCTGATGACTTGTCTGCAGTTTGTAAATTTATATTCCCACAAGTCCCATCCTCCATCAGCTGCTGCAGAGAGGCTGGGCGGAGGCTGCCAGCCCCCACAGGCGTGTCTTACTCAGAAACTAGACGTGGTCAGGACCGTCCACTTCCCTCGCCTTCACTGGGCGGCCTTACATCCACTCTTCAAGGATCCCAGTGATTAAACGGAGCAAGAAAATCAACCTCTAAAGGAGCTTAAAGGTGCTGCTTTGTGTATTTAATGTAAAAATGTAGCATAAGAGTTGATGCACGTTTAATGAGGCAGTACAAATGTTTAGATGTTACTATCTAACCTGCTTTAGATGGCTCTTATAGCCGCCTTAGTTTGGAGAAATGGACTTTCTGATGGGAATGTCACAAAAAGTTGGAAGAAAGGGTGATCGTTAATTGACGGGTCTCTTGTGGTCCACGGGGGTGGGGGTGGAGGGTTTGCTCTGATGTTTAGACTCAATAAAGCTGCAGATATAGAGGGCAGGTTTGTGTTCGAAGATCTTGGTGCGACTTTTTCTCCCGACACAAAAAGGCTTTATCTAAAACAACCCACTCTCAAAACGAGTCTTGGTGATGTATAAAAACACAGTTTTATAAACTTACTTATTCAACCTTCAGTTTCACACATACATCAACAAATACGTACATGTCCATGTAGAAGCAGCTAACTTTTGCACTTCCTGTGGAGCCTGGTGCTCTTCCTGTTGGAACCCCCTCCATGTTTCAGCTGGAATATCATCTGCATACAGTAAAAAAAAAAAGATAAATAGAAAGTTCCTGGAGAAACTTTGACGGGGACTGCCACGGTGCGGCAAAATTTTAGCTCAACATGGCAACATGGCAAAAAAGCTATAGCTTTTAAGTTATGGTGGCCATCTTGGATTTTTAGTTTGCAATCAGAGTCTAACAGAGATTGTTCTCAGCTACCAATTCACCGAATTTCAGTGAAATAGCTATAAAAAAAAACAACCTCTGAGTTATATCCATTTGAAATTAGCTTTGGCGGCCATCTTGCATTTTTAGATTTGAATTCAGAATGTGCTGTGCATCACTGTCAGCTACCACCACACCAAATTTAAGCTCAATATATTTTAAAATAGCTGAGATCACATTTTTTTCTTTTAGCTAAGGTGGCCATCTTAGATTTTTAATATGCTTTAGGAATGTATAACTCGCTCTCAGCTACAACCATACCAGATTTCAGCTCAATATCTCAAAGATTGACTGCGTTATAATCAATTTAGAGTTTTCTGAGGTAGCTGTGGCAGCCATCTTGAACAAAAATGGCTCCAGATTTTAATCAGTGTTTTGTTTGAAACCTCTCTAGGTCATGTGACCTCACTGTGGCAGTTAAAAGCTGTGAGTGTTTATCGATGAGAAAAATGGCTTTGTTGTTTGCGAATTATGTCGCCATGGTAACTCGGAATGCCAATAAAAGTAATGAGTCGGTTGTTTTGATATAAAATTCGATGTAACATTTTGGTTCGGGCCGCATTAAAGTTGAAGGAAGAGCAAGATCTTTTTCAGGTGGATAATAATGGGGTGCTGCCTTCAGGCAGGCTCCAAAATAATTACGATTGAAGTTGTTTTCAGACATCAGAAATATAATTTGGTCCAATCCACTGAGCTCGTTCAAACATCCACCTACAACAGGTAAGATACTGACTAACATTTCCACAGAACCCTACGTTAACAACCAAATCTGTGCCTTCAAATACCTGCAGCATTCATTTGCATATTTCAGACAAACAAAAAGTTAAAGACTTCAGTCCGTCTGTCGTTTCACCTCAATGACAGCGTCGAGCAAATGGAAAAAGCTTCGGCTGACAAACAAACGTTTCCCGTGACCTCAGCCCTGCACGGAGCGCTGATTTGCAGCGAGCAGCTGAATGAGATTAGTCTCATTCATTATCCGCCGTGCTATTTTCGTTCCTCCAGTCTGCCTGAATTAGTGTGACAGTAACGGGAGCTACGCAGGAGTTCAGAGCAGATTCTTGATGAATTCACACTCGGCCCGACTCTTGTGAACACGCACCTACGCTCGGCGTTTCACTCCATCTGACTGCGTCACAATAATCGGATTAGGCCGCCGTGTTTGGAGCGGGCATCTCTATTAGCACTGATTTGCCGTGACCTCAGCGGCGGTTTTTGTAATCTGCGTCCCCCCCCTTGGTCCCTGCCCCCGTTCTGGTCACTCGTCATCACATCGGGATTAACAGAAACATTAGTAATTACAGAAATGCTGCTGTCATCGTGCCGGCTGCTATCAATTGTTTTAATGCGTGCCAGATCGTTAATTCATGAGTGGAGGGGGGGGTCTATGGTGGTGCCCCCACGGTAAAACAGAAATCTGCTATTGATTTTCAGCAGGCTGCACCGTCAGCATTTTTATCTCCGCGCTCGTCCCCGGCAGGTTATCGATCTTCATAAAAGCAGTATTTTGTCGTTAAGCGCGAAGCGGAGGAGACACTAATGAAAGGTTTTAACCTGTGTGTTCAGGGGGGAGATGGGGGGGGGGGGTCACCGGACCGGCGTTTGGGGCTGCCAGGTGCTTCACACAGCAGATTTCCAGCCGCTCGGCCTCGGATCGATACAGATTCATCTCTGTCTGATTACAGAGATGTGCTGCTGGGGGTGGCAGTTTGTCTGTGAGCGGCTCGTTTTCTCTCCGTTACTGAGTTACAGGAAATAGCTGACCAACACACACACTGGTTAAATGGATATCCGGGGTTTTTTTTTCTTTCCAGGTTAAACAGGCAGTAGCTCGGCCTTCGGGACAGAAGCATCTCTAACTCGAATGAGACTGCAGAAGTTACCTGCAGGTTTTTGCACATGTAGTTGAAGAACTTAGCTCATTGCTAACATTCGCCTGAGTCCATGGAGTCTTGTTGCTCCTTAGTGCTCTTCCATGATAAAATGCTTCATACTCCATTCTTCTGTAGAGAGCAGTCATCGTTTTATTTTGCGAAGGGTTTTTAATTCCCAGAAAATCAAAGTTTATTGAATTAAAAAACAAGTCACCTTTATGCGGATGTGAGTACAACACACAGAGTACTGAAGTAATGTTTCTTTCACACTCGGGGTGGGGAAAAAAAAACTGTCAGAAAAGTGTTAAAGTGAACTCAAAATGAGTTAAAACTCTTTAATGTGTTTTCTCACGTCTGAATCCTGAAGTGGACATGGAGGAAACAAAAACGCTTTCTTTGGTTTTTACCATAACTGCAGTTTACATCGTGTTAGACCGAATGTGGAACCACAGCTAAAAACAGCTAAAGTCAGCTTCTTCTCGATAGCTGGATTTTATTTTGCGTCCTTGTGACCCGCAGGTCAACCTGTAGCTCACAGGTCCTGCAGGCTGGTTTGAGTGAGGGTAGTAGAAAATACTGCAGGTTTAGGCAGAAAGTGACATCACCTAAGTGTTGCTAAATAATAGCGTGGATGTTTATGAAGCATTCACTCTATTGTGAGACGTTTTTCTTCCGTATGTTTTTCGGCGCAATTCTCGTCCGTAAGCTATTTCAACAATTTTACATCCTTCAATCTTTAGATCTGTTTACAACATTTACTACTCCTTTCACATTTTGTTCTGGTTCAGCTTCTTTCAGCTACCTGGGTGCAAATTTAACTTTTTTTCCAGCTACTTTCAGCTGTTTTTATTTTTTTCAGCTGATTTGTGCTCCTTTCAGATTCTTTCAACTAACTTCAAAGTGTTTGTGCTTCTTCTAACTTCTTTCTGCCACTTCCAGCTTATGCTCCTTTCAGATTATTTCTGTAAGTTTCAGCTTTTTCTGCTATTTCAGCTAGTATTTAGCTGTTTTATGCTAATTTTAGCCATCCATCCATCCATTATCTTTACCCGTTTATTCCATTTTGGGTCACGGGGGTCGCTGGTGCCCATGTCCAGCAATCACTGTGCGAGGGGCGGGGTACACCCTGGACGGGTCGCAAGTCCATCACAGGGACACATAGAGACAAACGAGACAAACAACCATTCACTCTCTCACTCACACCTAGAGACAATTCAGAGTTACCAATCAGCCTAACATGCATGTTTTTGGACTGTGGGAGGAAACCGGAGTACCCGGAGAAAACCCATGCACCCATGCACGGAGAGAACATGCAAACTCCACCCAGAAAGGCCCCTGGACCGGGGTTTGAACCAGGGACCTGTTCGCTGAGAGGCAGCAGCTCTACCAGTTGCGCCACCGTGCTGCCCGCTAATTTTAGCATTTCAGCTAATTCCACATTTTTTTCCCACTCATTTCAACTTTTTTGAGCCAAATTCAGTATATGTGCTTTCTCCACTTCCTTCTGCTAATGTAAGCTTCCTCCTGCCTTTTAAGCTACTTTTCAGCAGTGTCTTGCTAATTTAAGCTTTTTTTTTTTTTAATATAATTTTCACCTTTTTGTGTTCATTTCTGTTTCTTTTAGCCTACTTGGACAAGCATGTTGGCTTTCTTCTGCTAATTTAAGCTTGTTCTACCTTTCCAGTTGCTTTGAGTATTTTTAGCTAATTTAAGCTGTTTTCAGATCTATTCAAGTTTTGTGTGGTAATTTCTGCTGCTTTCAGCCTAATTAACATATTTCAGCTAATTTCAGCTTGTTGTGCTCCCTTCAGCTTATTTCTGATAGTTTCTGCTTTTGCTGCTATTTCAGCTAATATTTAGCTGTTTTTGTTCTAAATGTCCACTTCTACTTTTTTTTAGCTCATTTCACCGTTTTTCACTTCCTTCTAGTAGTTTCAACTTTTTTCTGCAATTTCAGCTACTTTTATGCTTTTTTTGTTTTTTGGTCAATTTCCGCTGTTTTAGCTAATTTCCTAATTCTTATGCTTGTTTCTGCTTATCTAAAGCTAATTCAGCAAATATGTGTTATTTCTGCTTTCTTCTGTTAACTTTGGCTTGTTCTTCTATTTCAGCTACATTTCAGCATGTTTTTAGTTAATTTCAGCTGTTTTTCAGCAAGTTCTTCAATAAGCACTCACACTCCATAGATACTGCAGCTCTTCCCTCCTACAACCACACAAGAGACACTTTGCTGTTATTTCAATATTCATACGGACGCATCAACGCTGCTGAATATCCACTCAGCTAATGTTACCAAATGAGTTCAGGTGGAAATATAACAAAATGTGTTCTCTTAATAATTGGTGCAATATGTGAGGGGGTACCAGCTGGTTTTGTTGCAGAGGAACAGTGACCTGCTCCGACCACAGCTGCTGAGTGTTCGGGAAGATTGGATTGTGGAATTAGAAAACGTATTGTTCTGGTTGGTTCAGGTGGTTGATTGCGACGTATTTCTGTGGGTCTGGTGGCAGTGATCGTCTCTTGCAATTATTCGAGTGCAGATATTAAAAAAATCTCATGCCGCGCGGTTTAGTATTTTGCCAAATGCGTTGGCGTAATTTGAATTTATTTGACCATGGATTAAAATGTGAAGAAATATGGCATATTCTGTAAAAAGTTAAACAGAGATGTGTGGATCTAAAAGTTTTGAACGGCTATTTAAGACCAACAATGGGAACCGTGTCACCGACATGTTCGGAAATGTATTTATCTTCTTTTTATCATAAATGAAAAACAAGAGGATGGCACGGTGGATCAGTTGGTAGAGCTGTTGCCTCTCAGTGAGAAGGTCGCCAGTTCAAATCCCGGCCGGGGGCCTTTCTGGGTGGAGTTTGCATGTTCTCTCCGTGCATGCGTGGGTTTTCTCCAGGTACTCCAGTTTCCTCCCACAGACCAAAAACATGCATGTTAGACTGATTGGTAACTCTACACTGTCCCTAGGTGTGAGTAAGAGTGAACGGTTGTTTGTCTCGCTTGTCTCTAAGTCTCTGAGATGGACTGGAGACCTGTCCAGGTTGTACCCCGTCTCTCGCAGTGACTGCTGGATACGAGCGCCAGTGACCCTCACAACCTGAAACGGAAGAAGCGAGTAAAAGATGGATAGATGGATGAAGAACAGGTCTACGAGTGGGTTTGTGTGTCATGTTTATCTTGTTCATCTCCACAAACTCAACTCTGTTTCTCAACCCACAAATGCATTTTGCTAACAAATATAATGAGAGTGTTACTTCGGTCAGTTGTGGTGAAGAAAGAGATGAGTTGAAAGGCAAAGCTCTGGACTTACTGGTCCATCTATGTTCCAACCCTCACCTGTGGTCATGGTTTGGATTCTGACTGAACGAACCACATCCTGGATACCATCCATTATCTTTACCTGCTTCTTCCTCTTTGCTGGACATGGGCACCAGTGACACCCATGACCCAGTCACTATGCGAGAGGCAAGGATCATAAGGACAAACCACCATTCACTCTTTCAGTCACACCTAGGGACAATTTAGAGTTACCAGTCAGCCTAACAATGTATGTTTTTGGTCTGTGGGAAGAAACCTGAGTACCTTTGGGTCTATTGAATGGACTTTTTTGTGTTCAACCCTCAGAGAGAACATGGAAATTCCACCCAGAAAGGTCCCCATCTGGGATTCTATCCAGTGACCTCCCTGAGAAACAACACCTCTACCAACTGTGCCACAGTGCTGCCCAACCCTGGATACAAGCTGCTGAAAGAACTTCCTTCATAGGATGGCCGCACTCCGTCTTAGAGAGTGTGAGGAGCTCCGTCATCTAGGGAATTCTCAGAGTAGAGCTGTGGAGGTGGTTCATCTGATTACGATGCCCCCAAGAAGCTTACCTTTGGACGTTGTCCAGGCATGTTGTACTAGAAGCCCCAGAACTCTATGGAGATATTATACATCTGGGAACACCTTGTGGTCCCCCAGGAGGAGCTGGAGAGTGTTGCTGAGAACAGGGAGGCATGGGTTTCTCTCCCGGACCTGTTACCTCCACAACCCTACTCATATAAGAGGTTGCAACAATGAAAAAAATCCACCAAATGCAAATTTCTTAAGTCTTAGTTCTTAAATTTAATTTTAAGGTAAAAAAATATATATACAAGCACTCAATTCAAAACAACAGAGGTGAATTAAATCATATTAAGAAGAAATGTTCAATTAAAAACTACTGGACTTGTCTTTAAGGGTCTTCTATACCTATGGTGCTAAAATCCAAATTTCTTTCTGCACCCCGAGGTGTCCCCTGATGAGTCGTGGTGCATACAGAGTGTGTATTTTAGAGTGCCCACACCCTCCGAGCACACATAACTGTCGCCGTTGAGTTATTACACATCTGTCTGTGTATTTTAAGGTGCACCAGATGCTGCAGTTAATGGCGCACCTAACCTCACACCACAAGATGTTGCACCGAGAGCCGGGAGGACTTTTTCACTGCCTCCTCTGCCGTCTTCCCCCTCGAAACCTCTGCTGTCCAGCCCTCAGAGAAGCCTGTAGGGGACGGTCCAGACAGGATATTAATGGGGGGCCTCCGACAGTCAAAGGCCCTGACGGCACTCTGTTCCATTGTCACCTTGCCTTGGAGGACGGTGAAAAACTTGCAGAGCTTATTAGCCGAATGGAGCTGTTTCTCCCCCTAACTTCCTCAATCTCTGCCTCACTGCTTCATTACACCGTCTTACATCAGACACACACATACACTCACACAGGGTGACATCTCCCACCTAATCAAGTAGTGGATTATCTTGTCCTGATAAATTGGAGCTTGTAGCACTTGAAAGGTCCTCTTGGAGGAGTGCCGTCTCACCCCCCCTCGCCCCTCTCACAGCTACTCCGAGCCCCTGGGGAGCAAGAAGAGAGAACATTGCCTCGTAATGATTTGTGGTGAATTGGACAAATGTTTTCAGAAAGACCTCTTTCCAGCAAAGTGCTTGATGAATCTGAGCTTGTGAAGAGACTCTCAATGCCGAGGCTCAAACTCAGACTGAAGTGATAAACAACTCCCGGCATCTGCTCCTCAGATTGCACCTGACGGGGACGGTTCAGCCATCATTTAGACTTACAGGCATGTTTGAATAGTGTGCGTTCTTAATCAGACACAGGGGTAGACACTAATAAAGCTTTTTAAACTTACCAAAACAGATCAAGAAAGTTTTTATTTATCTTGTACGATATGCTTTCATTTAACCTGCAATGCTTGTAAGAAGGCAGAGTAAGACATTTTAATGTAGGTGGTGGGGTTTGTAATCAAAATAAGAAGTCTAGTAGCCTTTGATTAAACTTGCTGAGATGATATCCACCACCTTACACATCAGCATCTTAAAGTAAGATCACCTTATACTGAGAAATGATGGCTTTTGGTCAAACCTTTGAGAATAACGACCGGTGTACTGTCACACAATATCGTGAGGTGTTGCATGAACTGTTAGTGTTCAGAGTATTTGTTGGGGGTCAGTCTCAGCTACGTCCACACAAAGTTTTAGCTCAATTCATATACGCCTGTCGAAAGTATTATGGTATAGCCTCAGTCTGTCTGGAAATGTAATGAAACTTCACACACATATGCATCATCACTAGACATTTCATTCTAACTTTAAGGTCAAGTGCTATACAAGATCTTTGCTTGTCCAAACCATAGCTTCTGATCCAGTCAAGATAATTTTATAAAACTTAATACACATATGCATCGACTGTAGACAAATGTCCCTTAATCTTTTCATACCCTTATCTCTAAGGTCAAGTTCATAAATCAAGATCAAAAGCCTTCTTGTTAAAACCCTTGCTATAGATTTCTATATAACAGTTTGTCAATGGGCTTAAAATGGTGCCGTATGTAGTATGTATGTGTATGTCATGTACACAAAACTCAATTAGGTGTAGAAGTACAATTAATTCTGTGGAGTTTCATTAAAATTTGTCCAGTAGTTCATGAGACATTTTGCTACCAAACAGACATGAACAATGAAACGTGATCGCCTGCCTTTAGCTTTTCATTGGCAAGTGATAACAAGATCTAACCGAGGTCTTTGTAGAGATAATTGTGCAACATGAAGCAAAACATAAATTCAAGTAACTAATGTGGTTTTGTATTAGTTTCAGTTTTTTGATCATCTTTTTCTTCATCTTGTCTTTAGGAGAATCCCTACATGTGTAATAACGAATGTGACGCCAGCACCGAGGAACTCGCTCACCCGCCGAAGCTCATGTTTGACATCGAGGGCCGAAACCCCACCACCTTCTGGCAGTCTACGTCCTGGAAAAAATACCCCAAGTCCCTCTTGGTCAACATAACGCTGTCTTGGAACAAGACCATCGAACTGACCGATGACATCGTCATCACGTTTGAGTCAGGCCGACCTGAGCAGATGGTTTTAGAGAAATCGCTAGACTACGGGCGAACCTGGCAGCCGTACCAGTTTTATGCCACGGACTGCCTGGATGCCTTCACCATGGAACCCAAGACAGTGCAGGAGTTGACGCAGCACACCCTGTTGGACATCATCTGCACCGAGGAGTACTCCCGGGGATACGTGTGGAAGTACGACAAAACCGTACGCTTTGAGATCAAAGATCGGTTTGCGCTGTTCGCCGGGCCGAGGCTCCACAACATGGCCTCGCTTTACGGACAGTTGGACACGACCAAGAACCTGAGGGACTTCTTTACCATCACAGACCTGAGAGTCCGGCTGCTTCGGCCTGCCACGGGGGCCACGATGGTGGACGAGAGCAGTTTGTCCAGATACTTCTACGCCATTTCTGACATCAAAGTTCAGGGAAGGTAAGAAATCTCCACGTTGTTTGAGTCTCGAAGACATTCATATGTTTCTGAGTGGAGTTCGGTGGAAACCTCATGAAGAGTTTTATCTTACCTGTTTTAATTAACTTTTTAACATTTGTAGCAGCTAGCTATAGCACTTCCTGGCATAATATCAACATATTTCTGCTTGAATAACTGTAATGTGAAAGTGCAGGATTTTAGCAGGTCGTCACCGGCTGCCAATAGATAATCTTTTATAACTGATTAACTTTTTGTCAAACTGGTTCAAGATGGCCACAGCAGTTAACCAATATTAGCCAACACATAAATGGATCAAATTCAGTAAGTTTTATGAATATTGAGGTAAAATTCGAGCAGCTGACAGTTATTCAAAACACATACTCTAAGTGAACGATTCTGAACACAATATTTTTGAGAATTGGCAAAAAAAACTCACAGCAAATCCATCAATTTTCAGAATAAAATCATCTAAAATCTCTGGCATTCTTAGAGTTGGGTGACCTGCAGTCCCTCAAGAAATGCTAGGCAAATAATTAAAAGAGCAATTAAATTAAGTGCCATTAAGTTTTTGACATTGAAGCGGTTTTAATTGATGTAACGCCACTCGAATTTGACTACTGTGATTTTTGCCATATAAGTTACACCTTTTTGCATAAATTACCATACCTGCAACATGTTTGTTTTTGTTCCCCATATTTATAACCCCATTTTTGGCTGAGGTCTGACAATTTCATTCCTTCTGACATGGAAAATATTGAACACTACCATTTTCAGCCACTAGAGGGCCCTCGAGCAATATGGCAAGCCAAGTGTCTCATTAATATCCAAAAAAGGTCCATGCACAATAATCCAGGTATACAATCCAACAATTTTCAATCATGTCATCTGGATAGTTTCTTTTTTTGCTGAAACGTTTCACCTTCCATCCGGAAGGCTTCATCAGTCAAGGAAACACACAAAACAAAACTGATTCTTCCCCCAAACAGCTTACTCCAAAGTGGAACAAACCAGTTATGTTGGTGCTAAGATGGTGTCTTTGGCACGCCCCATTAATAGATAAAAGTGGCTATTAATGAGACACTTGGCTTGCCATATCAAGCCACGTTTGTCTCGTTCCGAAACTCCTGGAGCAAACGTCAAATCAGCTGCATTTCGCTGCGCCGCCCAGGAGAAATGCAGCTGATTTGACCATTAAAGTGCATTTATTAAGGAAAGGTTAAACTGAGACACCACTTTACTATAATTTCAAACAAACAAATAATTGTTTTTAGGTGGTTATCTTGTTAAATGTCAAAGAAATGCACAGCGAGTCGTCCCTCAGCGCGCACCCGCAGCCGCAAACGGGCTTTTGAAATGCAGCTGATTTGACCGTCAATGCGCATTTATTAAGGAAAAGTTAGACTGAAACACACCTTTGATATAATTTAGAGCAAACAAATAATTGTTTTTAGGTGGTTATGTTGTTAAAATCCTCCCGTGCCCACGTTTCCGGGTTGTCAACGGTGACGCGTAATAGATGCGACTTATATGACAAAGCGATGTTTATGGTTGAAAGTACGGTAATCCTGCTAGCCATTCGCTTGTCACCCTGGCAGAATTAAACTGCATTCCTCAAAACTGAGGTAAGACGTCATAATCGTTTCACAAAACCATATTTCAAAATTAATGCTTTAATGGTGGATAAACAATTACACCGTGAATTTTCTTTTCAATTCTTTTTTTAGTGGAGTATCAACCCGTTAGCCTATCGTGAACCCATGACGCTGTGCAAAGCTAACATGATGTCAGCTTGTCTTAATTAACCCAACTGCTTGCCGTTTGCTGAACCACTCTGCTTTTTGACAACAAACTCACTCAGCGGCCTGTTGGCTCCTGGAAAACATCAGATGTAGCATTTCATCCATCAGGTCACTGCGCGCTCTAATTAGTGTCTGAATTACCGGTGTCACTGAGGGTCACGCAGCACGAAAACAAGACGGCGTTATGCTGTTAGCAGAACGACCCACAAGCCGACACCACAACACGAGCCACTGAGGCATAGACTTAAGTGGGCCTGTTTTACACAGTGTTTTTTTTTTTTTTTTTACTTAACTGATGTGGATGTGAGGTTGAAGGAATGAAGATTTAATTACTCCTGTTTTACTCTTCACACATGAGAGAGTCGCTGTGCAGAGGCGCAGAGCTGCGGAACGTCACAACAATTCGAGGAAATAGGTAGAAGTGTTGACGCCGGGCTGCCAGACCGAGTGTTGTTGCTGTGTGGCGCGGCTTGAAAATAAACTTGTGAGGTTTTACAGCGAACAGAAGTGTTTCATTCAGTGGCTGCAAACGGCAGATGTAGCTGCACGGAAATCAAACTGTTGAGCTCATTTCATTTAAAGTTTGGAGGAACGTCAAACCTTGCATGCCGTCGATCTTCATGTAGCTTAACTTACATGCCTTAGAGCGTCTTAATTAGTTTTTTTTATTATGCCTTAATATTTAAGGGATAGGTCACCCATTTTAAACAGTTACTTTTTTTTATTAAACAACTTCGGATTGGGGAAATACATATGTTGTGATCTGTGCATTTTAATTACTATTTGTCCGTTTGTTTAGAGTTTATTAGATATACAGAAGTCCCTCGCTACTTTGCGGTTCAACTTTCGCAGACTCACTCTTTCGTGGTTTTTCAAAGTAAGATTGGACATGACACACAGCTGGCTGATTGACGGATGAGCCGCACGAGTGGCATGGATTGTTTATTTAAAATAAAATTATTTTAAAGGATTTAGCACCTGCTGCACCTGTGTGCAGCCCACAGGTGCAGGGAGAAGCTCCCTCCTGCAGCATTTCATGATCTCCACTTTCTGCCACCTGCCAGCGATTGCAGCTGAAAAGTAGGTGTGGCTGAGAAAGTAGGTGTGGCTGAGAGTGCTGGCAGATGGCAGAAAGTGAAGATCATGACATGCTGTGCTCTTTTAGAACATTTAGAGTTTAGAAACATCGTTACTACTACTTACTACTAGTGTTACTACTTGTATTACTATACCTACTTCGCATTTTTTCCATTTATCACGGGTGTGCTTGGAATGGAACCCCCGTGATAAATCAGAAGAATCAGAATCAGAATAAGCTTTATTACCAATGTACCGAGATACAGTGAGTTATGTTCATCCGGTCGTCCGAAAGATGGGCAGAGTGCACGTTGCTGCTGCTACAACAGCGCGGCCTCTTATCCTTTATCGTAATTTTTTTAGATAGAAAAGGGGAAAAGGCCATGAGGAGAGGATAGTGGTATTGCAAAAAAAGATCTCTTCACATCTTGTCCTATCAGGACACGATTTAAGACATCGAAAAACTACAAGCAAACACATTTATACACACATTACATATGTGTTTGACGTCAAGATGGTGAGATTTGTCCATGAAGCACTTCCAGATAGACCATAGTCCTGAGAAGATGTTGGTCAGCCGGCAGTTCTGATAAGCCTCCACAGAAGTTCTCGGGGGTAGACAAAGCTTTTTCCTTAGTTTACCCATGTCCCAGGAGAAAATTGATCTGGCTTGCATCCAAGGCCAAATGGGGGCGTCAGATTCAGATAAGCCACAGTTGTTGATTTTCTTCAGGCAGATAGTTTTTTTTCTTGTCAGCCTTGAGTCCTGCTGGTACTTTCAAGATCCAAAATGGCCAGAATTATGGGCATTCCACTGATCCGTGCTATGAGCCTCATTCAAAGTCGTCTCCAACATGCTGGTGAGTCCTAGAAGCTGCAGGTGGCCTGCGATTCTCCAAATTGCTTCCATTTTACAGTTTAGGTCGTAAAAGAGCTGATTTTGAGTACTCGTAGCATGAACCAAACCTTCACACAGACTTGTCAATTTTGTCATGGTTTTAACTGCTGCCGATGTCTTCCTCAAAATCCGATAACATACTGTAGGAACCCGCCGATGCCAAAAAGTGGAAACCCTGCTATCATGAATCCAATTATATAAATGTCTTCAGCGTCCTCCTGAGACAGAACTGAAAGACACATCAGCTCCCACATCCCCCACGGGTCCATGACGTATCCTGCAGTGTGAGTCTCAGCGGGACATGAGGGCTCTCCAAGACCCTGTCGTTTTATTGAAAAAAGATTTTGTCGATTGCGCTGAAAGTCCAGCTCACCAGATCCATAATAATGTTTTTCATTTGGAAGATGTGTAACAGGAGCTCCAAGACACAGACAGAGAGCAAAAAGCAGGAGGAAGAGGAGAACAGGGGAGGGAGAGGAAAAGGCGTCCACCTTGAGCGAGAGCGAGTGCAGAAGAAATGAAGGACTACTGTAATCTTCCTTGTTGGTTATGTTTTTGTCTTCCGTGTTTGAATTCTGTTACTTGTGTTTTACCTGCCATCTGTTCAGTTTCCTGTTCCTGCCCCGCCCACTCTCACCTGTTTCTTGTTGTCTCCTCCCAGGTGTTTATCATTCTCCCTCGTTAGTGTTCCTTTATATTCTGTTTTTCCTTCATCAGTCTCATATTGAGCATTGTTCTGATGTCATCTCAGTCTTCGTCAAGCCCTTGTTATTTCTGAGCCCCCTGAGGTTTTTTGTTTCCTGGCTGCTACGCGAGCGCATTATTTTCAGTTTTTTTGTAAATAAAACTTTTTCTTCTGGAGATCTTCAGTCACATGAACTGTTGTGAATTTTTGTAGAGTGCAGCATTTGTTTGTTTTAAAGATGGCAGCAATCCTCTTTGGTCCTAGCTGCTTTTCAAACTAACCTTTAGCTCATAAATCTGGTCAAACTTAAACTTTTTTTTTTTTTTTTTTTACAAATTGAGGGAGTTCAAAATAAAGATGGCCATTTTAAACAAAAAAAAAATTTCAAATTTGAAAATACTTAATTTTTTTTTATATAAAAATAAAATATTCAAAAATACTATGATAGTAAATCTGCGCTTACCCGCGACCATAGTTTCCACTTCATCATCCTTTCAAAATAAAGTACGATGGAAAAATAGACATTGGGACACAATTATTATTTTTTTTTTCATTTTGGGGAGTACACAAAGTGAGTCTACCAGGTACTATTTAAAAACAAACTTTAATTTATCAAATTTGCCCATTTTAATTAGCCTTTGAGTATTTAAAATCAGCCGGTTCAAAGAGCTATCAACACGGGGTACCATAACTGTTTTTTAATTTTTCCCACCGTTCCTTTAAGCACAAACATAAAACCACCTTTAAAGCACCATAAATGGGCAGGAACCGTTGAGTAGAGACCACGGTAATGAATGCATCAGTCAGAAATTGAATTTTTGACTTTTCTCGTGATTGAGAAGGTCCTTCAGCAAAAAATAACTGGAGGGAGTTTACTAACACAAAGAGGTTTGATGGAGCATCCATTCGGCGCACGGCAAAATGAAGAGCGCTGTCATAAAGTGCAGATTATTTATTCTATCTGACTAATCACGACCCGGCTCACGCTTCCCTGTGGGGCCGTAGACTTGAGCGATGGCTCTGCGGCTCCATCGAGCTCCGGTCGTTTACCGGCCCGCTGCTTTCAGAGCGAAGCTCGTCTGAGGAATGTTTCCCACTGTTTACCAAAGGTAACGCACAGTTCAGCAATAATGAGACATTCTGAACGGAGAGGCTCTGAGCCTTTCTCCATGCGTCACGTTCTCAGAATACAGATGTGAGTGCTGATGTGAAGAGGCCGCCATAAAGTGGACTTAAACACGCAAACATGGCTTTGAATCCGCCATCTTACAGATTCTGACTTAAAATTAGGTGTGGCAAAAACTGAGGCTGATCCCCAACTCTCATTCTGAGCATTGACGGTTTTTGAATTATTTCCAACAACTGGTTTTGTGGCTAAGCGGTTAGAGCAGTTGTCCTCCAATGCAAGAACTGGGGGTTCAATTCCACCAGCAGTCACATGCCGAAGTGTTCCTGGGCAAGACACGAACCCCTCATTGCCTCAGATGTGTGTCCCATCGGTGTATGAATGTGATAACGCATTTGCAGAGATATCGTAGAGCGCTGTATGGATGGGTAAATGAGGGCACAGACTGTAAAGTACTTTGAGTATCGTGATAAGATAGAAAGGCGCTGTATAAGTACAGTCCATTTACCATTTAGATGACAGACAATATCAGCAAAACCAGCGGAAACGCTCCAAGTTTCTGTCACAAACAGCCGAGTTTGTTGTCAGGCAGCCAGAGGTTGCTCATCATGGCCGTTCTCTTTTGCCTGATTACAAGCGAGGCCCGGGAAGGTGCTGGAGGCAAAACAAAAAAGAAAATCGATACCTTGACTTTCAAATTAAAGCTGGCATGAAGCTGTGAGGTAGATGCAGACAATGCATACCAGCCTGAGTTAAATGAATTTGACACCCCGGCTGGTTCATTGTATCAACGGTGCTAAATGGGCGAGCGGAGCCAGAAGAGGCTCAGAGGGGTCAGGAGACGAGTTTCTAATGATCTGCTGGATGACTTTCGAATAATTGCTCGGGCTTTCTTTTTTTTTTTTTTAATGCTTTACAGTAACTCCAGTCTGCAATTTCACCAACTGTCTCTCCCTCTTTACACGATCCCCCCCATCCTTTCCCTCCTCCTACACATGATCAATATGGTGTAATTAAAGCTGGAGGAGATTCAGGCACCTAACGGATCTCTTTCTGGCTCCGTTTCTCTGTCCACCCTTCCCTTCAGGCTCCATTTTTTTTCTCTCAGAAGGGACTCGGGCGTCTCTGCCTTGGTACTACAAAGACCTTCACCCATTTCTGCGCTACTGTCTCAGAACAAAAGAAAATGATCTAGGAGTTTAGTTTGGATGATTGAAGGTTAGATGAGCAATTCAGCCGGACAGGGGCAAACTGGGGATTCAGTTCAATCATCCTTGTCTGGTCAAAATGTTCTTCAATCTTATGGACACGAACATCGTCACAGTCTGAATTTAAATGATTCTGTCTCCACCACTCAAACTCATAAAATCGCTGATTGGAAACATTATAAAAGGAAGAAGTCCGAAGGTTTTTGCCTTAGGCGGTTTTGATTTTCGTCTGCTCTTTGTTTCATTGCTTTTTAGTGTAACTATTCTCTGGTCAGGTTTATTTCAGTCTTCTATCACGTTTGAATGAAAGCTATCACTGCAGTCAACCTTTCTGGGGTTTTATGGAGATAAAGAAAGTACCATAAGCAGCTTGAAAGTTTTGTTCCCTCTGTTGTCTTCTAAGGTCACATATGACGCGTTTAGGGTTGATGATGGATAATATATACTGTAACATTTTGGAAAGTACACATAAGATAGCTCAAACATACAAATGTTGGTATTTGTTTTACAGTAGTCCCTCGATACTTCGCGATTCAACTTTTGCAGGTTCACTCTTTTGTGGGTTTTCAAAGTAAGATTGTGCACATTGTTTCCCGGTGGACTGGTCGCTCAGTGATCACCAAAGGTCCCCTTCCTTTCTCTTTCTGAGGGTCAGCCTCAGAAAGAGAAAGGAGGGGTCGGGGTCTGTCTTTCCTCATTTCTGCTGTGGGAGCTTCAGTGAGGCGGATACCAGAGGGAGTGGCATGGATTGTTTATTTAAAATAATCCAGCGCGACCCGAATCGAGCCTTAACCCGCTGATTGGCTCAGTAACCATAGCATCAGTCTGTCTGCTCTCTTTTGCTGTGCTCTTTTGGAGCGTTTACAGAGTTGGAACTTTAGTTTTAATTAATCAATTAATTTAATTAAGCTTTTTCAGCTATTTCTACATTTTTGCACTCATTTCAACTTCCTTCTTGTAATTTCAGCTTCTTTCTGCTGTTTTAGCTACTTGTCCGTTTTTTGCCCATAAGTTTTTTTTCAGATATTTTCCACTTTTTATGCTTATTTTTTGCTTCTTTCAGCCTAATTGGGCAAACATGTTTTTTTTCCTACTTTCTTTTGCTAATTTAAGCCTGTTCTATATTTTCAGCTACTTTTTTAGTGTTTCTTAGCTAATTTCAGCTGTTTTCAGATCATTTCAAGTTTTCCACTGTAATTTCTGCTACTTTCAGTCTAATTAATTTCATCTCATTATGCTTCTTTATTTTCCTACTTTCAGTTTTTTCTGCTATTTTAGCTGTTCTGTGCTAAATTGAGCTTTTTCAGCTAATTCCACATTTTTGGAGCTCATTTCAGCTCCTTCCATTTCCTTGTAGAAGTTTAGGCTTCTTGCTGCCTTTTCAGCTATTTCTAGCTCTGTTGTTGTTGTTGTTGTTGTTGTTGTTGTTGTTGTTGTTGTTGTTGCTAATTTCAGCTTTTAGCTAATTTCCTAATTTTTGTTCTCATTTCTGCCTTTTTAAACCAAATTCAGCAATTATGTGTTTATTTCTGTTTTCTTCTGCTAACTTAGACTTGTTCTTCCATTTCAGCTACATTTCATCATACTTTTAGCTAATTTCAGCTGTTTTTCAGCAAGTTCTTCAGCAATAAGCATTCACACTGCATTCTCGCAGGAAATGCATTTTCTCTAGTTAACTGTACATCAAGCTGTAAAAGGGGTGAAAATTTGCTCTAATATTATAGTGTTTTCATGACAGGAATGTTTGTCGTATCATAAATGTAATCATACTAAAAAGAATTTAATTGTAATAATGTTAATATAATGCTATATTGTTTGTCTTATATATTCAATTATAAATATTGTGCTTATTTTGTGTACTTAAGGTGACTTCCTCAGCAGCACCACCTCTACTCACTTTATCCCATTTTATTTCACAGCAGTACCTTCAAATAAATAAACACACATGACATTTTTACAACAAATTCACATTTAATAATATTAATCAAAGGTGTTTCACATGAAACCTTTTTGTGTATTGCATGAACAAAAACTGCACCATCTGTAAGGGATTAGATGCTTTATTACTCCCATAGAGCTCCTATTATTGGTGCATCCTAATCGGTGTGCAGTTTAGTGCGTGCGATTTGGATACAGCTGTTCCCAATAAACATCAGCGATTTGGCGAGTGATGGCTCCATCGGAACTCCCCTAAGGGAGGAACAAACAAGAGGTCGATCTATTTCTTTTTCCTCCTGCTTGGCTTGCTCTTAGCCCTGCCTGTAGCTGACAGATAATCTATTTGTGCTAATTTCATGTTTCTTGCTGCCCACTTCCCCCTTGAATAAGTCATTCCACTTGTCTCCCCTCCTTAGTCTCACACCGTCTCTTTCCTGCCTCCCTCTATGTGCTACCATAAGCATCTATTTACTTTGTGCTGCGCTCTGCATTTTATCTCCCAACCTTTTTTTTTTTTTACTTATCAGCCCTCTGAATTTGTGTGGGAGGGAGCTGCGTTTGTGGGACAACGAACGCAACGGTGCCAAATCGCTCAGACCATCTGTCAACATCCACGCCACATGTTGGTTTGCAGTTAACCGGTCCAGCAGCCTTTTGTTTGCGCCGTGAAAATAAACTGAAAGACGGGAATAAACGGTCAGAGAGCCGTAATCTGCCACGGCGGCCTGAGCACCCTCACATTGGAGATCCTGACTGGGACGACGACCTTCAGCAGAAAATATGAGTTTCACGATATTAACAGGATTTATTTTCAACGCGTGACGTATTTACAACTGGTCACCTCTTGGAGTCAACCCAGTCAGCTTATCGACCTCAGAAAACACAAAAACAAACTAAACTCCTGCAATTTTATAGGTAAAGAGCTAAGATTTAGCACTTTGGTAGCTGGCAGGGATCACCAACACATGCTGCGAGGTCCATACAGAGAATCGGACTGGAGTGCAACTGATGAGGATGTGATAAAAAAACTTAAATGAGCAAGAAAATATCCTGATGCATGCTCAATAATCCAGGTAGAGAATTCTAAAAAAAAAAAAGTTAAGCCAGGTTCTCTGGACGGGTTCAAAAAAACAGAAGTCTTTCAGATGATGGCAAGAAAATAGTTGAACTTTCATTGTCCAACTAGGAGGAGACCATGTGACATGATTTTAGTTCATGTTTGACCCAAGTGGCAGACTGAGACAGAGACAGAGTTACAACAAAAAAATGTCTTTATTTACAGGTGCAGGGTTTTTTGGGGGCTGAAAAGGAAGAAGGGACAATGATGAGCATTTGGAGAAGTCTTCAATAATGTTTCATTCAGAGAAATAAGGAGGTCTTAATGAAAATGTCTTTTCTTCTAGTTTGAGTCCAAAGAGAGGGTTGAGAGGTTCTAGTTTCCAGGAAGTCCTTGGTTTGGAGAGGATCAGATTTGAGTTAAGGTTCAAGGCTGGTCTTCAGGCTTTGAAGTAGTGTTTGGGACACAATCAGGACGGATCAAGGTCTCAAGGAGCAAGCAGAGGCTAGAAGAATCCAGGACTTGGAAGTCACTGTAGAAGATCACAAAAAGTCTTTAGAGACAAAATGTCAGGAGACAGTTAGTGACGGTCCATTACCTTTACCATAGGTATGATAACGTCCCTGCGCTGAAGGAGTGTCTGGCAGAGGCTTTTATGCTCCTACAAAGTAGTCCTCCATATCAGGTTCAGGTGTGGTGGTGGTGGTTAATTGGAATCTGCTGCAGCGGTGGGAGAAAGTGACTGTGGCTGGAAGAAAACCAGAACTCCCACACCCTGGGGAAGACCCATGATGAGACTATGTCTCTCTGCTGGTTTGGGAACAGCTTGGAGTCCTCAGAGCTGGAAGAGGTGGTTGGAGAGATGTCCAGACCTCCCTGTAACGAGAAATACAGTAGTCCCTCGTTTATCACGGGGTTTAGCAAACTAGGCTTTTTGTTTGTTTTTTGATTTCTCTGCATGTAAGTGGTAACTTTAAAGATTAAGAGCTGTGAAGCACAGAAAGTCCTAACATGTCCTCTTTCATTTTTCCTAACAGAACCTCTAAGACGTACCTGATGGTTTAGATCTTAGTGACGGGTTCTATTTTTGGATGTGTTACTTCTCACCCATCCCTGGCTCTCTGTCTCTATTAATGCCATCTCCTCTTGTTGCCTTCACCCATGAGCACCATCACATGTCACTCCTGACTTCCATCCAAAGCAGTCCTCCATCTCCCCAGCTTTGATCCTGCCTCCTCGGTCCGGCTCGAGTTAACACCCTCTCTGCATGAGTCTGCCAGTGTCGAGAAACTCAAAAGAATTTTTTATCAGCAGGAGCAGAAACCTTTTGCTCACCTTGATCGTGTTTACCGAGAGCCCGCTTCACAAAGCCTATCAGATGTTTGCCAGGTGTGCACACTGGATTCAAGAGAAGATCTGAAGGTTCAAACTCATCTGTCTGGAGTCCTCTCCTTATCATCTTGACTGCTATATTTTGAAATTTACTTCTTTTTCCCCCCTGAGGGTTTACTTGTGTTGAGAATGTACGGTTCATGGTAATTTACCTAAATGTGTGCTCTTCTGGAGCCAGATGTCGTGGGCGTTTCTCCTCTCTGAGTGGTATTAATATAGAAGCTAGCACCCCTGTCCAATTAATTGGATCCTCCCAGCATTAAAAACCTCCTCAAGCGCTGCACATGCGAACCAAGAAGGAGGAAAGCGTGGTGTCAACCACGAGGCAGGATACGAGGGGCGTTGTGCCAAATATACTTAAGACAGCCATCTATCGTCCAATACAAACCCCCCCCCCCCCCCAAACATAATGTGTGATGGTTTTAAAAGCAGCACATTGTGATTAACTGTATCAAACAGCCTCTATAAATACAGGATCCTACAGCTCATCTGTTCAGCAGCTTTTCTATGATTCAACCAAGAAAAACGACCTGTTCCAGTTAAAAGTGGATTTTTTTTTTTAAACCAAACGGCAACTGATTCGTACGATGGTGGATCTAGTTCAAGTGAATCTCATACTGTTAATTCACGCCTCTTTTCTTTTTCTTTTTTGGGCTTGTCAGACTTATTTTTGGGAAAGATGCTTCGGGTTTACTTTCAAAATAATTAAAGACCTAGGGTTCTCTAAAGGACTGCGTTTCGAGTTAGGGTTAGGGTTGTCCACCTTTTGTCTTAAAGGTGTTTGCCCGTTTGAATGATTCTCTTTTCCCTCCTTGCTTTTTAAAGCCCCGTCTTTCTTCTCCCACTTTGCAACTTTAAAAGACAGATGGATTCTGACAGCTCAGTCTCCGTTTGCTGAATTGCCCTTTTTCAAAGACACGTAAACGTATCGTACTTTACTGTCAGAAATCCGCCGCTCCTTCTTGTTTCTCTGGAAATTTTCCAACACGGACAACAAAATGTTTGCTGAGTGGATTTGACAGTTCCTTTTTGGACATCTCCATCCATTCATCCATCCATTTTCTTCCGCTTATCCGGGGTCGGGTGGCGGGGGTAGCAGCCAAAGTAGGGAGGCCCAGACTTCCCTCTCCCCAGCCACTTGGTCCAGCTCCTCTGGGGGAATCCCGAGTTCCCAGGCCAGCCAAGAAACATAGTCCCTCCAGCGTGCCCTGGGTCTTCCTCTGGGCTTCCTCCCGCCCACCCATCCAGCACATTATTATGGCCCGGCCCTAATCCGGGTTGGGCAGGGTTAGGATTAGAAATGACAGCTCTAGTCCAGATGTACCTCCTATAGGAAGAAAGACAAAAACACATCAAGGATATAAATAACAAGAAATACAAACAGGTAGAGCAGAGCAAGTAAAGACAGCAGCAGAGTGAAGAAATGTGGTCAGTTTGTCATCCAGCAGTCTAAGCCTATATCAGCAGAACTAAGGGACAGCTCAGGAAACCCAAACCAACCCTAACTATAGAACTTATCAATAAGGAAAGACTTGAGCCTAATCTTAAAAGTAGACAATGTGTCAGCCTCACGGACAGAAACTGGAAGTTGGTTCCACAAGAGAGGAGCCTGATAACTGAAAGATCTTCCTCCCATTCTGCTTTTGGAAACTCTAGGAACCGCAAGTAAACCTGCAGTCTGAGAGCGAAGTGCTCTGTTATGAAAATATGGAACAATAAGATCTGTAATATAAGTTGGAAATAGGTTGTTGAGGGCTTTGTAGATTAGAAGTAAGATTTTGAATTAAATTCTGGATTTGACAGGGAGCCAATGGAGAGAAGCTAAAACTGGAGATATGATCTCTCCCACTAACTCCAGTTAAGACTCTGGCAGCAGCATTTTGGAACAACTGAAGACTTTTTAAAGAAGTTTTTGGACACCCAGAGTCCAAACGAATGTGTGCCCCACACCAAAAGAAATTTAAAACATGGACATAAATGATAAGTGTTTAAAATATAAAACAGATTAAATACAATATGATCATTAAAAAAGGACTAAAAAATAAAATACATAAAACCTTAACAATTCTTAAAGGAATGCAAATCACTAAGCACATGTCATGCCAACATTCTAAGCAAAGATTACCTTTCTGTGTGGAACAAATTACAAGTTGTGGTCCATTTTGGTCAAAACTGGAGAGTAAAGTTACGCAATACTTGAAGATCTTTTGCATTCTGTTGAGGCAGACCTTCAGCTACTAATACCCAAAGTTTTAGCTGCAAATCTGTAAAACTGACTGAGTTATAGCCAGATTTGGGTGCATGCAGGGGTATTTGGTGGTCATTTAGCTGTATGGATGGTACAAAACTACTACCTGCTGCTACAAATGACCACTACTGGGTGCAAACTGGGGGTACATTTTGGTGGAGGGACGAATTGCTGCACTTTAACATTAAGTGTTGGAAATTATTTGTAATAATGACTATTTTCAGAGTAATGAACAGAGTATGCATCATTGCAATAGTGGGTTCATACACAGGACTACTGAACAGTGTGTGTGTTGGTGAATGGGAATCTTAGATTAAAACCCGTTTGAAATATATTTAAATTTATAGAGCCCAGTATGGCACAGTTATTGCCTGGAGGAAATGTTTTTAGAGCTGCCACAGCCTTATTCATGATGGCTGCCTCCACATCCACCACTCAGCACCGTTCAGCAGCGAAGCATGAACGCTCCTGTCACATCAGAGCTGCAGCAGCCCTCCGCTCAGAAACTTATCCCATTCTGTCGTCTCTGCTGACTTCTATTGATGGTAAACTCAAGGTGGGGACAAATCCAAGGCTCCGAGCGCCAGATGTACAACATCAGCAAGGTTTGTCTCAAGAAAACAAACTTGAAGTTAAAGAAACTGAACCATGAAGGATTGGGAGATTGAAAATAACTCAATGCCCTGCATAGATTGCAATGAAAATGTCAGAAAATAACTTTCTATACTTCTACAACTAACCTTTTGAAATCAGTCCAATTCAAGATGGCCACCTTCAAAACCAAAAACAGTTTTTCTTTTCCTATTGTACCAATCTCAAGCTAAAATTTGGTGTCGTAATAGATTAGAATAATCTCTTTGGCATATACCGTAATTTCCGGACTATTAAGCGCACCTGAATATAAGCCACGCCCAATAAATTTACAAAGGAAAAAAAGTACATATATAGGCCGCGCTCGTCTATAGGATGAGAGATTTATTTATATATTGTTTCTATTCAGTGCCCTGAGATAACTTCTCTTGTGACTTGGCGCTATTTATATAAACTGAATTGAATATTTACACTGAAAGATTGTTTAAAACTTTAAATTAAATACATAACGATAACGTACACAAATACGTACAATTTATTTTTTCTGACACGGCTGATTAAAAAATAATAATAATAATACTGTAGCCTACCATGAAAAGTCATTGACCACTAAAGTTGTCTTCTTCAGTGTCAGAATTGAACAGCCTCAGAAAAACTTAATCACAAACACCCTCAGTCTCTCTTTCGTTGTCGCTCTCAACGTTACTTTTGCCTCGAGGCAAAGTCAAGATTTGATTTACGATTCACTTGTTTCGAGTGGCTGCAAATACTTTGTTGTGCCCCTGAAGGTACAACGGGAACCAATGCCCACTGTCACCTGTTCGGTAATTTCATTGGTCTGATTTGTTTTTAACCTTTATTTATACAGGTAGTCTCATTGAGTCACGAGGACCCACCTCCATGAGAGACGTGTACTGAACAGTTATGAAAGCGCACAGGTGTGACAAGGCTAGGAAGCTCGTTAGCCCGTCAAAAAAAAAAAACATAAATTAGCCGCAGCATTGTATAAGCCGCGGGGTTCAAAGCCTGAGAAAAAAGCCGTGGCTTATAGTTCGGAAATTACGGTACTTTGAGCACTACACATTATGTGACATTGTTGCTCAAATCTTTGACATATACCATTTTAATGGAGCAGAGGAGCAGAATAACCTGGATTCCCAATGTTTACAAGAAAACTCTGACCTTAAATCACATTTTTTAACTGGTTCACAATAAAAACCAGGATTTTAGTGCCTAAATATGAACCAATCCAGACAAATTAATTTAGTTATCACCCCCAACTTTCATTATAATTATATTATGACCTGAAAACAACTCTTGTATTCAACTGTTGGGACCCATTCCTTTATGTGGTTCCCCACAAAGCCTTTTTACCATCGGCCCACAGTCACCAATGTCAACATCTCAGAAATCAGCCATTTCTTCCTCACGTCAGCGGAGCACATTTAACATTCATGCGTTGACCTGATTCATTAACGAAGGGCCCTTTCTGGACATGACTCCTCGTCTGTCGGGGCTGCAGCCCCCCGATAATGGCTCCTCTTGTCAAGATTTCATGACTAATCCCCTCGTTGACCTCTCGGTCCCTCCAGCCTCCAATGTGGAGCAGAAAGGTACTACAGGTGTGACGGTCGGGAAGTGCTGGACCGTGGAGAATCCTCAACCGCTCCACCAAAACACGTTGAAGCTAAAGTCCAGCGCAAAACGTTCTGTTGCTCTCATTTCTTTAGATTCTTTACAATTTTCTGCACATTTCCGAGGTGATTTGGAGCTTTACCAAAAACCGATCCGATGCATCCTTGGTGCTTTGTGGTAGATAATCAGTGTTTTGCTGTTTTTTGTTTTTGAAATGTTGATTTTCGTTTTCATCAAATTTGAACATGGCTGGTTGCTACAGAAGGTAATTGCTTGTGTTTGTCCGTTAGCACAGGGGTTCCCAGTTCGGGTTCCTCATAAATCATTAAACTGATCTCAGAAATCGACGGTGAGCAACGTATTTTGTCAAAGCTGATACAAAAGAGTGTTTAGTTTAGTAATAAAGGAACAAAAACACGATGATTGATGTTTTTATCTGATTAATCGGCTTTAAGTCTGAATATTTGAGGTGTTGCAAATCTGCCTTTGTGTCAAAGTCTGTGAAGTTTGTGCTCATTGTATCAGCAAAATATCTCTTGAACCTGGATGGATTTTATTATAACCCTCAGTAAATAATCTTTGGATGCACATCTACAAAATGGCTATAACTCAGTCCATATTGTAGATATTGTTATAAAAATTGGTTTGATAATAGCTGACAGTGATTCGCAACACATATCGTATTTTCCGGCGTATAAGTCGCATCAGTCAAAAAAAGCATAATGAAGAGGAAAAAACTTATAAGTCGCTTCGGCGTACAAGTCGCATTTATTTAATGATCAAAACAGCTTAATTTCGCCTGGGTGGCATGGCACCATCCATCCATCCATTGTAGCCGGAGTCGCTAGCTCTCCAGCGTTCCTCGGCCTGCACCAACTAAGTGAAGCGAGCGCGCACGGGAGTATAAGTTGCTTCCGTGTATAAGTCGCAGGACTAACAAACCTGTGGAAAAACCGGCGACTTATACGCTGGAAAATACGGTACGCTGGGAAGAAATCCTGCAAGATCTTAGTTTAAACATTTGACTTGTAACGCAGTCTGTGTCGTGCATTATTAATTAAGCAATGGTACTTTTCAGTTTAAAACTTCTTTAGATTTTTATTTGTAAGAAATATACCCACAATGGATGGGCCAACGCAAAAACTCATAATACGTGCCATGTTTACAGCTAACGCTCATTTCAGACTAGATGAGCAGGATAAATATTGAGTCACGGTTAGCTCCAACAGCTTACAGCAAATCTTGATCCTCGTTTGGAGTTACGTGGGTTTTTCCCCCACAGTCCAAAAACATTCATGATAGGTTAGTTAGACTCTAAGATGGCTCTGCTTGTGAGTAGGTGTGGTTCAGTGATGGAGTGGTGACCTGTCCAGGTGTAGCCCCACGTGACCCTGAGCAGGAAATGAGAACGAAGCTCGGCAACAACAGCGATCACTTCTGCATAACAAGGATTTCAGACCTCGTATTCGTCGTCAGACACGGACGAGCGGGGTCTGAAATCACACTTGTCCATCCAGTCATCAGTCAGCCGTCCCACTGGGCACGCCATACTGGCACGGGCGACACGAGAAGAGAACACCATATGGCTGCGTGTCCCGTTCGGCTGAAGCAGCGTCTCAAACAGACGGAGGAGTGTTAACGGCGTCATCGCGGTGTTTGTGTAATTCACCTTGAGCAGTCACAAATTCTCAGGCGCCGACACCGCCGACGGGACGGCGTCCTAAATCTCCCCAAACAAGACGTTTGGTTCGGATTTGACGGCAACGGATCATGAGATCGTTGAGTCACGAACAGCGATTCTGGGTACGTTTTAGGCTTGTGTGGCAGAGGACGGTGAATGCTGGTTCTCGTTAGGTACGGTGCACGACGGGATCCTACGGCAGAGCTGAAAAATGACATTTACTACAAACAGAAAAAGTGATTTCCAGACTGATGCTTCTTGTTCAAGGTAATATAACTTCCTGGAGCACAGCGAGTCATGATGGTGGGCCTCATGGCTGAGAATTAGGCTGCTTTGACTTTATATTATACAGGTGAGAGGATCAGGGCAACATTTAGAGGTTTTAACTTCAGCCAGAGAAACCAGGACCAGTTGAGTTTTATATCAAACTGTGTTATGTCTCAATCAGTTAACGCTCAAAGTATGAGTTGTAGATCAGTCTCAGCTACTACCACACCAAAGATTAGGTGAATATCTGTAAAACTGGCTGAGTTAAAGCCATTTTTGTGCTGGTAGTGGCAGCCATCTTGAATTAAGCTGACTCTAAATGTTAACTGTAGACGTATATGTTTCGTGAATCTCGAGATATTTTCCTAACAGACAGACGAAGTCTTGTAACACTCGATCCTCTAAATTAGACTTCAATCTATCCATCCATCCATTATCTTTAATCCACAAATAAAGAACCTTGAATCCTTTTTGGTTTGCGGCGGGGTTGTAGTGGTTCAGCTACATTTGAACTTGCATTGATGAAATAAAACAAATGACTTGAACCTTGTGATGACAGCGAAAGTCAAGAGTTTACTGGAAAATACAGTTTGCAGGTCGGACCAAACATCTGGACACTCGAAGACTCGAACAAAGAAAAAACACTGTCTCAATCTAGCTCTGGTTTCTTTTATCCCCTCAAATGTACGCCAGAGGTTTGCACAAACATCATATAAGAAGTTGTTAATTGGCTTATCGGTATATTCTCACTTGAGAAACTTTTTTCTGGGTGAGCGCCCAGACATTCCTGCGCCTGGTCACAAACTTTGTAGTATGGTGTTAAACTCGGTTACCAAAAGGAGCCAACATTTAAAAACTTTGTCTGAGGCACGGGCCACTTTCAGCTGATGCATTAACTCAAATCCGATACCTGATGTCTTCTCTTGGTTGCAGGTTCATCAAGGGTTTGATCTGTCTCACTTGATGTTCTGTTCTTTCCACATCAGAATCAATAATGACAGAATGATCCAACCTTCTTTCTGGCTTCAAAGTTAGCCAGCTGGCAAGAGAAGTCTACAATAAATTATGTATTTATCAGTTGTTTTAAAGAAAAAATGATAAATGATATTTTACATTTAAATTATCATCTTGGGGCACTAGATTTTGGCGCACAGCTTTTGAGTTTGACGTATGTGCAGGTTCAGTTTGACCCAGAATGAGTGCTGTAATACTTTTGCATCCTCACGGGGCCTTTTGAAAAATAACTTCTCTACTTTAGGGTCACTGGTGCCCATATCCATCAGTCACTGGAGAGGCAGGGGGGCATGCTGGACAGGTCTCCAGTCCACCACAGGGACAAATGGAGACAAACGAGATGAACAACCATTCACTCACTCTCACCTAGAGACAATTTAGAGTTACCAATCAGACAAGCATGCATGTTTTTGGGCTGTGGGAGGAAACTGGAGTACCCGAAGAAAACCCACGCATGCACGGAAAGAACAAGCAAACTCCACCCAGAAAGGCCCCCGGACCGGGATTTGAACGGGCGACCTTCTCGCTGAGAGGCGGCAGCTCTAGCAACTGAACCACCGTGCTGCCCTGAATCTATATAGCTGAATCAAAATCAGTTGAATTGATTTGAAATTGAATTTAAATTGGGATGCATGAACTGGATTTGAACTTTGTTGGTTTACTGACACTTTTTTGTTGATAAGTCAAGTCAATTTTATTGTTGTTTCATCACATGTGGTACATAAGGTGGAAAGAAATGATGTACTCAGAGTCCCAGTTACATCCAATAATGGCAAAAATCCAAAGTGTAAAAAGAAACAGTAAATAAGGATCTAAGATGTACACTAAGATACGTGCCAAACGAACGCTAAAAGATCTAAGATATATGCTAAACACTAATAATGCAAAACAATACGGCATAACAGCAGCCCGAACATGAGTCCATGGTGAGCAGATGGGTACGAATGAATACAGCATCATGAGATAATCGGCAGCATGAGATCAGCAGCATGAGATAATCAGCAGCATGGATATTCAGCAGTATGATATAATCAGCAGCATGCGATAATCAGCAGCATGAGATTATTAGCAGCATGAGATCAGCAGCATCATTAGAGAATAAGTATCATGAGATAATCAGCTGCATGAGATAATCAGCAGCATGAGATCATCAGCAGCATGAGGTGATCAGCAGCAACATGAGATCAGCAGCATTAGATCAGCAGCAGCATGGATATTCAGCCACATGAGATAATCAGCAGCATGGATAATCAGCAGCATGGATAATCAGCAGCATTAGATATTCAGCAGCATGGATAATCAGCAGCATGAGATCAGCAGCAGCATGTATATTCAGCAGCACAGATAAATGGTTTGAATTAAAAATCCAACATGGCCAGAGTGCGTAGAGCCCTTTTTGTTTGTTTGCAATTCTCAGGATTTCTTTTCCTCCTCTTCCCCTCACACACTTGTACGTCCTCCAAGCTGATCTTTACATCTGAAGCTGGTCATTAGGCAGCAGGAGGTCAGACAGCGCTTTACTTTATCCTGTGAAAACGTTGGCTCTGCGGGGGGTATCTTGTTATGTTCAAAACAGTGACCATAGTAACCACCTGAGCCACTAATGACCTTCGGCCCGGGTTTAAGTGGGATCTAAGTGTGCAATATAACCCTCTTCTGGCTGGGAAACTGCCAACATTCTCTGTAATTACACCTGCTCTTTGGGTCCAACCTCGGTTTCAGATTATGGCCCTCGGTGGGTAAAATATCTGCTCCAGACGCTGAGATAAAGTAACACAGGAGAGGGCTGCAGCGCTGGTGGTGACATAAGGAGACGGCAGCGAGATAAGAGAGGAGAATGAAAAAGTGAGCTTGATTATTTTGGACTACATCACGGTTCGGTGCGTAGCTCGGTTTTATCGTTCGGCATGGCAGGAAAAACAAACAAATGTTACGCTTCGTTTTACTCATTTTTAATCAATACGTCTAAGCAGAGAAAAAAACCCATCTATTTAGTGTTTTTTCACCTTTAGAGATAAAAACTGAATAAAATGTTAAAATTGTTCTGTTTTATTCATCTAATTGCAACTAAAGTTCCTCTTTAAAGTCCACATGGTAGCAACTGAAATGATCTTCCTTTAGTTATAAGAATGGAAATCTGGACATAAATCTAATGTAAAACAAGCCATACGCCGATGTCTCCCGCCACTGAGGGATTTTATTAGAGAGTGTTTGTAGTTTTGAAGATAAGTGTTATCTGGACTTTAATTGACGAGAGAATGCAAATAAACATTGTTTTTTATGCAAGACATTCAAGGTTTGTTTTGTTGGTTTGTTTGTCCAAGGTGACAAAGAATGACAGATCCTGGTGTGTGGGGGGAGCAATTTTATCTACCACCTGGTGCAGGGGTGGAGCCAAGGGGTGGCCAATGGTGGCCTTGGCTGCTATAGATTAATCTTCAACTACACCAATCATTTGAGGAAATTACACTTTTAAACAATATGCAAACTAGAAAGTGTATTCCTCAAATTATTAGGGTGGTTGGTTTGTATATATGCAGTGAAAGTATGAGTATTTACCGTACTTGCCACCATACGCGTCACTTCGCCGTACAAGTCGCATCTATTATGCGTCATCGCTGACAAGCCGGAAATGTGGGCCAGTATTGTGCCAAAAATCGATTGGCTGCCAAATGGCGGCTGCGGGAGCGTGCACGGGAGGACTTGAACAAGAATTTATGAAGATTAACACTTAAAAACAATTATGTGTTTGCTCGACATTATAGTAAAGTTGTGTCTCATTTGAACTTTTCCTTAATAAATGCACTTTAATGGTCAAATCAGCTGCATTTTGTCTGGGCGGTGAAATGCGGCTGATTTGACGTTTGCTCCAGGAGTTCCGGAGTAAGACAAAGGTGGCTTTGTATGGCAAGCCAAGTATCTCATTAATAGCCACTTTTACCTATTAATGAGACACTTGGCTTGCCATATTAGTCGAGGGTCCTCTAGTGGCTGAAAATGGTAATGTTCATTATTTTCCATGTCAGAATGAATGAAATCGTCAGATCTCATTCAGAAATTGGGTTAAATATGGGAAAAAAAACATAAATACATCGCTTTGCTGTATAAGATGCAGGCGTGCTAATCTATGCAAAAAACTGTGACGTATACAGCGAACATTATGGCATATAATATGAAGGTGGCCATCTTCAATTTTGACGTGGCAAGCCAATTTTTGAAAAGGAAATTTCTTACGATTAAATGTAGCATCACACCAGAATGAAAGTCGGCATGTTGCTTATTTTTGAAGTTATCGTGCTCAGAAGGTGAAAGCACATATATGGCGGCAGCCATCTTGGATTTTTATGTGGCAGCCCAATTTTGTAAAAGTAACTTTCTTACTCCTAAATGCACCCAAACACCAAACTGGAAGGTGGTACCTCAGTTATTTGTCAAATTATCATGTTTACAACACTAAAGGATGGACGGTTGGATGGAGGGTATTTCAAAATCCTCCTTTCCGCTCTGTGATGAGGAACAAAAATGGATTCTGCAGTACATTAGTTTTGGTAAACTTGTTTTTTTTTTTAATCACTTCTTTACCTGATCTCACATCAAAGCCTGCTCAGCTCTGTTGTCTCAGCAGTGGAGGTCTTCCACGCCTCTGCAGTCTGTTGTTGTGTCTGTGCGTCCTCGGCCGGTGCGCTAGAGCTGAGAGCAGCACCAGAGAGGCCCGGCCGTCAATTCTATCGAACCGAGTTGGCATGTCACGGGCAGTAAGGACCTCCTGATTGACTCCTGCTTGGATAGCATGTCTGACTGCATGCATTAGTAATGCTGAGGGTTCAATAGATGGATGGCTGGGACAGATTGATGTAGGTGCACACGAGGCACATCTAGTACCTTAAGGAGGGGGGGGGACGATCTAAAACAGACATTTGTTTTGTCTGATGTCAGTGAATGGATAAATATTGGGCTGTTGTAGCTTTAACAAGTCTGATTTTAACGTCTTAAGAGTGTACCAACAGAAAGTTTAAACCTCACACCAATAAAACACTAATTAAACACACACAGAACTTTTTATTATTTTAAGTTTGCAGCAATAGTTCAGCGTTATGTTTCAGCTCCAAATCTTAATTGGGCAGCTTAAACTCCTCCCGTGTCTCCTCTTGTAAACTGGGGTGCAGTCAGGCATTGCCGCGAAGCACTTAAAGCGCTGCACAAACCTTCCTGCACAAAGTCTTTTTTTTTTTTTTTTACGTTTTCCAGCGTTGCCAGTCTTAATAAAAGTTCCCGTTCCTTGTTAGCCTCAAATCACGTCCTGCAACATCGTTTGTCTCCGGAGTGAAAATAGACCCGACCAGGAGGAGATGTGGACCAGAAGAAATATTTTCAGCACAGAAAATGTCAATAAACCAAAACAAGGAAGCTGCAAACCAGTGGATTAGTTAACGGTTAATGATAAAATAATAATGTTCCTGAAGGACTCGTTGATCCGTTTCTAAGCTCTTCTTAAGTCTGGGTCTAAATCAAATTCAGGGGTAGTAAAATTTATAAAGTTGGGTCAGACTTGATCAGCGTTTATCAAAGGGGGGGGGGGGGGGAATGGATATGTTTGCTGTTTTTTTGTTGCAAAAGTTTTTAACCAAGATCCTCTTACATTGAGAAATGAAAGAGTTTTTGTGGCTTTAGTTAAATTATGAAATTAACACTTTTCAAAATCTTGTGCAATATTGCAAGATTTGGCACAATCCACAAATGCTCAAAGTACACATGTACTGTATGTTGTGGAAGACTCTCAGCTGCTATCCATCCATTATATTTACCCTCTTCTTCCTTTTTGCGGCACGGGGGTCAATGGTGCCCATATGCAGCCATCGCTGTGCGAGACCCTGGACAGGTCCAAGTCCATCACAGGGACACATGGAGACAAACAACCATTCACTCTCTCACTCTCACATAGGGACAATTAAGAGTTACCAGTCAGTCTAACATGCATGTTTTTGGTCTGTGGGAAGAAACTGGAGTACCCAGAGAAAACCCACGCATGCATGGAGAGAACATGCAAACTCAAAGGTTCCCCGGCCGGGATTCGATTTGGCGAACTTCTCGCTGAGAGGCGGCAGCTCTACCAACTGAACCACAGGGCCGCATCAAGATCACAGCCCGATGATGCCATCAGGACCACATCATCCGCAAATAGGAGAGTTAAAATCTTGGAGCCACCAAATCCGACCCCTTCGCTCCCTTAAAGTTATGAACATAATCTGTGACACCGGGCAGCCTTAGCGGAGTCTGACTCCCATACTGAAGGGGTCTGACCTACTGTTGACAATGTGAACTAGATCCTGACCCATCTGTCTGAAGCAACAGAGCCCCAGTCCCTTACTCTTGGAGCACCCCCTTCAGTGTTCCCCAGGGAACACGGTTGAACACCTTCTCCAAGTCCACAAAACATCTGATGAAGGCCCTGATATGTATTCATTAAATTCTCCGCAAGGCGTAGAGCTCAATCTGCTTGACCGGAGCAATCCCAACAATAACATCAAGAACAACGTCACTGGGAAGTAGATTGTAAGAAAAAACAACAATTATATTTTAATGTCTGTGCATGAATTTATTTTACTCACAATAAATGGAACATGGTAGGCAAAAGACAAGACAGGGCTGCAAAAGGTTGTAAAAGTAGGTGGTACAAATAGGAAACGGGTAAAGGAGCAATTTGCAACTAAATAGGTTCATTAGCAACAGGTTAGTGAGAGGACTGGGTATAAAAAGAAGTAAAGATGGGCAGAGGTTCACCAGTCTGAAAAACTAGAGCAATTTCAGAATAAATTCTCATTTCTAAATGGGAAATTAGGAAGACTTTGAATCTCTGCAGCTCATAATCTCATCAACAGATTAGAATCCATCCATCCATCCATTATCTTCCGCTTATTCCGAAGTCCGGTCTCGGGGGCAGTATTGAGCAGGGAGGTCCAGACATCTCTTTCCACAGCCACCTCTTCCAGTTCTTCTGGGAGGACTCTGAGGTGTTCCCATGCCAACCGAGAGACATAGTCTGGGTTTTAATCTGAGTCTTCCCTGGGGTCTCCTCCCAATCGGACATGCCTGAAGCACCTCCCTGCGAAGGCGCCTAGGAAGCATCCTTACCAGATTCCCAAACCACCTCAATTGGCTCCTCTCGATGTCAAGGAGCAGCAGTTCTACTCCTAATCTCTCCTGATAACTGAACTCCTCACCCTATCTCTAAGGGAGAGTCCAGCTACCCTGCAGAGGAAACTCATTTCAGGCGCATGTACCTGTGATCTCATTCTTTCAGTCACTACCCAGAGCTCATAACCATAGGTGAGGGTAGGAATGTAGACCAACCGGTAAACAGAGCGCTTTGTCTTACAGCTCAGCTGCCTCTTCACCACAATGGACCGGCACAGAGTCTGCAATACTGCTGACACGTCACCAATCCGTCTGTCCATCTCACGTTCCATTCTTCCCTCACTCGTGAACAAAACCCTGAGATACTTGAACTCCTCCACTTGAGGCAGAACCTCACTCTTGACACAAAGAGAGCAGGTTAGAATTAGAATTAGATTTCTGTAGAAATCTCTGAGCTCAAAGGACGAGGCTGCAAGTCGTTACTGGATGGTCATGGTCTTCGGGCCCTCAGTGGGAACTGATTTAAAACAGGTCTGGTTCTGATCTGGACATCACTGCATAGACTCAGGAACACTTCCACAGATCAGTGTCTGTAAACCCAGTTCATCCACAAACACTGCTTAAAGCTCTATCAGGCAAAGTAGAAGCCATATGTGAACCATCCAGAACCGCTGCCATGTTCTCTGGACCAGAGCTCCTTTTAAATGGACTAAGGGGAAGTAGAGAACTGTTCTGTGGTCAGATGGATCCAGATCTAAAATGTATTTAGGAAACCACCATGCTAAGAAGGAGAGAGACGTTCCAGCCTATTTTCAGCCTGCCTCTCTGATGGTATGGGGGTGCATTAGTGCCTCCTGCATGTCGAACTTAAACATTTAGAATATGAAGCTGTTTTGGTTAAACCTTGTTATTGGCACTATCTGCCATCCCATGCAAGATTTTCAAGATCTGTTAGAGCTCGGAGTATGTAGTGGAAATGACTCGCATTGGAGCTCATTGTCTGTTAACGTGATTGAGGTATAGCCATGTTTAGCATTACCTAAGGTTGATTAGATGTTGTAGTAGACCTACAGCAGTTATAGATGTACATCTATTGATTACTTTCTGCAAGTTGCATGGTGGAGTGTCAGAAGAAAGATGGATCAGAAGTTATTTTTTTCTGAATTCATGCAAAAGGTCAGGCATTAGTTTCATTATTTCATTTCCAAAACTCTTGGAAAAATGTGTTGCTTTGAGAACACTATATGCAAGTTAAAGTTTACTCAGAAAAACATTCTGAAAAAAATGTGAGGCACTAATTACCAGCAATTATCCTGGATCTAAGATCCCTGAAGCACAGAGCTGCTGATCCCAATAAACTAAGCAGAAAAAAACAAATGTTGGAACTAAACTGTGTTTTCATACATAAAGCCGACTGGGTCAGATGCTGTTAACAAGGCCTGATTTCAGCACGGGACCATCATCGTTCAGCGTCTGGAGAAGGTGGAGGGACGTATGAGGGGGTTTAATTACGTGCGATGGAAATGAAAGAGAGGCAGGAGTAGCAGGGGAAAGGTTCAGAGATTTGTGTTTAAGTGATTTATTGTCAGCGTAACGACTAATTGCTCACACAAAAGGAAATTCATTGATCCCGATCCAGAAAAACCCTCACAGCTCTATAGAACCTTTTCCCCAATTGGCATGTAACTCGCGGCTCCATCGTGGCTCCAAACGAAGCTAAACCAGCACGTTACCTGTTAATTGCCCACTCTGTTTCTTGCCACCTGCCCTGCAGTGCATTGTGGGAACTGCAAGGTAAAGGATCTCTGCACCGGCTCTACAGAGAGAGAGACCTCATCCACCGGCCTTTGCCTAATTAAGTCCGTCTTCCTCCTCTTGTCTCACTTCAGAGAAATGAGAAATGTGATTCATGTGAGAAAGTCGCGGTGCGATCGCTTCATCAGTTCCTCATCAAACATCAGCTTTAGTTCAGCTGCTTGGTGCAAAAATGTAGAATTACAGAACAAATGAATTAAGAGATGTAGACATCTGAAAAACCTCAAGGCCTGCAGGCTTTACAAGTTTCTTTGGCCTGGAAGAGCCCAGAATGCAACAGAGCAGCAGTCTTCAAACCTAGCGGGTTTAGCTGGCCCCACCTCTGTTACTCTTCACTAACCTTGTGCTGAAGCCTGGAGGTAAATTTCAGCTTTATCTTGAAAAGAGCCAAAGCAAAAACCAGAAAACTGGTGCCAGACCAAGTCTCCATTGACCTGTTTCCACACACCCATATGTTTCACCTACAAATCAACAATAGTTGGAAAAGCTTCTGGCGATTGTGGCTTATGGCTATTTCAATTGATAAAATGGGATGAGATAAATGCCTGAGCTTTTCAAGTGCACCTTGTTGTTTAGAGAGTTTCTGAATTTAAGCTAATTTGTCAAATTCAGATTATATTTTAAAATCTTGGTTGATACACCTTTGAATGTTGCACCAGTGCTACTGGCACTCCTCGCCCTCTCAAGTCTATTCAGAGGTGCTGAAGAAGAGAGTCTGATCGGCTCTTGAAACTTGGAGTTAGAGGAACAATGTGGGTTCCTTCCCAGCCATAGAACACTAGACCTGCTCTTTACCCTCACTAGGGTCCTTGAAGGGTAATGGGAGTTTGCCCAACGAGTCTACATGCAGTCTTTCCCCTACCATTATGCAAGCAGGGCACCTCGCCCCGTCAACAGAACCGAGCACCCTGCCTACCGAACTGACCCCCCCACCCCCCATCAACTGCCAGCACTGATGTAGTGCTAATTTAGCTGCGTGTAATACAGACGCATTAGCTAAAAAGCTGTTTCTCTCACACTCAGTCCCCACCCCTACCCCCTGCTGTTTGTATGGACAGTACAAACAGCATGCAACATGGACGTGTCTCGGTCACCACTGTCTCCAACTCACCCCCACTCCTGTCAACAAAAATCACCAAAGAGATGAGCACCCTGCCAAGGCAAGTAATATAAGGGAAACGCTGATCAGCGACGTCCTGAGCAGTATCACTTAAAGAGCACAGTGCAACAACAAACAAACAAAACAACACAACGCGGCGGCAGCATGAACATTCATCCACGGTACATGCCGAGGCGGAGTCTAAAAAGACGGGACTAATGGAAGGAGGACTGATGAGAGGTGGGGAGACAACAAACCACAGGTCTTTTGAAGAGAACGAGGATTTGTGGTAAAATCCCCCGAAGGAAACGGGTGAGGCGGCGAGGAGGTCCACCGTGAACCGGGAGACCCCCCAGGCCTCACTGGCGGTCTCCACCATTACGCCGCTGGCGCCGTCATTTCTGGACGCTGATTAAAACGTTGCCGAAGGTTAAACCACAAAGAGTCCACATGAAGTGGTTTTCAATTCTCTCACACACATTTACACAAACGATGAAGAAATACGGAGGGTGCAATGTGACAAAATTAAATAAATAAATACATCGCATAAGAAATGTAAATGTCATTAAATAATTAAATGTATCACTTAATTATTAATAATTAAAAGAATAATTAAATGTATTTAATTATTTGCTGCACGAGAGCCGTGAAATACACAGTGACGTAATTAAATGTATTTTTAAATACTATAAAAATTCTTGAAAATGACATTTAATTATTTAATACCACTATTTAAAAAGGGTACATTTATTTATTTAATGGGACATTTAATTAATTAATTAATTAATTAATTGTGTATTTAATAATTTAACTGTATATTTAATGATTTAGTGGTGTATTGAATCATTAAATGATACATTTAATTATTATGTATTTAATTTTGTCACATTCCACCCTCCATATAGATGCCAAAAGCTTTAGACATTAATTTAGCTTGATTTGTTAGAGCTCTAAACATCAGTCGTGGATCAGTCTCAGCTACCACCACACCAAATTTTAGCCGAGTGTAACATCGACTGAATTATAGCCATTTTTGTTTTCTTAAGGTCTCTTGGCTGTTGCGGCCATCTTGAATCCGGTTTAATCCAAATCAGTTATAGGTTATGTTCTGACGGTTTCATTAAATTATGTCTCAGAATCAGAATAAACTTTATCATCACTGTCCTGAGATACAACGAGAATATGTCCGTACAGTCGTCCGAAAGATGGGCGGAGTGCACGTATCTGCTGCTGTGATAGTGCAGTCTTCTTATCTTTTACAGAATACTTTTTTTTTTTTTTACATAGAAAAAGGGACAAAGCCATGAGGAGAGGGTAGTGGCATTACAAAAACATCTCTTCATACCTTGTCCTAACAGGACACGAACATGTTACATATGCATTTGACGACGAGGTGGTCCATGAAGCACTAACAGATAGTCCATTGTCCTGATAAGATGAGATGATGGTCAGTCGGCACAGTTCTGATGAGCCTCCACAGAAGTTGGGGGGGAGGAGGGGTTGCGATAGACGAAGCTTTTTCTTAGTTTACACATTTCCCAGGAGAAATTGATAAGTCGGCCTGTTTTGAAACCAACTAGGGGAGTCAGATTCAGAGAATCCACAATTGTTGATTGATTCAGGCAGACTATTTTTTCTTGTCAGCCTTGATTCTGTACTGATCTGAAATGGTCAGATTAGGGTGCATTCTACTGGTCCGTGCTTACGAGCCTCTTCAAGGTCGTTTTCATGCTGATGAGTCCCAAAACCACAGATGGCCTGCGATTCAAATCACTTCCATCTTACGGTTTAGCTCGTAAATCAGCTGATTTTGAGTCCTCAAAGCACAAACCAAACCTTCACATAGGCAGCAGCCTGACGAGGGTCATATTAGCTGCGGCCATTTTCTTTGTACGTTGATAAACCAGGAACCAAACGATTCCAAAAACAGGAAACGTGTTATCATAAATCCAATTATGTGCAATTTCGGGAGGGAAGAGAAAGCGTGCGCCTCGTTCCAGGGCCAGTGAAGAAAAAAATCTGCTGATTCATGAAATATTTTGCTAACGCACACAAAACTTTGACTCCATTCATTAATGGTGAGGTTTTAACAGATTTAACACAACAAGTTAATGCTCAGATTATGTTTTGGGGATGAGTCTCAGCTATTATTACACAATTTTTTAGCTCAGTATTTATAAATTTGTGTTTAGTTATTGTTATTTTTGTGTTTGCTGGGATTGATCAGCTGTGGCGGCCATTTTTAATACCTTTTTTTTCACTTGTTCTTCTCAATTTCTATGCTTCCTTTATTATTGTCTATTGTTGTCTTTTGTCATCCACTGTGATTATCACTCTCTTAAAATCAGGTCGAGTCCCCGAGGCTCAGTGGGATTAACCTGTATAAATAAAGGTTGAATGAATGAAAAAAAAGTGTAAATGTGTTGCAATGTAAACATTATAATATAGATTTTTTAATATATTTTATTATATTTCAGTCGTTTTAAATGTTGGAAATGGTCCCACGTCATCCAGTGGGCTCTCAGCTTGACTATAGTGATAGAGCTCTGTTACCTAATGCAGATAAGACGCTGACTGCTCATGAGTGCTCCACACAAGCCCCTCTTACAGAAATTTAACGTGCTATAAAAAGACACGATACGCTAGAACTCTCAGAAGACTCTTTTTTTAATATTAACAAACGAGTGGAAAAATCAGCTCTGATTATGAGGCGGTGAATAATGTTGGATAGCAAATAAAAACACTGCACACACAGAAAAAAAAAAAAAGAGTTCATCACAGATACAAAATAAAAACCTCTCCTGGTTCTAATGTTACAAAAACTTGAGGCTATTTTGAACCTCGATGTGCGACGCTCAGTCATGTCCCCATCTACCTACAGCCCCGGTATTTTCTCACCCCCTCCAACTCATCGAGTCACGGCGAGAAACAAATTTGCTGAGTTTCTTGTTAAGCGGAGTCTCTGTTGGGGGGATTTAGTGCACCTTAAGGGAGTCTTTGTTTCCCAGCTGCAACTCTGAGATCCCATCTCGTATTAATTTGTCACGGGGAAGGTGCTGCTGCTACCCTCTGGCTAACTCCGAGCTCTTCATCAGCTGGCGGAGCTATAAGCCTTCATTCTCCAAATGTTTCATAAAGCACCTTCTACACCCTCCACCTCTTACGTCTCCATCTCCCTCCCTCGTCTGTCGACTGAGACAGCTACTCGTCCTCCTGTGGGACAATTAAAACTGAGCTGTGGGAAGTAATAAGCGTGTTAGAAGTGTTGGCGTCTCCTTTGAGCTCGCAGCTCTTGAAGTAGCTGCCGTGTGTTGCGGTGCCACTTCTCGTCAAGGACACGCCGCCTTTTACGGGGGGGGGGGGGGGGGGGGGGGGGGGGGGGGGGGGGGGGGGCGTTTGTAAAGTTACACAGTCAACAGTTAGCAGCAATATTTTGGTTTATCTAGCCTTTCATAAGAAAAAAAAACTAGTTATATTTTCACAGTGTCATTCATACAATTATACATGTCATAGTTCCAAAGACAATATTTAATTTACAAGCTAAATATTTAACGTTCAATTTAAATATTTAGTTAGCAAGCTAAATATTTAGCTCCACACTAAATATTTAGTTTACAAACTAAATGTTTATGTCCAAGATAAATGTTTCGTTTCTAAGCTAAACATTTAATTCCTAAACTAAATATTTAATTTGCTAACTAAATATTTAGCCAAGACCTAAATATTTATTTTCCAAGCTAGGCATTTAATTTCCAAAATTGCTAACTAAATATTTAGCTCAAAACTAAATATTTATTATCCACACTAAACGTTTAATTTCCTAAATAAATGTTTAATTTGTTAACTAAATATTTAATTTCTAGGCTAAACATTTAATTCCTAAACTAAATATTTAATTTGCTAACTAAATATTTAGCTCAGAACTAAATATTTTTTCTTCCAACTAAACATTTAATTTCTAAAATAAATATTTAATTTGCTAACTAAATATTTAACTTTCATGTTAAATATTTAATTTGTAAATTAAACATTTAGCTTGGACATAAACATTTTGTTTGTAAACTAAATATTTAGGGTGGAACTAAATATTTAGCTTGTAAATTAAATATTTAGTTTGAAACTATGACATTTATAAATGTATGAATAGCATGACGAAAATATGACTTTGAATTTTTTTTTTCTTATGAATTAAGAAAAATAAATCAAAATATTGCTGTTAAGTTTTTGACTGTGTAACTTTACAAACGTAATTTGCCTTTCGGCCGCAGCGTCCGATGAGAATAAACGCATCCCGTGTGCAAGCTTCCCCTGTGTTTACGTAGATGTGCTCTTTCATCGCTCGCTCCCTTTCCCTTTGACAGGTGCAAGTGCAATCTCCACGCCAACAGCTGCGTGTACGACAAGGAGAAGCTGAGCTGCGAGTGCGAACACAACACCACCGGGCCCGACTGCGGGCGCTGCAAGAGGAACTACCAGGGCCGAACGTGGAGCGCCGGTTCCTACCTGCCCATCCCCAAAGGCACCGCTAACATCTGTGAGTACGGACAGATCCTCGCTAAAACATGGACCACGGTAGTCTATACTCCAACATCCATCCGCTTTCTTCTCCTAAGACCTCACCGTAGTGTGAGGCTTTTATTTTGTTAAAATCTAAGGAAAGTAGCTGGCAATTTTATGTATGAACTGTAGAAGAGTAAAGTTAGACTCATATGAGTTACCATGGTAACCACACACCTCTCACTCCCTTACCGTAATCTGACTAACCAGGCAGACTGAAACGCAGACTAGAAAGCAAGCCTCACACCATAAGGTGTGTTGAACTGTAGGAAACAGACACTTCTGGTCAACACATGAATGTTCATGTTCCTTGAGTTTTTAGCTTCAAAGACACTTCCTGTTCCTGTTCTGGAAAATAAATGACATTTTCCAAACGGGGAAAACTCAGAATGTGAACACTGATCTACTGACTAAACAAATATTTTTCAGAGATTTTAATGTGTTCATGTATCACTGAGTCCATTCTCAGTGTACACTTGTATACACACTGATTGGCTATGGTGGCTTCTTAGTTTCTGACATTATACTTTTTTGTAAATTGAGAATTATTGCCGTATGAGGCATACTGCAAGGACAAGGATGGAGAAGATCAGGAACGAGATCATCAGAGGTACAGCACAGGTTGAACAACTGGGAGATAAAGTTAGAGAGACCAGATTGAGATGGTTTGGACATGTCCAGAGGAGGGACAGTGGGTATACTGGTAGAAGGGTGTTAGAAATGCAGCTGTCAGGAAAAAGACAAAGAGGAGATCTATGGATGCAGTTAGAGAGGACATGGAGGTAGTTGGAGTGAGGACAGAGTGAGATGGAGGAGGATGACTGACTGTGGAGACCCCTGAAGAGGGAAAAGCCGAAAGAAGAAGAAGAAGAAGCAGAAATAGACTGCAGTATGGGGCAGCACGGTGGACCAGTTGGTAGACCAGCTACCTCTCAGCGAGCAGGTCACCCCAGTTCCAATCCAGGCCGGGGGCCTTTCTGGGTGGAGTTTGCATGTTCTCTCCGTGCACTCCGGTTTCCTCCCACAGACCAAAAACATGCATGTTAGGTTGACTGGTAACTCTGAATTGTCCCTAGATGTGAGTGAGAGTGCAAACTCAGCCCAGAAAGGCCCCCAGCCAGGAGGCAACATCTCCCATCTAACCACTGCACCACGATGCGCAGTTTTAGCAGATTAAATGAGACCTTGTTTCATCCGACCTGATTTCTGCCTGGAGAATGAGCCAAGTGCTGGTTTACAGATTATTTATCATAATTTGAGCCATTAGGTGATTCCATGAGACTCAAGCAGCAACACGAGGCGTCTCTTTCACGCCTGATTAGAAATCACATTTTAGCGGTTCCTTCGTGTTGCCACGTTTCTCGCACCTGCAGAGTCTTTTCAGGAAAGGGAAAAAAAAAAAAAAGACAAGTTAAAAATGGTCATAACTGAAACGGCTCCATGTCTGCAGCTGCCGTCGATCACAGCGGTAAGTTTCATCCGGACAGTTCGGCATCGTTGAAGCGTCTGTTGAAGACGAGACCCGAGCTTCACACCAAGACTCCGAACGAGTCCGAGTTCAGCTGCAGCCGCGGAGAAACGAACCGCGGGAAAACATTTAAGATCCACGGGAGTTCAAGCGAGTCGGCCCGTGACTTTAAATGTTGAGACGTCGAAGGATTTGCATTTTCATCGCTCAGAGGGAATGAGAAATGTCACGTTTGGCTTCTGAATCACTCGTGTAAACAAGTTGTTTTAAACCAACCAATAAATCAAGTCAGCGATGAGACATAAAGACAAATAAACTCACGTAGTTCCAGCTAGTGTTTGATGGTCATCTCTAAAGCCTAACAGTCATGTTGGACTTGGTCTTGTAGAAACACAAGGATCTGGATGGGACCAGTTTCTGTGGCTTTGAGGGGATTGTTGTCCCGTTCTGGTCCGATAGAAGATTCTAGCTGTTCTATATCTTTGCTGGATGGGAGCAGCTTTTTTTTATTTGTAGAGACTGATTTGCATTAAAGGAGCCTTTCAAATGAGTGAGCTGCTCATAGAGGCACTAATGAACCCCTATACTAACAGAGAGGCTGGCTTTTGAACTGTGTGCTGACAACAGGCTGGATGGCCGCTGCAGTAAGGAGGGCGTGGTCTCTGTGGTTTCAGTTGTGCACTTTGCCTCAGTCCTTTTTAAACGAGCTCTGGTCCAGAGAAGATGGCAGCGGCTCTGGATGGTCCACATCTGGCTTCTTCTTTGCCTGGTAGAGCTTTAATTTGTGGATGAACTGGGTTTTTCTGTGGAAGTGTTCCTGAGCCCATGCAGTGATGTCCAGAACAGAACCAGACCTGGTTTTAATGCAGTGGCCCCTATGGGCCAGACCATCCAGTACTGACCTTCAGCCTCGTCCTTTGAATTCAGAGATTTTTACAGATTCTTCTAATCTGTTGATGAGATTATGAGCTGCAGATGAAGGGATAGTTAAAGTGTTGAAGAACTTTATTCTGAAATTGTTCCATTATTTTTAGACAGTTCTAGGCAGACTGGTGAACCTCTGCTCATCTTTACTTCTAAGAGATTTAGCCTCTGAAAAATGTTATTTGAATGTCCAGTCGTCTTTTTGTCGCGTTGCTAATTGACCTCATTAGTGGTAAAATGCTCCTGCAGCTGTTTCTTATTTGTACCACTTACTTTTTAACCTTTTTTTTGCCCTTATTCCAACAAAACTTCAAAAGTTGGAATGGTTTGGCTTACTTCAGCTTTTAGTTATAGATTTACTTTAAGCTTTAGGTACAATTTTACTTATTTGTACCTTCCAGTTTAGCTGATTTTAGCTTTTAGCTACCATTTTACCACTTTCAGCTTTTAAATACCGGTTTCCTAATTTTAGTTTTTAAGCTACACCTTTACCAATTATAGTTTACGCCAATACTTCAACTTATTTTTTTCATTTTTAGCTCGGTAGAGTAGTACTACTGCTAGGATACACTAGAGTAGAAGTACAAAATGGCAGCTTCTGGTACCAAAATGGGGGTACACTATGGTAGAGAATCAAACTGGCCAACACCTGTTGGTATTAAAGGACCAAAAATGAAACAGATGATTCTTTCACCGACTTTTGAACATAAATGATGCCGTATTGGTAACTTCTGGTGTTCCTCAAGGTTTTGTACTCGAACCGGAAACTTGTTTTATTTCACATGCTGCTCCTGATGGACGATTATGAGTTTTAAAGGAATATACTTTCACAAAATGTTCAGGTACATTTAAACGCCTTAAATACTTGAATATTGTCTCGTTCATGCAGCAGCGTGTTTTAGAACCGTCTCCAGTAGGGTTCGCTAATTTAAAACATTTACTGCTTTGTCAACTTGGCCTTTTTGGTACTAGTTTATTTAACCCTCAGCAATTGTTTTGCTAATTACCATATTTTTCAGACTATAAGGTGCACCGGATTATAAGGCGCAATAATCGAAAGAAGTTCATTTTGACAGATTTTTGAGCACCGTGTACTACATAAAATCGTCTCAAGGTCAGTAAGCACAACCAGAATTACCATATTTTCCGCCGTACACATTGCACTGCCCTATAAGTCGCATCAGTCCATATTTGTCTAATAAAGTGGAAAAATTCATAAATATGTTGCTTTGCCGTATACATTGCATTTATTATGCGTCACCTCTGACAACCTGGAAATGTGGGCTGAACCTGGAAATGTGGGCCGGTGTTATGCCAAAAATTGATGGGCTGCCAAATGGTGTCCGCAGGAGCATGCACGGGAGGACTTTAACAAGAATTTAACAAGATTAACACTTAAAAACAATTATTTGTTTGCTTGAAATTATAGCAAAGGTGTGTCTTAGTCTGACATTTACTTGATAAATGTACTTTAATGGTCAAATTAGCTGCATTTCTCTGGGGCGGTGCAGCTTGTTTGACAGTTCCAAGCAGCGAGCATAATGAAGGTGGGTAGATTAAAGCAGGCCGATTGAGTCATTAATTGCTGGTGAAGATGCTCAGTCATCCAAGACTTTGTCAATTCAAAAAAGTTCAAGAAAAAAAGCAATACCGTATAATAAATAAAGTCCAGTTGTTTTTGTCGAACTTTTTTGAATTTGTCATTATAGCCACGTTTACCTATTACATGATACAACGGTGTAGTGGACTAGGCCCATGTCAAAAACTAAGTCTAAGGTCAAAAATCTTGACCTTAAGAACCTTGTGGGACAGGAACTGTCATTTCATTGATTTGAATCCAGAAATGCAGGTTCACCCATTCTGAGACTTTCTCTCTTGAAGATTCAAGTGAAAAGAACACTCTCTGTTTTATTATCATTACTATTTTACAAATGTTGATAATCAAAGTGTCTTAGTTCAAACCATTTTAGATGTTGCAGTGAACTAATCAATTTTATTAACTGTGTAATGATTTTTCTCACGCAAAGTTAGAACTCATGTCAAAGCTGTTACAGAGTAATTATGCCTTTTCTGATTTCTGCTTTTGAATGAGCAAGTGTAAGTTGGTCCAAGGTTGGAGTCAAACGCAAAACAAGTTGTTGGCATGTTTTTAGAATCCTCTCAGACATAAATATAGAGGTTTTTGGCACCTGTTTCTGAAACGCGCCAAAACAAAACTCTCTCTGTCTGTGAGAACATTTCTGATCTTTCCATAACAATTCTTGCTGTCTTCTAACCTCTTACGTCACAAAACACACCCCGTCTGGTCGGTTCTGACCAATGGTAATACTCCCAAAAGTGAACCGGGAAACAGCTCTTTAAAATGTCAGTACTTCCTGGTTTACTCAGTTCTAGTTCTAGTTCTAGTTCTAGTTCTGGTTCTGCTCGAGATCTGTAAACTACACAGTTCAACCAGTTCTGTGAGAGAAGCCCAGTTCTGTGAGAGACGGGATGATCCTGACATGACAACAGAGCTCTTCCGAGGTTCATGGGATTATAACATTTTCCACTGAGGTGAGCGTGTGTCGGACAGTCTCGCCGCTACTCCGGAGGAGTAACAGCATCCTACGGAGACGCTGAAGGGTGCGTTAAACGGAATCTCGCCTGAGACATCTCCAGGTAAAAGAGTCGTTTTCACCACCGAAGTGTACCGTAAGGAAAGCTGAAGAAAGCCCAGAGAGTGCCGTTCTGTTAACACACTCCCTCAAACCCCATCTTTTACTCTTCTTTAACTTCTTTCCCATCTTGAAACTTTTCTCTCAAGTAGAAATTCTTCCAGATATTTTAGAAATGTCTGTGTAAAGTGCTCATCCACATCCGTGTGGGTAAAAGATCATAATTGTACAGTTTCATAAATGTCTGTGGTGAAGCAACGGAAAAATCATGGCCGTATGATTTTTCCTGATTGATTGCTTAAGTTGTTATTTTCATAATTTGCCAAATTAATGTAAATGTTTGATGTTAAACTTTGATTCTGTAAATAAATGACCGCATTCATTTTGATGGGTCAAACATAAATGACGTCTCACGTTTGCATTTCATTAAATTCAATGCACGTTTTATTCAGTTCAGAAAAATGAGGAATCCGCGTTAATTGATGAATATATCTGAGCATCTGTTCATCTACAACGGCATGCCATACTGCTATTACTACTCTGCTGCCATCAAGTGGCTGAAAGTGGTACTGCTCAATATTTTTTTCAGTCAGATTGAATGAAAACGGTCATATCTCAGCCAAAAAATGATTTATAAATATGGAACAAAATCCATAAATATGTCGCTTCGGCCTTTAAGTCACAGGGCACGTAAATTATGCAAAAAAATGTGACTTATAGGCCAAACAATACAGTAATACATAAGGCGCACCGAATTGTAAGGCTCACTGTCGATTTTTGAAAAAAATTAAAGGATTTTAAGTGCGCCTCATAGTCTGAAAAATATGGTAAGCTTTTAATAAAAGTTTTGCTCATTTTAGCTTCTCATTGCAGGGTTTTGTGAACAGATTGAGACACTTTGGACATTTAGTCGCCAACAGCGGCAGCTCTGTGAGATACGGATCTGAGTGATGAGCAGCTTTAAGTTCAAGTGCGCTCACAGCTTCTATCCCACCCCGCCTCTTTATTACTGTGCGGGGGGAGGGCGGACTCAAGGCCGCTGGCCACTGATGACTCCTTCCCCCTCCCTAAGGATCCACGTTATGAGACTTGGAGAGCGTTAGTGAAATCGCCGTTCCCAGAGCTCAGATTGACAGCACATTATTAAAAAAAAGTGACACACAAGAGCTCACACAGACACACTTTCATCACTACACAAGGACACACACTCCGTTAGCCCTTCAAGTGATGAGAAAACAGTCCTGGTATAAAAGGCATTATTATACTTTGTCTTGGAGGAAAATCCATAATGTAATAATGCTGCAGAAATCTATAGGAATGCAAGGTTGTCTACTGAACAGAAAAAACACAAAGTGTTGCTGCTGTGCTGCGATTTACACAACTCTGTTTTATTTTTTGTCTTTCCGTGTTTCCCCTCGAACCAAGCGAGCATACGGCCCCTCCACCGGGACGAATTTGTCAACGATGAAAACGTAATTAAGATTTAATTTCTTTTTACTATGCCCGCCATGTCGTTTGACACGATAAGGGGGGGGGTCGATGAATCATCATCTGGAAGGGGGGGGTGGCGTCTGGGGGTGTTAACGTGTCATCTCATAATGGCGCCGCGTTTGAAGCGCAGAAGAAGAATGAGATTTGAAGAGCGACGGGGAATACAAATGGACGGCAAAAATGGAAGGAGGGGAGGCGGGCATCGCTCTTTGTCACGGCTAACTCGGCCTTCTGGGGTGGCTCTCCCTGCCTCCATCTATATCAGCCCCCCCATCCTGCACACACCCTCCCTCCTCTCACCCTCACTCCTTCTCGTTTCCTTCCTCTGCGGAGACAGACGGAGAGGGATCAGTTGGAGAATTAAGTATGGCAGTTCATTTCGCAGAAGGACTGAAGGATGTGGAGGTAAACAGAAGCAGGCGGGGGGGGGGGGGGGGGGGGGTGCACTGTCCTCTCAAAACTTTATTTTAGACAGTAAACAGTGTACTTTTACACAACGTTATGACATATTTAAAGATAAAATGCGACAAAATGCTCTTTGGTAACTGTGTAATATACACGAATGAACAAAACCAAAGTGATAATAAGAAAATGTTCGTTTTTTTGTGCAGAAATGCAGCGAGCGCTCAATGACAATATCAAAGGGTAAAACTGAGCTGAGGCTAAAATGAGCAGAACCCTAGAAGCTAAACAAGTAGTAGCTGCAATTAGCAAATCAGATGCAAAACTCAAACAGTAGCTTAATAGAGCAAATCAAATACCAAAGCTGAAAGTAGCTAAACTCTACTTCAAATGATCAAATCTGTATGCTTAGCTAAAAAAATGATGCTAAAAGATGCTAAAGTTAACAACAGTTGATCCATGGCTAAAATTATCTGATCAGTAGCTAAAATTAGCAAAACAGATAAAACATTTACAAATAAGTAGCTAAACGCAGCAAAAAAATGAAGCTAAAATTAACAAAATAGTAGCTAAAATGAGCAAAATGTAAGCTAAGCTAAAAGGTATGAACAGATGCTAAAATTAAAACCATTTAGATTGTTGCTAGAATTATGAGCCCAGTAGCTAAAAGTAGCATACAACCTGAAGCTAAAATAAGCAAAAACTAGCTAAAATTAGCTAAACTGCATGCCTAACTAAAAGTTATGAAAGTGATGCTAAATTTTAGATCAGTGACTGTTGCTAAAATTATGAGATCAGTAGCTAAAAGTTGAAAAAAAAACTGAAGCCTAAATTAACAATAGTAGCTAAAATGAGCAAAGTATAAGCTAAGCTAAAAGGTGCAAACAGATGCTAAACTTAAAACCATTTAATTTGTTGCTAGAATTAGGAGCTCAGTAGCTAAAAGTAGCATACAAACTGAAGCTGAAATGAGCAAAACAGTAGCTAAAATTTGATCAACTGCATGCCTAGCTAAAAGTTACAAAAGTGATGCTAAAGTTAAGATCAGTGACTGTTGCTAGAATTATGAGATCAGTAGCTAAAAGTAGCAAAAAAAACCTGAAGCTAAAAGTAGTAAAGCTATGCTAAGCTAAAAGGTACGAAACAGATACTAACGTTAAAAATATTTTAACTCTTGCTAGAATTATGAGATCAGTAGCTAAAAGTAGCATACAAACTGAAGCTAAAATGAGCAGAACAGTAGCTAAAATTCGCTAAACTGCATGCCTAAGTAAAAGTTATGAAAGTGATGCTAAATTTAAGATCAGTGACTGTTGCTAAAATTATGAGATCAGTAGCTAAAAGTAGCAAAAAAAACTGAAGCTAAAAGTAGCAATGCTATGCTAAGCTAAAAGGTACCAAACTGATAAAGTTAAAAATATTTTAACTCTTGCTAGAATTATGAGATCAGTAGCTAAAAGTAGCAAAAAAAAAAAACGAAGAAGCTAAAATAGCAAAACAGTAGCTAAATGTAGCAAACCAGATGTTAAAGTTGCGTACTGAGAATGCAGTGTCTCGGGTCGACAGTGGTTTTCAGCCTGTACAAAATATGTATAAACTGGTCATGTTGGTTTAATGCGGGGGGGTCATTGGCATGGCCTGGTTGTTGAGAGTCTGAAGATGACTCGGCGATGACTGTGGTTATGAAAAGGTCATGGCAAGAACCCAACACAGATGTGTTTCCTGTAGCTGTAAAGTCTCACTGGGCTGCAGCTAGTTGGACAACAGTTGTGAGGGAGTCTCCTGAACGTCTCTCGATTTCCTCTGGGCTTCTCAATTTCCTTGAGCACGTTGCAGAGGTTTGCTCATTTGCTGCTTTAATTTTGATCTTGTTGGTTCACTTTGTGAAACGAAATCTCTTTTGAAAGTCTCATCTTAAACCATGCTGAACCCTTCAGAACGTCTCGAACACGTCTCAAAGGCACATTTTAACACCTGCAAGGGAGTTCTCTGATAAAAAACAACAACACATGCCCAGGTTTGAAAACAATGCAGATGACAAATATTATTTGATTAAAAAAGTGTCTAGATCAGACTATTTTTATTTCTAAAGTGTACTCTACTCGATTAAATTGTAAATGTGGGGACAAAACGTGTCCGCGCAGCCGGCAGGTTGTTCAGTCTCAAACGTTCAGAACTCATCGAGACTGAAACTGACAACTTGCACATTTTCTCAAAGTTCTGAGTCAAGTATGTCTCCAACAGTTACCATGTTAATGTAGTAGAAGCACCGAGCTGCACCTAACAGCCTGAGGGTCATGCTAGCAAGGACATATAAAGCATGGTGAAGCTATGTGACAGAAGGCCTGTTCTTATATTTGGACATCATCAACAGGAGAACTTGACATTGCTTCTCTTTAGATAGCACCTCTGTTAGCCTTCAGTTGTTGAGCTGGGTGCCTTTATTCATGAAAACCTCCAGAAGGTAAATCTGTGATCACCTGCATGATTAAACATTTGACACTGTTTATTGAAAGCACTTAGAAAAAAAAAGGTGAAATGCCCTTTTATAGCTACCGTTTCTGAAAATGGAGTGTTTGTGTGTTTCCTGACAACAGGAGTAGATTACCTTGTCAGCTCGGGATTATCAGACACTCGTTCTGCTTTCGCTGAAACCAGCCTCGGAATTCATGGAGCTGTTTTGATCAAAGCGGGAAAGGGCAGGAACACGAGGCGGATTTATCTGACGTGATTGATCTCCTGCGTACCGAGAGTTGCATCATCATCATCATCCACTCCCACTGCAGTCCACATGAGCCGAACGAGAAGACGACAAATGCAGCCGAGACTTTTAGCTCACGACGTTCACGAAACGTCTTTTGTTCTTTGGTTCACTTATTCATAAAAACAGAAAATTACAACCGGATCCAGTGTGGGACACATTTTCTACTCAAGGGATTATTTATTAAAGGCAGTAACTAATGCTATTACTTTGCCTTCTTCTTCTTTCGGCTTTTCACTCTTCAGGGGTCGCCACACCGAGTCATCCACCTCCACCTCACTCTGTCCTCTGGATCCTCTGTCCTCACTCCAACTACATTCATGTCCTCTCTAACTGCATCCATGTATCTCCTCTTTGGCCTTCCTCTTTTTCCTGGTAACTGCATTTCTAACATCCTTCTACCAATATAACCATGGTCCCTCTGGACATGTCCAAATCATCTCAGTCTGGTCTCCCTAACTTTATCTCCCAGTTGTTCAACCTGTGCTGTACCTCTGATGATCTCATTCCTAATCTTATTCATCCTTGTCACTCCTAAGGAGAACCTCAACATCTTCATTTCTGCCACTTCCAGTTCTGTCTCCTGTCTTTTTGTCAATGCCGCTGTCTCCAGACCATACAACAGAGCTGGTCTCACCACTGTCTTGTAAACTTTTCCTTTGACCTTTGCCGACACCCTTTTGTCACAAATCACTCCTGAAACTTTTCTCCATCCAGCCTGGACTCTCTTTTTCACTTCTTTACCACATTCCTCATTTTCCTGGACAGTGGACCCCAAGTACTTGAAGTCCTGCACCTTTGTGACCTCTGCTCCTTGTAGCCTCACTGTTCCACCAGCCTCCCTCTCATTCACACACATGTACTCTGTCTTACTACGGCTGACTTTCATTCCTCTTCTTTCAAGTGCATACCTCCACCTCTCCAAGTTCTCTTCCACCTGTTCCCTGTTCTCACCACAATTCACAATGTCATCTGCAAACATCATCGTCCATGGGGATTCTTGCCTCATCTGTTAGTCGGTCCATCACCTGAGCAAACAAGAAGGGGCTCAGAGTCGACCCTTGATGCACTCCCACCTCCATCTTGAAGCTATCTGTCACTCCTACAGAACATCTCACCACTGTCCTGCTGTCATCATACATGTCCTGTACCAGTCTAACATACTTTTCTGCCACTCCAGATCTCCTCATGCAACACCACACCTCCTCCCTCGGCACTCTGTTGTATGCTTTTTCTAAATCCACAAAGACACAATGGAGTTCTTTCTGACCCTCTCTGTATTTATCCATCAGCATCCTCAAAGCAAAGATGGCATTTGTGGTGCTCTTTCTTGGCATGAAACCATGCCAAGAAAGAGCTGGAACGCCTCTGCTGCAGCTTCCAGGTAGATGACTTTAAGATCTGCATTCTGCCGACTTAGTTTTGAGTTTGTTACTGATTTCTGCTATATTTCTTGGCAAATCCGCTCCTATTCTCATCAATTCGGTTCGGCTATAGTTCACACGCATAAATCGTGCGGAGTCAGGCACATAGTCAATATCAAAACTTCTAAAAACTGGGATTGTACCGGGAGCCTGTGAAGCTGCAACTACTCTGAGCGCGGCCATCTTGGGCAATCATACTGTGTTAAACGTCAGTGAAAAAAGGTGTGTTTTTAGGATAGATTTAACAACAGGAAGTAAAGTGGCCTGTTTAATGCTGAGAGGCAGATTGTTCCAAAGTTTAGGGCCCATGACTGAAAAAGCTCGATCTCCTCTGAGGTTCAACCTGGCATTTGGTACAACCAAAAGAAGCTCAGATGATCTCAGCGCCCGAGAAGGAACATATGGTTGAAGTAGATCAGAGAGGTATACAGGTGCAAGGCCATTAATGCACATATATCAACAGGAGATTTTTAAAATAAATTCTGATTCGTACAGGGAGCCAGTGAAGGGAAGGCAAAACTGGTGAAATATGATCAAACTTACGAGTTCCTGTTAAGAGCCGAGCTGCAGCATTTTGTACGAGCTGGAGACATGAAAGGGACACCAGACTGACCCCAACATAACCCATTATATTTATGACAGGTTATGAATTCTTGGGTAATGTCAAGTTGGCATGACAAAGTCAGTCTTATTAACACCCCTTCAGATAAAGTGTTACCGTGCTTTACAGTTATCTAGCCAGGTTGTAATGAAGGCATGGACGACTTTTTCAAGGTCAGATCTGGTCAACACGGACTTAAGCTTTGCTATCTGCCTTAACTAGAAGAAGTTTTTTTTACAACAGAGTTAATTTATTTATTAAACTTAAAGTCAACGTCTAAACCCACCCCAAGATTTGTAACAGACTGCTTAAGAAAAAGCTGGAGAGAGTCAAGATTTATAAGATCAGAGACAGCAGCAGACCTAGAGCTAAACAAAAAGGACTTCAGTTTTCTGATCGCTGAAACTTAAAAAGTTTGCAGCCATTCATGCCTTAATGTCATCAAGGCATTTTAACAGAGGGTGAATTGTGCATGAACTATTTGGTTTTAAGAGCAGATAAATATGACAATCATCAGCATAGCAATGAAACTAAAGACCATGTTTCCTCAGGATAGACCCCAAGGGGAGCAGATACAATGAAAACAGAAGGAGTCCAAGAATATAGCCTTGCGGGACCCGCAGGAAAGAGGCACTGAAGCATGTGCATATCCTAGACTAGTTCTGCAAGCTGTGTATTTTTTTAAAAAAGTGCAAAACTGAACCTCGCTGGTCACCTGATTTGAAACATTTTGATTTGACTGAGCCTGGAGGTGAAAACTGAACTGTTTTCTTTTTTCTAATCACCGTCTGGCCTTCAACAGGTGAGATCCTTGTTTAAATAGGGTTTTCAGATCCTGAGTTTTGTGAAAGTTGCCTCCTCAGTGGGTTTTCTCGACAGATTTACAGCTCAGCCGTGTTTTCAGTCGGTCCATATGCCTCAGCATCCTCCCCAGCCTGTCTCACACACAACACCCACTCATTTTAGGCTTTTATTTACTTTTTCAACCGTTTTTTGGATTTTTGTTTGAACTTCCCATTCTGCTCCTCAGTAAAAACACTGTCAGTTGTTTCTGCGTGGTGTCAATCTGTCTCTCTTTCTGCTTCTCTTCCCCATTATCTCGTCCTCCTCCACCCATCCTTGCACCTCTTCTTTTTTTTTCCCCTCTCAAGCTAACATATGCTTTTTCTCCCCCGCAACACCCCCAACCACCCCCAGAGAACAAGCTTGTTTACACGTTCTTCTCCACGTCTCAGCTGTGTGCAGCTGTGACGGTAATCTTTCTTTCAAATATTTGTTTCTTCCATCTTAGAGATGTTTCTTTCCCTCCCCTCTCATTGCCACCATATTCCTCATTCTCTCCCTCTCTTTAACTTCCCAACTAGCTTCTGGGTACTTTAAGTCTTGCCACCTACAATTCAGATCTACACGTTGAGACACAGACGGAAAGACGGGTACTCCAGCGAGTCAAACCCTAATTTTGCTCCTGAGGAATTCAATCTGCTGGCGCGCTGTGCGGTTGGGTTTTTGGCAGGCCTTGCCGCTGCTAACCAGTTAGCAATGCCTGTCACCATCACAGGGCTCCGTACCGCCAAAGAGCTCCAGATGATGATGGATTGCTCCGAAATGATGGCGGCCAGGGAAAGTAATTACCAACTTTGCCTGGGGTGGAAATTCAGCAGATAAGCCCCCCTTTCTAAGCAAACAGGTGAGACGCGCTGAAGGTCAGAGCCGAATGAGGACTGACAGAAGCAACGTGACGATGCCTGCAGTCGTACGACCGCAGTCCAACTTCTGCTCAATGTTCCTGGCAGGAGAAGCTCAGCTGGATCAGGAGGTCTGCTCGTTCTGCTCAGGTGCATTCAGAGAATAAATGACAAACGGACCTTTGTGGGAGAAGGTGTAAACGCCTAATGCCCCCAGTAACACATTCCTGATCATTTATTGGAACGGTTTAACTGGAAACACGTCCTATGCCGATGTCCCCGTCGCTGAGGGATTTGAATAGTGAATGTTTGTTGCTTTCAAAATTAGTGTTTTTCTGAACTGGAATTGAACAGAGAATGCAAGTAAACTTTAATGTTTTTGGTGCAAGATATTCAAGTGGGGAGGAGTTATACTCTGTCACAGGATGAACGACTGGGGGATAAAGTTAGAGGCCAGACTGAGATGGTTTGGACATGTCCAGAGGAGGGACAGTGGGTATATTGGTAGGATGTTAGAAATACAGCTGCCAGGAGAAAGACAAAGAGGAGATATATGGATGCAGTTAGAGAGGACATGGAGGTCGTTGGAGTGAGGACAGAGATGGAGGAGCATGACTCGCTCTTGAGACCCCTGAAGAGGGAAAAGCCTAAAGAAGAAAAGGAGTTAAACTGTGTAGAAGAACAGAGGTGATTTTCTTGTCTTTTTTCTTGTCTGAGGCAGCACAAAGTGACAAATTCTGGCGAGTGGAGGGAGCAATTTTATCCACCACCAGGCACAGTGGCAGAGGCAGGGGGTGGCCAATTCAATTCAATTCAATTCAATTCAAAAATACTTTATTAAGCCCAGAGGGAAATTATAAGTTGTGGTAACATCATCCTGGTTTCATTAAAGAGTTGTTATAGATGCTGATGGCTGTGGGCAGGAAGGATCTCTTGTAGCGGTCTGTCCTACAACGGATCTGAAGAAGCCTCTGACTGAAGACTGACTGTTGTATGACAGTCTGATGAAGAGGATGTTGAGGGTTGTCTATAATGGTGGCAGTGACCACTATAGATTAAACTTTGGCCACCATCATTTGACTTAACTATACTTTTAAGCAACATAAATACTGTGCAATATAAAAACTAGAAAACATAATTTCCTCAAATGATGGTGGTCGAGTTTCATATAAATATGGCGGTGGCCATCTTGAATTTTGACATGGCCACCCAATTTTTGATAGTGACATTTCTTACGTCGAGAAGAAGCCACACACCAAAGTGGAAGTTGGACGGTTGCTTATTTTTCACCAGATCACTTGAGGAAACGATACTTTTAAATAATATAAATACTAGAACGCATATTTTCTTACAATAATCGGGATGGCCAGTTTACTTATATATACATATATGGTGGTGGCCATCTTGGATTTTGATGTAGCTACCCAATTTTTTATATTGACCTTTCTTACACCTAAATTCAGCCACACGTTAAAAAAAAAGTCAGTAACCTCACTTGTTTTTTCAAATTATTCTCACAATATGTTTGGACAAACGAAGGGTAATTCCAATTAGTTTTCTTCGCTCCATGACGCCAGACAATAAAGGTCCATCATTCCTTGAAGAAATGCGTATCGCCCACCATATTTTATGTTTTACGGTCATCTCACGTTGTAGCCACTTTGGTCGAAGCTTGGAAACATCTTCCTCCGTTTCCCCTCATTTGCATCTGAAGCTCTGGAGCCGCGCTGCTTTGTGAAGTCAGATTTATTGAAAACCAGTTGTGTGTGTAAGTGACCCTGCACACTCACATCTAAAATGCAGTGAATCACACCCCCTGCCCCACCCCCCCTCCAGAGATCATGTTTGCTTCCCCAGCCTTGATCCCTGATCGCGGCACATGAAAATCAATGGAGCGCTCCGTCAACATAAGCAGCTCCTGATGCTCTTCCTGTGCGATAGGATGGAATTAGATTGCAGCCACGGCCTCTAATGGCTCGGCCGGGCAGGTGGAGGGGATTGGAACGGACGCTGATTGAAAATTAATCGAATGACCCGACATGAGATCTGTGGCTCTGCTGAAGCCCCACAGGTTGTTCATACCGCGCTGAATAATTGTGCTGACAGGCCACCGGTGCTCCGGAGCCTGACCTGGAGGGATAGGTTAAACTCAAAGACCACCTTGACAGTGGGGGGTGGGGGGATTCTTGTTTGTAAAACACCTGATTTATACTTCAGATGCTTCATGTCGGTACGACGAGGGATAAGGATGTGTCACAGACTTTGATCAGAGTCAGAGTCAGAGTTTCTTTATTGTCATTCGCACCTCATGTGGTACATGTGGTGGAGCGAAATTATGTACGCAGGGTCCCAGTTACATCCAACAATAAAATGTATAAGAAAAACAGTAATAACATCTAAGATATGAACTAAGAAAAACATCAACTAAATATACACTAAGCACTCATAACATAAAACATTGAACATCACCACAAACATGAACATGAGTCTGTGAGCAGATGTGCACGCATGAACACATCAACATTGAAACAGATCAGCAGCAACATGAAACAGATCAGCAGCAACATGATATGGTTTTTCACAGTGATTATTCTAGTTAGAGATTCATGAGTCTAACAGCCTCAGGGTAGAAGCTGTTCCTCAGTCTAGTGGTTCTACACTTAATGCTCCTTAACCTCCTTCCTGAGGGGAGTGGGGCAAAAAGTGTGTGTGCTGGGTGGGTGGGGTCCTTCATGATGCAGGTGGCCCTCTTCCTGCATCTGGAGGTGTAGATGTCTGTGATGGTGGGGAGACTGATTCCAACAGATTTCTGTGCAGCCTTCACCACTCTCTGCAAAGCTTTTCTTTCTGCAGCTGTGCAGCCTCCATGCCACACATTGATGCTCGAGCACAGGATGCTCTCCACTGCACACCTGTAGAAGGAGGTGAGGACTGAGCTTCCCAGACCAGCTCGCCTCAGCCGTCTGAGGAAGTAGAGTCTCTGATGAGCTTTCTTGATCAGGCTGGTGGTGTTGTTGCTCCAGCTGAGGTTGTCATTCATGTGTACACCCAAGTACTTGTAGCTGGAGACCACTTCCACCGCAGATCCTCTTATGTTCAGGGGGGTGTAGGTGTTTTTGTTCCTTCTGAAGTCCACAATCATCTCCTTTGTCTTCTTCACATTGATGTGAAGATTATTCTCTCTGCACCAGCTCTCCAGGTGTTCCACCTCCTGCCTGTAGCTGGACTCATCATTGTTTGTGATGCATCCCACCACCGCTGTATCATCTGCAAACTTTACAATGTGACAGCCTGGATGGGTAGCTGCACAATCATATGTGAGCAGAGTAAACAGGAGGGGGCTCAACACACATCCCTGAGGAGAGCCAGTGCTGAGGGTTATGGTGGAGGAGGAGAGGTTGTGGATCCTCACTAACTGTGGTCTGTTTGTTAAAAAGTCTAGTACCCAGTTGCAGATGGAGGGGCTTAGTCCTAGTGTGGATAGTTTGTCCATCAGGGTTTGGGGGATCATGGTGTTGAAGGCGGATGTGAAGTCCACAAAGAGCATACGGACGTAAGAGTTTTTCTGCTCCAGGTGGTTGAGTGCAGTGTGGACCACAGAGGAGATTGCATCCTCTGTTGATCGGTTCTCACGGTATGCGTACTGATGAGGGTCCTCGTTGATGTTGATGGTTGTTTTGATGTGAGTCATGACCAGTTTTTCGAAGCATTTAGCGACTATCGGGGTGAGGGCCACTGGCCGATAGTCATTCAGACCAGTCACTGTAGAGCTTTTTGGGACTGGGATGATGGTGGCAGTCTTCAGGCAGGTGGGAACTGTCTCCTTGATGCATCACGTATGGAAACTCTTTAATTAATGTTACAAACAGATTAAAATTTCAATTATCATTTTAATAACCTTTACTTCACCATTGATTTTGGATTAAACAGCATGACTTTCATTTCAGTTTCAAGTGGGCCATGTATGAAAATTACAAGTGCTTTCAGGGCAGATGAAGGCAACAGATTAAGTTTTTGTGTATGAGAGTGGCATTATTTATTTACAGCCAAGTCACAACAGAAGTCGTCTCAGGACACTGAACAGAAACATTTGTATATAAAAGTAATAAGTTATTATTTTTCTGAGGAGCAGACTGCTTTGAGTTTAACTCAATCGCAGAACTCTCATCTTGAGCGAGCATGAAGGCGACCGTGGAAAGGAAAAACTCCCTCATGAGGAAGAAACCTTCAGCAGAACCAGGCTCAGGACAATCCGCTTCAACCAGTTGGGTTTGAGAGGAACAGCTACACAATGGCAGGTCAAGAATCACATGTTAAGATAGAAATGGTATCAAAAGAAAACTTTAATTTTAACAATTAATTTAAGGAAATGAGGTCAGTTTGTCCTCCTAAGTCTATAGCAGAATAAGAAGCCCACCCTAACTATAGGATTTATCTCAAAGGAAAGTTTTGAAACTGGACAATGTGTCCGCCTCACGGACCAACAGATGGATTCAGCAGTATCAAACCTTAAAAATACTTTTAGTTGGAGTTGACCAAAACCCTTACAACTCCATTAATTCTTAACTCGTCATACCTCTCAATTATCTCCCGTCTTAGTCGCAGAGGGAAAAGTGGGAATTGGAACTACCCTCAATCCGTCCAGTCATGCATGTTGTGAGTGCAATACTTTGACAAATAAGTGAGGTAGCAACATTTGTTTTGGTGTGTGGCTGCATCTAGGCCTAAGGAAGCTTCCGTTCGAAAAATCCAATATGGCCACCACCTTCTGCAAACCAGCTGCCCTGTCATTTGAGGAAACTGTTTTCTAGTTTTTATATTGCTTAGTTTCCTTTAATGATTGGGGCAACCAAATATTAATCTATGGGAGCCATGTAACCACCCCCTGTCTCCTCCATTGTATCTGGTGGTGGGTAAAATAGCTCCCTTCACTCGCCAAGATCTTGTCAAATTTCCAAATCAATTTTCCATCTAAATAAATGTCATGAGGCTTGTAGTTAGCTAAGTTTGCCTTACTGTAGCTCAGATGGAGTTCTTCTCCTTTGTTGTTGTTGTTGTTTCCCAAAGATTGTGTTTTTGACAGAGGTAGACCTCCATTTGCTTCATTTTTGGCTCCAGGTATAGATAAAGTTCTTATGTTTATTTTTAGTGTTACATTATGAATGAAGCATTTGGGATTCCAGCATTTTTTGGTGGTGGTGGTGGGGGGGGGGGGGTGGCTAAGAAATTTAATGAAGGGTGTGTCTGGTCCGTGGACTCTTAGTAAATTGTGGAATGGAATTCATTTATTTTTGTCCCATCAGAAGAGGTTGCCCCTATGGAAGTATTTGTCTTAATCTGTGTTTTTTTTAGTTCTCTTACGTTCAAATTAGTTTTTATTTTATCATCTTGGGTCTTGAGTCACTTGCATTGCTTTTCTTCAGCTCTGCTCCTCAGCTCCAGCCCCGCCCACTCTCACCTGTTCCTTGGTGTCATTTTGCCCAGTTTTCTCTACTCTACTCATCTGATCCTATGCATAAAGTATATACTATGTACTTTATAAGTATGTACTGTGCCATGTACAAAGTAGTATATAAGTGTACTTCATATTCAGCCTGGCATTGTATGTGCTTCTGAGAAAAAAGTCTAGGGATGTTGGCACCTTAAAAAAAAAAAATCTAGTTTTATCAACTAAAATCATGCAATAATCCTCGCTGAGAAGGAGTTTATCGTTGCTTCATGCGCATGAAATGAATAATATTCTAACGACTTTTTAAACTTTGTTATACTTCCTGTTGGCCCCTGGGCCCAGTGGGCCATAACGCTGTTTCATTAGTTGCAAAAGCACAAGCCTGTCCTGTTGTACCAGTGTGTAACAATGTCTGACTGCCATTATCCTTGTCCTGTCCTTCCTGTCCCCGGCTGAGCATCTGCCCACCCCCCTGAGGTCTGAGATCCATGTGTCAGCACCGCCACCTGCACTTCACAGCTCTCAGGCAGCAGTTCACATATTCGCATCCTAAACACAACTGGCAGGCAGAGATCAAAGCCGGAGCGACTGAATGACAGCAGTTTGATCAAAGTCCGCATGCACAAACGCCTGAACTCACTGGAGAAATGCTTGTGTGCCCCGCAGGGAACTTGGAGATATTTTGTGATGGCTTTATCACCAAAAACCTGCAAGTGTGCATCCTCTGCGGTGGAGAAACGAGCCATTTTTATTTTCAGTGACCACCCCAACATTAATTTTAAAAAATCCTTAATACATCTGATAGAGTTTATAAACTTGTTTTCTCATGAGCAGGACAAATTTGGATCCGTTTGTCTTTTTGTAACCTGTAGGTCTGACTCACCTGAGTCATAAAGCGTGTTTCAATAGTCCAGCTGACTGAAGGGAGTACAGGTTAACAGGATCAGAGACAGCAGCAGAGCTAGGGCTAAACACAGTGATTTCAGTTTTCTGATCGTTGAAACTTAAAAAAATTGAAGCCATCCATGCCTTGATGTCATCAAGACATTTTAACAAAGCGTGAATTGTGCATGAACTATTTGTTTTTATGGGCAGATAAATCTGACAATCATCAGCATAACAATTAAATAAAACTCCATGTTTCCTCAGGATAGACACCAAAGTGACCAGATAGAGTGAAAACAAAAGGGATCCAAGAATCGAGCCCTGTGGGACTCCCACAGGAAAGAGGCACTGACGTGGATGCACTATTTCCAGTCTTAACACAGAAACTCCTGTCACTTCGATGCAAACAAAACCATTCTCATGCTGCACCTGTAATCCCAACCCAGATTACTATGAGACATTTTTTTAAGTCTTTTCAAAATTGGATCTAATCTTTAGTTTTGTCAGTCAAGATGTATGATTAAATTCCTGTAGGAGGATAATTCTGTTGGAGCAAGATTGTGGCTTTTAGAGTCAGGCTTGTAGGAGAAGATTCTGATAGGTAAAAATTCGGTGGAGGAATTTGTTTAGAAAAGATTCCTATGGGGGACAGGACAGATTTCTGCGGAGGAATATTCTGTCAGAGAAATATTTCTATGAAGGAAAATATTTTTGAAAATAATTATTGCATGGAGAAGATTCTGCTTGCATGTGAAAGAGTCCTTTGGTGGAAAATTTGTGTTTAGACATTATTTAGAGGGGAGGATTATGTTTTGGAATGATTCCTGTAGAAGAACGATTCCAGTTGGGAAAGATCCACACAGGGAAAAATTACGTTTGGTATAGATTTCTGGAGACAAAGATTCTGATAGAAAACAATTTTTATTAGGGGTAAAGACTTTGCTTGGTAAAGATTTGTTTTTATGTAAGAAAAAAAATGTCTTGTGATTGAAAGATTCTGGTAGAAAAATCCACCAAAGTTCAGTCAGGTCATCTGGATGGTCTTTTTTTTTTGTTGTTGTTGTTGAGACGTTTCATCCTTCATCATAAGGACTTCATCAGTCCAAGGAGCCGCAACAAACTCAGCTGTGGCTGAGTTTATTCAACCATAGAACCACTTTGGCTATGGCTGCCTCAGAGGAGTCGACAGGGGAGAGGGCGGGCCCCAGAAACCATCTTATCACCAGCAAACTGGTTGGTTCGCTATGTGAGTGTGCTGCTTGGGAGACTGAGTTTGTTGCAACTCCTCAGACTGACGAAGTCCTTTGGATGAAGGACGAAGCCTCTCAACAAAAACAAAAGAAACTGTCCAGATGACCGGACTGAACTTTGCTGGATATTTTACTTTGATTATTGAGCACGAATTTTGCTGTTAGGGAAATATTCTGATAGGAACCACTCCGCAGGTACAACAAAGTTGAATAAAACAGAAAGTCATAAAATTATCTCAGACTTAGAATGTTTAGATGACTTGTCTGGACACATTTCGAAATGTTTATGTCAGATGAAAGAAACAACCCTTTTCAAAGAAAACCTTCTAAAACGGTCAAATTTGACCAGAAAACTGATGTGTCAAGGCGTGGTCTTTCCTTCCCATTGAGAAAAGGTTGTTCGTTCTCCTGAGCATCCCGGCTTGTTATGGGCAAGCAAACGTGAAAACAGGTTTCCATCCAAACGATCAGAAAAACTCCTTTTTGGACCATTGCTGACCAAAAGCGTCCACCATCGGATTCGTTCACTCGCCCTTGATGAACTCAGACAGTGAAGAAAACATAAAAAGACATTGTCTGTGTCTCTGACGCCACCGCAACTGTGAGAATTTATTAGACCCCCAATTAAAACCAATATGTCAGTGGTCGGTTCAGATGGAGAAAGAAACGTGTGAATGTCTCAGTTCCATCAGATCTGCAGACAGATGAACGACCCGGTGTGAGAGCGATCTGGTCACCATGGGGACGAGACAGATAGAATTATCTGCTCTGTGGCCGCCCGGCTCGAGTCTGCTCGATGGAGGGCATGCAGGATCAAACATGTCCTGATTTGGTGTCGAAAGGCATGAGTTTGGCAAATACGATGCCATCTGAGAGGGATTTTTGAGAGGTGTTGAGTTTAGGAGCTTTGGAGGAGAAACAGTGGAGAAAACCAGAGCTGAAAAAGCAGCAAGATGCTTTTTCAAATCAAAGGATGTGCTTTACTTTAATTTTCCTGTTAACTGAAGTGTGCACAATTCATCAAGATTAAAGAAGAATGGAAGGGCTAAGAAAATACCTCTATACCAAAGGAAATATGTTGCAATTACTGCCTTAAAGTCAGTGTTACGATTTCATTACAGCTGTCTCTTTCTCTTCTTCTGTTGCAGGTATTCCTAATAGCATTGGTCCAGTTAGTAAGTAAACAGTATGCAAAGACGACACTATATGAATGCCTGATGCTTTGCTTTGCTTCTTGTTCCACCCTTCATCGTCCATCCCCGACTGTGGTGCCAAGTGTTCATTTCTGATTCCGATCTTCCTGCAGAGAGTCACTCAGCCACCGTTGACTAACATTGTTCTTGGCGGGGGTTGGCGTGAGGTGATAAGCAATAGCTTGAGGCTATATTGTTGTGATGCGGGCATATTAATTTACTTTATTCAGACTCAAACAGATAGCACTTGCCTGGCTCTGCATGCTGAATGTCATTTGTTTTAGTTTTTCACCCCCTCTCTCTTTCCATGCATTATAAATAAATGGCATCTAGACTTTATTAAAGTGCCAGGACCTCTCTGGCAGTATAATGTCACAGAGGGTCATTTTAATATAAGTCTCAAACGCCTCGGCTGGTATTATCTTCGTCAACCAGTAGCCCCTGAGGAGGAGGAGAAAGAATAGAGGTGCCATGTCTCAAGTTACCGGTAACTGGAAAGGCTGTGTGATGCAGGAACCATACGGTTGTATTGAGCACGTCAAAGTGCATTCACAACTGGGCTCAAGTCTCCTTAATCTTTTTCATTCTCTGCTTCTTCCTCTGTTCCCAGGACAGCGGATTGATTAGTAAATTGCTGTTTCCCAACCTGATCCTGGACCTGTTTTGATTGGCTCTTTACAAACCAACTGAATATGGACAAACAGAATTATCAATCCGGACTTAATCCTGATCTGCCCAGATTTGTGGGTTTAAAAAAAAAAAAAAAAGGTACTCGTGGCAAAGTCTGAAATGACCAGGAACTATATCAAATGGTGCCGTTTGAAATAGTTTAGCACAGTGGTTTTCTAGATAAATGGAAATAAACGTAAGACGGCTAAATCCACCAATAACACGTGAACGATTGAGTCGCATGACTAAACTGAATCAGGCTGACCATGTAACCCTAACCCATCATATCAAAGCAGGGATTAAGTCAGATTTGGTAAAAATAAATAAAGCATTTTTTTTTAGACTCCTGGCTTTTAAGCTGCATTTCACTCATGGTAGCATGAGTTGTTTCAAAGATACGGCTTGGTTTGTCTTGCTAATTGTGATAACCTTGGGAAAATTGGTCTACTGTATATCTCATTTTTATTGTACAGTATTAGTAACACTTTGACTAAATCCTCAGTTCGATGCGACGGGTCACATATGGTGGAATCAAACAAGCGTAGAATCGCAAAGAAAGCATTTAGGTGCAAATGTAAGAGAATCTGCTGCTAAAAGCAAAATTCAAGAGAACGGTTACGGCAGCTGTCAAGAATGAATATTGGGGATCGAGCGAGGTGGTGAAGTGCCAAAAATACAGAGTTAGGTGTTCAAAACAATCGCAGCTTGTACGAAACTTCTGTCTCAATGGGTTTTTTTTTTTTTAAACTCTGGTCTAATGCGCAAAATGTTTATGATTTGAATCAGTTTATCTCCAGTCATACTTCACTCAACTGTTTAAATACGCACCTACACATAAAAATCATCAGATTCTCAATCCCAAATGTCTCTTTTATGGAGATTACCATTGCTGACCCAGTTTCAAGTATCTTTATTGTCATTCACATCACATGTGGTACATGAGGCGGAACGAAATTGTGTACACAAGGTCCCAGTTACACACAAAAATAGCAAAAATACAAAGTATAAAAAGAAACAGTATACAAGGATCTAAGATATACGCTAAACACTAATAATGTAACATATACTGTATATTTTCAGTCACTTCGGCTGTTTTATAGGTAAAAAAAATGCATGTGCATGTAGTAATTAGCAGTCATTTACAAACTTAACTTAAAAGCTTAATTTAGGGAAACAGCAACCATCAATATGAGAAAAATGTTTAATAGCTTTGTTTATATGTTTTACCGGTCTTAATGACTTTGCAGCGAGTACCTTTTATTTGTAAAATTATGCATTTTTCATGGGATGGGGTAGAGGTGGGGCAGCCGACTCAGGACCCAAAAGTCCCAGGTTCGATCCCCAGGCATTCCCACATGTGGCGTCTCTGAGCAAGACACCTAATCCCTAATTGCTCCCCGGGCATCTTACATAGCTGCCCACTGATCCACCTGGTTGTATCCCAGGTGCAATGGGTTAAATGCAGAGAACTAATGTCTCCATCGTATGGGAACATACAATGATGACACATAGTACTTATTACACCAGTGTACAAACGCAATCCTGGTTTAAATCCCAGATTTACAAATCTTAATATCCATTTTCCAGCACAAATGATACCTGTTTTTAGTCATTTCTGAATTATTTCTTTATGCATTTGGACATTTACCTCCACTGGTTGTTTTTATGGTTCTTTTACATGAGCTAGAGTTAGCCAGCTTTCCAAAGGATGCATGCACGTCTTGTTTGTCATTAATTCAGAGCTAAGACGAGGTACGGAAGAGTTTCCCAGCCCGTGCTTGTGAGGGACTTATGTTGGAAACAGATTGTTCCCAGGTGGTTTTTAATCAGGCTCTAGGCTTGTGCAGGAAGAGAACGCTTGCTTTAAAAGTCTGACGCTACGTGACGAGTCAGAAATGGACACGTGGCCAAACCCCTTCCAAATCTTCCACTCCTCGCCTCCGTCCATACATCTGTGGTTTACGCTTCCTCTCCGTGCATGGCAGGAGTGGAGCTTAAAGTGTGCGTGTGCACGGGCTTCTCCATCCCATCCAAACCGTCACACCACGTCCAAACGGCTGTCCTCAAATCCTTCACGGGAAGAACGTCCACCCTGGTCCGTGTGTGGCTATGTGTGCGTGTATTCAGAGGTGATGTCGACTGGACACTGAACCAAAGTCGTTTTTCTCATCCGGCTTGGCCCCCCAGGGATGTCCTGGCTGTCCAGTTGCTGCAGCCTCCCACAAAAACACTAAAGCCTAAACTTGTTGACTGCTTTTCTCTTTCCAAAGCTGTTCCCAGCGCAAACAAACCTCAATTTCACGTTGGCATTATTAATAAAGTTGGAACGGAGAGGGAGGAAAAGGTTATGACGTCCTTGAGGTTGTTGAAAAGGACCGAGGGGGTTGGGGGTGCTTTGAGACAGCCCAGCACTTTTCATGTTGTTGGTTGAAGGTAATTGAATTCCTTATTGACTTTTCTCAATTCTATTTCAAGTTTATTAAGCCAGGCAGAATTGCCTAATGCAGACCATTAAAGTGAAATTAATATTTTAAAAACAATTCTGGCTCTGCTAGATTGCATTTCATTAGAAGTATGGCATTGATTAAAATCTGTCACCACTCATTTAACCCGCCTTACCTGAATATTCTCCAGAACGCCATAATTAATGGGGCCCAGATGTGTATTACAGCCAATCAGTTGCAAACATGAAACAATTAAAAATTACTGATATTATTTAAACAGAACAGGCTCAGGCAGTGCAGATATTTTAATGTCTCTGTGTCCGTGCAGGTTTTTATTTTTTTATGTTTTGTACAGACGTCGTCTCCATTAAAGGCTCATCAGAGCAACAAAGGATGCAAACGCAGATAATAGCAGGACTCTTGATTTTTTTGTGAGCTATAAGACCTGAGTCTGAGTGGTGATGAGGCATGCCCCTGATCTTCTTAAGCTCTTTATTTGTTAATCTGTCATATTAAAGAGCTCCTCATCCGGTAACTTAAATGACTTTAAAGCATAGGAGACGTCACAGCCATCATTGATCCCCGACTCCTCATGCAGGAACAGCTGTTAAGTGTTTTAAAGATCAAAAATAACAAGACAAAACTATTAAAGAACAGTTTTTTTTTAAATCAGTAGAGCTTGTGCAGCCATGGTCCGTCAAGACCAGGGGTGTAATGAGATTAAACCATCCCAAGATTTCTCAGAGAGTTCAAAACTGTCTTGTAAACCAAAACAAACCTTGAATTTGTCTGATGAAATTATCAGTATACATTGTTTATAGAAAAAGGTTTAATTTCAGCCTTTTGTGAAAATGAATTTGAACAAATTAATGACAAATCAGGAGAGAAGCCGCCCAGTTGAGTTTGTGGCAAAAGCTTTTTTTTCCTAAAAATATTGTTAAATAATCGTCTTCTTTTTGTTGACGTGGAATCCTGTCTCGCCTCATGGAAGAAATGTTACGCCCCCAATCAAGACTAAGACATTTTACATACATTTAACATAGAATTAGTGTAAATAGTTAATTGTGATTGTATTATTCTTAGGCAAAGGCTAGAGCAGGGGTGTCCAGTCTTGGTCCTAGAGGGCCGCTATCCTGCATGTTTTAAATGTTTCCCTGCTCCGACACACCTCATGTGAATCATTGGGTGATTAAA
>NC_056517.1:34431594-34439911 GCF_014905685.2 Nematolebias whitei
GAGCAGGGAAACAAGCAAAACATGCCCATTTGTGTCACTCAAAGATGAGGATTGCACACCCCTGTCTTATATTAAATGTTCTAAACCAGGAGTGCCTAATATTTGCCCTTTAGGGCCATTATCTTGCATGTTTTACTCATTTCCCTGCTCCAACACAGCTGATTTGGATCAATAGGTGATTAACAAGCTTCTGCAGAATATGAAGAGGTAATTCAGCAATAGATTCAGGTGTGTTGGATAAGAGAAACAAGTAAAACGTGGGATAGTGGCCCTTGAGAGCCAGGATTTGACATCCGTGGGCTAGGGTGACCATTGCATTGAACTTGAAATTGAATTTGAAAGTCTTTTAAGGTCTCACACCAAACCTCTAAGCTAGGCTTTTTGTCCAACCTCGTCCAGTCCTCAGAGCAGGACATCATGAAGGCAGTCGGAGACAGATGAAGGCATCGGTTCATTGATATTCAGGTAGTGAGGTGACCTGCATTGAAAAGGCAGTCCATTGTCAGACAGTTAGGGATAGAAAGGTCTACCACCCAGTGGTAGATCTATACTTATGACACTATAGCTACTGTAGATCAGGGGTGTCCAATCATGGTCTTCGAGGGCCACTAATCCTGCATGACCTATAATGCTATAGTTTCTCTAGATGGTCATGGTTTATCACCGTCTCAGCGTTCTAACAGGGCCCCAGAAGAACTATTCTGAAAACTTCAATAAACCACCCATCGGTGTTAGTGACACCTGATGGACCTCGATTCTAGGTAATTTCTCTAGAGAACGTCTATATATAAGATATCCCAAACGCAAAGCTATTTAACTCTAGTACATCAAAAGAAACTTAAAACAATCATCCTTTTCAGGATTAGCTACAAAAAAATCTGCATCTTAAGTAGAACACTCGTATTCTTTTTTTAACACGTAGTTAGGGAAATAGTTGGGGGTTTTTTTTGCCAAGGGTATATGGATGTTAATTGGCTGAGATTGCTTGATTCATGGAGTCAATAGCAAAAGGACGGTAAGATCAAAGAAGAGCCGGAGGGACACAATGAGAAAATGTATCCGTGTTCCTCCCTTTGGCCGAGTCTTCTCCATTTCCAACCGCAAAGTATTTCCCTGACACGGAAATACTGACTAGAATGTAATTATGAGGTTATGCTCCCCACAGCAGTCCGTCATTCCAAGTACCAACACCTGCCATTATTTATTCATTGTTATTCCTCCAACAGAAATACACTATAATTAGATATTGATTACATAGTCAATGTGATGAATTAAACAAAATGCCCCCTAATGTCTCCATTTGCTATACGTAGTATCGAATCCCTTGCATAAATCATGTATGAAACGTTGCGTTTAGCAGGGTTTTATCTTTGTTTTGTTTCACTTTTCCACTCATCATTACCATTGTCACAAACATACTCTTACAAGTCCATAAAAATATACAAACTACACACAATGACTCACCAGTGTCCTCTTAAAAGGGTCTTTGGACACCTCATCCATGTCAGCCCTGCCCCATTGTATTTGTTGTTTCCTGACTTACTGATTTGAGCCGTGCCGGACATGTTCTTGTCTCCAGTTGTCTGTGTCAACAACCACAGAGTCCCCTCCCTCCCCTCTCCCTCCTTTAGACAATCTGTTAAGTGCCTCACGCAAGGACACGTGAATAACTCCTGGTTTCTCTCAATTGCACGCAGTACGGCCGAATGTCTCATCCCTAGGTGTTGCAAACCGAAAAGAAGGTAGGCATCTAAGATTATGCAACAGTTGTGTCTTTCCACAGATGAATTTACAGCAAGTACTTAAAAACTGGCTCCTTGGTAGCCAAAAAAATGTTCTGGAGAGGTGTTTTTTTCCCCCTCAGGCTCCCAGACAAACTAGAAAATCAATGTTTTGCTTATGATTAGAGGTTAATAGGAGGGTTGTGCATTTGTGAGGCGCTCATGTTGCAATATGATCCAAAAGGATGCTTTACCCTCTCTTGCATCCAATATTTGTACAATACATAGCAGGGGTGTCAAAATCAGTTACCAAAAGGAGCCAAAATTTTCTAACTTCGTCCGAGCCATAGGTCACTTTCAGCTGATGCATTAACTCGAGTCAGATACCCGACATATTTTCTTGGTTGCAGGTTCAGGAACAAGAGTTAGATCTGTCTCCCTTGACGTTCTGTTGCTCTTGCCACATTAGAATCAATGATAGAATGATCCAGCCGTCTTTCTGGCTTCATAGGTAGCCAGCTGGCCAGAGAAGTCTACACTAAACAATGTATTTATCAGGGTTTGTTTTAAGAAAAAATTAGAAGATATACAACATTTTACATTTAAATTATCATCTTGGGGCACCAGATTTAGCCCATGGCTCTTGGGTTTGACATATTTGATTCATCTTCATCTAATTAAACAGAAAAGCAGGAGAGGTTTCACTGTTTCTATGAAGACGTCGAGTTCATCTTAGTTTGCTTTAGCATGCATCATGATGCATATCTCCCTTGCAAATAACTTGCACACAAGCACTCCACTCCATGTTTCCATGACTACGGCCAACTATATAAAGTGTATGTTCCTCAGGCTTACGTCTCCCAATACAAAAGCAACGGTTGGGCCCATAGTTTCTGATCTTTTCTTACCAGAAGAGAGTAAAGAGAAAACACTCCTGTGCACAAATTTTAGTTTAAAAATTCTTGGCTTGGTTCCCCTGGAGGTGCAGAGCAGTTTATAAATGTTTAATTTCTGTCAGGGGACGCGCACACAGAGGATTTGAGTTGTACCAAGTGGTTGTTAATGAAATGAAGCATTAAAGGGGAACCATAATATTTATTTTGTTCATTATCTAAGGCATTTGTAACAGATGCTGCTACATGCAGCCAGCTTCACTTGGCAACGTCACTCCTTATTTCCCAGTGCCATCATTCATAATTGTTTCCTTTGTACAGTTTTTTTTTTTTCCTCCGCCACCCACTGGGCATTGATGCCTGTTATTCTTAATTCTCTGTAATTTTTAATTGCAATATCATGTTTTATTTATTTATTTGTTTGTTTGTTCTTTAATTTGTCTAGTAGCTCCTCAAGTTGCGTTGTCCACTGCCCCTTCTGTCCACGTTGCAAACAGCAAGCGAGGTAGGAGCTCTGGATTTCACACATTGCCCCAGATGACACCCCTAGCCCCTTCCACTGTGTACACCGATGGTTCTGTTCCCTTGTAATACCCCTGACCCTCGCACCACAGTAGTAAAGAACTCTGGCTATACCCCCAGCTCCATACTGGACTGATGGCTTTCACTGTTAAGAGCACACAGAGGGCTCATTCGGGCTTGGAGTAGTTTTTAAGCACCATGAAAGTCTGGAATCATTTATTTTCACTGCAAATAAAGTGGGTGTTTCGGCTACTACTATTTTTAGGAGGAACGTGTTTATATTACTTTTCTTTTCCTCCCCGTGCATGCATGATTTATGACCTTAGCCTATTTCTGGCAAGGAGAGATTATTTGTCTTCTGAGCGTACGTCTGCGAGAGTGAGGTATCTAATGTAGGAGACCAGAAAGGACTTGCTGATTTGGGTGAAAGGCAGAATGGACTAGACTCTTTGCCCCTTTGTACTTAAGCCTTTTCAGGGTGGTACTGGCTGAACAGAAAGAACTGACCTCAATACAGATTCCTAATAACGGCTGTCCATCTGTTAACCTGCACGTTCTGGAGCCTCCTCCCGGGTTCCAACAAGGATTAAGGGTCACATCTGTCCGTGCTGTGACACATGGCGTCCGTGGTCACTCAGACTGAGCCGGGGCTGCACACCTCCCAAATGCAATGTCTTCACAATCCCAATAGATCTAATTATACACTACCTTTGCTTTACTGTCATTGTGCTTAGCCTTTGAAGCAACGCCTTAGACAGTTAGGAAACATGTTGTGTGAATTAATGGCGTCTTGGATAAAAAGCTACATGAGCTGTGGTGTAATTTAGGCTCGTGGCATCATCTCTTCATCTTTCTTACTCCTTTAAATAGAGAAACCATTGGGACTTGGGTCGTGCAGAACTCCCACTGCACCGAGCAGCTGATGAATTCATCCATTCATGGTGGCGTTTCATTCATCTGTGGTCTTCTACTGTTATCGTGCATCGTCTCGGAGCCTAACCTGCCCAGTGTTGTAGTGTGTTTGTGGTAATGTGGCCGCTCAGATCCAACTAACAACGTGCTCTAACTCTGTGATGTCTGTTTCTAACTCTGGCTGTGCCTTCGCCAGATTAATCGGCATCTCCTCCTCCACCATGCAGCATCGGCATTTTCAACCTCGCATGCCATAGCGCCGCTCAAACCTTTGCTAACACGTCCGCTGTAGCACTCGCACCACCTACAACTCTACAGCGCCTCTTTTATCCCACCCTTCTCTTCCCCCCCCTCTCTTCCCTTCACATCTCCTCTCTTTTTGCAAGACTGTGAATGCTTCGGCCACTCCAACCGATGCAGCTACATCCAGGTGCTAAACACCGTCATTTGCGTGAGCTGTAAGCACAACACTAGGGGCCAGCACTGCCAGCTGTGCAAACTGGGCTTCTACCGCAATGCCTCAGCAGAACTGGACGATGAAAATGTGTGCATAGGTTAGTCCCCCAGTGGCCCCGTTCACTGCCAGCATGCTTTCACACCTTTTCCACTTCACCTCCTGTCTTTATTGACTCCTCAGCAGAGGAACTGTCAGCTCATGCCCATCATCCATACACTGTCCCGTCCTCATGCCCCCACGTCAACACTCTTGTCCTTCCTGCTCCAGTCATTTCATTTGTTCTATGAGTGTTTAACAGACATGGCTATTCACCTAACTGTGGGCAGATTTAGTTTTTTATTATCCTTCAGGGCATTTATACTGTGTATGCAAATCAATTCAGGATTAACGCAGTCGAATTTGTTACCAGCCACTAAATGAATTTACTGATACAGAATGTTGCAGTTTTAGCTACTAGCTAGTCCATATTTCTTTATCCTTTATTGTTGGTTATTTGCTAGCTTATATTTTGGAGTAAAAGTAAACCAACGAGGGTTTAAACACATCTAATTCCAATATTTTCTAAATGCAACTAGTACGCAATGTAGTGAGAATGCCTTAAAAAAGATGTTTTCTTAAAAAAGGGTTTGCTGCTAGACATGGGTTCAATTCAGTTCAATTAATTTATACAGCGCCAAGTCACAACAGAAGTCGTCTCAAGGCACTGAACAGAAACATTCGTATATAAAATAATAATTTAACATTATTTATCTGAGGAGCAGACTGTTTTAATTGAGTTTAACTCCATCACAGAACTCTCTCATCTTGAGCAAGCATGACGGCGACAGTGGAAAGGAAAATCTCCCTCACGAGGAAGAAACCTTTAGCAGAACCAGGCTCAGGACGAGCGGCCATCTGCTTCGACAGGCTGGGGTTGAGAGGAACAGATACACAATGGCAGGTCAAGAATCACATGTTAAGATAGAAATAGTATCAAATGAAAACTATTCAATTTTAACAATTCATTTAAGGAAATGAGGTCAATTTGTCCTCCAGTAGCCTATAGCAGCATAACAAGCCAACTCTAACTATAGGATTTATCAATAAGGAAAGTCTTAAAATCCCAGTCTTAAACTGGAAAATGTGTCAGCCTCATGGACAGAAACTGGAAGTTAGTTCCACAAGAGAGGAGCCTGATAACTGAAAGATCTTCCTCCCATTCTGCTCTAGAAACTCTGGGAACCGCAAGTAAACCTGCAGTCTGAGAGCAAAGTGCTCTGTTAGGAAAATGTGGAAAATAAGATCTGTAATATAAGATGGAGCTAGGTTGTTGAGGGCTTTGTAGGTTAGAAGTAAGATTTTGAATTCAATTCTGAATTTACATTACATTAGGTTGCATTTGAAAAGTGTCATCATGATGACAGATTCAAACGTGCCTGTCAATTCTACTTTTAATAAAGTATTTTATAATTTTAGATCTGTCTAAAATAATTATTTTAAAATTAGTTTAAATTGGGAAAACATCTGCTAGAATTAGTTTAACACAAATTAATTTTCAGGGAAATGGCAAGAATTTATTTAGTCTTGGGTACCAAACGACTTGTTTTAGGAATTTTAAAGAGTTTAGATTTGTTATTTTAGTCCAAAATAAAATAATTATTGCAATTGTTAGAGCCGTTACCATAACAGCAATAAAGTTAAATGCTAGCTTCAGTCCGAATTTAATTATGTTAAATTTTATCGATGTTAGCTGTGAGCTAGTCTGCCCTTCTTTAATGTTTCAGTTGGTTGTGGTTTTGATAGATTATATTTAACGTGAACCAGTAAAGATTTGAAATTTTAATTACCTGCCATATATTTAAACTATTTTTAGTGTAAAATGTAATGGAAACACTTAAAATTACAGATAAAACTTTAAATGTGGCCATTTCAAGTTTATTTGCCTTTTATTTTTAATAATTTCAGTTCCATCTAATACACCTATAAAAACAGCAGCTAAAATAGCACAAACGTACCAGTTTAGAAAAAGAAAATTGTTAAAAATAGCCAAAGAACTGATTTAGCTTCGTGCATTTATGCAAATATTTTCCTGCATTTTTGTCGGTGATCGTTTGTGAGCAGGTGTTCCAAATTTCACCCTTTGCAGATCTATCTAATCCTGACGCACCTGCTCTTCAATGTCGCCTTTGCAGCTAAAAGTAAAACAGAAAAGGCCATTTTCACCTTTTTTATTCATGACTACGTGCAGACATTTATGAAATGCATCATCTATTTTCCCCTTTGTGTAAAAATTGCATTTCACTTGGCTCCCAAGGCAATAGTTTGCTTCCCTGCTGAAATCTTTAGCTAGCGTGTGTAGCGCGAGTTCACAGCGCTCGGTGTCGGGTGCATTTGAAAGTCCTGAGGGGGGAGTCTGACAGGCAACAAGAGCTCTGAGAGAAATTCTGCAGGGGAGTCACTCAGCCAGTCACAGATGCCAGGCAAGTGCATGTGTCATATACATGAAATGGCCTCAGGAGCAGCAGCTGAAACCCGTCACCAGGCATTAAAAGTCACCGAGGCATTATTGCACACCAGACTCGCCGTCACCCTGCCCCTTTTCCCCCACACCCCCAGTTTGTCACACGCCGTCACCTCTCTCCTCTTGCCTGGCCCCTGGATGTCAGTCGGCTGAAGCCGTGTGCAGCGCAGCCACAGAAGGTGCAATGTTGTGGTCAGAAACTGTCAAAATACGTGTCGTTTGGACGGCACGGTTCTCCGGTTACTCCAGGAAGCCGAAAGGTCAAATGAGGTGTAGAACACCAGAGACATGACAGGGTTTTTATATAGGCTTTGTCTTTTAATTGCGCTTCACACCCTTCTTTTATGTTAATATTAGAATGCTATTTAAGATCACCAATTTATTCCTAAAGGATAGCAACTTATTTATGATTTTAAATGAAGTCAGAACACAACAATGCCCATTTCAATGCAACGTTCTCTTTTCTCCATTCGACTCATACGATCCTTAATCTTTTATCTGTCCATCTTCATCTCTCTGTGTGAATGAAAGCTCACTTCATCCATCTGAAACAAACTTCAGGTATCGCTGTGCTCATACGCTCACTGTGATTATTTTGTGTAACGGTTAAAACCAAAACATGAATCATGGAGTCCCTGCGCACGTGTGACTGGAACTGCATGGGTTATGGGTCCATCTGAGATATGTTATTCTGAATATTAGCCCCTTTGTTAATTTATTATTTGGCAGCAATTTTGGACCATAACTGGTATTATTAGTGAAGAGAACCAGCTGTGTTGGTTACTGGGTTTGTGGTTTATATTGGTTTACGTTGTTATCGTGCACAGATGTGAGCTGGTTCAGACAATTAAAATTTACCAACAAACGTTTTCAATTCATTTCAGTTTATTTATGGAGCACCAATTCACAACAAGTCATCTCAGGACCCTGTGTCAAAGGAAAGAAGTCGAACTCGTGAATCCATTTCAGATCGAGGCTCCAGTACGAACTGTTAATTCAGTACGTTCACGTACAGTTGATCATGAAGTGCCAGCAGATGAATCCTCACTTCAGTGCAGTCCTCCATCCTGAGCAGACTGATGGAGACAGTGGACAGAAATGACTCCCTTTAGCAAGAACAAACCGCCAGCAGAACCAGAACCAGGATGGGTGGCCATCTGCATTGACCAGCTGGTGTTGGAGAGGACTAGAGACAAATACAAAATGACTGGTCCAGGTGTAGTTTCTGTGGTCCAGGTGTAGTTTCTGTGGTCCAGGTATAGTTTCTGTGGTCCAGGTGTAGTTCCTGTGGTCCAGGTGTAGTTCCTGTGGT
>NC_056517.1:34439921-34440334 GCF_014905685.2 Nematolebias whitei
GTCCAGGTGTAGTTCCTGTGGTCCAGGTGTAGTTCCTGTGGTCCAGGCATAGTTCCTGTGGTCCAGGTGTAGTTTTCGTGGTCCAGGTGTAGTTTCTATGGTCCAGGTGTAGTTTTATATGGTCCAGGTGTAGTTTCTATGGTCCAGGTGTGGTTTCTGTAGTCCAGGTGTAGCTTTTATGGTCCAGGTGTAGTTTATGTGGTCCAGGTGTAGTTTTATATGGTCCAGGTGTGGTTTCTGTAGTCCAGGTGTAGTTTTATATGGTCCAGGTGTAGTTTTATATGGTCCAGGTGTAGTTTCTATGGTCCAGGTGTGGTTTCTATGGTCCAGGTGTAGTTTTATATGGTCCAGGTGTAGTTTTATATGGTCCAGGTGTAGCTTTTATGGTCCAGGTGTAGTTTCTGTGGTCCAGG
>NC_056517.1:34440344-34472860 GCF_014905685.2 Nematolebias whitei
AGGTGTAGTTTCTGTGGTCCAGGTGTAGTTTTATATGGTCCAGGTGTAGTTTCTATGGTCCAGGTGTGGTTTCTGTAGTCCAGGTGTAGTTTTATATGGTCCAGGTGTAGTTTCTATGGTCCAGATGTAGTCTCTGTAGTCCAGATGTAGTTTCTGTAGTCCAGGTGTTGTTTCTGTAGTCCAGGTGTTGTTTCTGTAGTCCAGGTGTTGTTTCTATGGTCCAGGTAAACTTTCTATGATCTGTGTGTAGTTTAAAGTTCAGTTGAAGTTTCAATTCCAAATGTAGTTTCTATGGTCCTGGTGTGGTTTCTATGGTTCAGACCCGGTTTCCATGGTACTCGTTTAGTTTCTCTGTCTTTGCCATTATTCTTAGTGGTGCTCCAGCTGAACCTGTCTCAGATGGACCCGTCGAGTTCCAGTTTTGTTGGCGCAGCGTAGGGATTGCATGATTTAAATAATTTATGCATTTCAAACCAACTTCTTCTCTCATTCTGTCTTCATTATCGTTGAAATGGTTGCATTTTTTTTTTCCTGTATGAACCTTTAAAATCTACCAGCTCTGTGTTTTATCAGTTGGAAATGCAGCTTGTTGAGCTCACAGCAGAGCTGAAGGACTGTGAGATTCCTAGACGTGTGTCGGGAAGTCCAAGCCCTGTTCTCCAGTCTGTGTGTGTGTGTGTGTTTTGTTTTTCCAGAGTGTAATTGTAACCCCGTTGGCTCAGTCAGTGATCGCTGTAATGGCACAGGATATTGTATATGTAAGGAGGGCACTACGGGGCCCAAGTGTCAGGAGTGTCTACCCGGCTATTTGTGGGACAATGGCTGCAAATGTAAGTAGAACCGCAAACCCTCCTGAACGCAGCTCCTGACTGTACCCCCCCCTCCCTTTCCACACACACAGCTCTGTCTCCTGCCAACTCTCTCTGGTGTTTGTTTTCTCTGTGACTTCCAAGCTTTGGCTGGAGGAATGTGCTGCGCTGCCGCACAAACCGCACACACAGTGACAGCCATCCAGTCCACCGTCTCTCTGTGCCGTCGTTTTCATTCCCTGAACCTGCATCTCTCACATGCTGCGGCTGCAGCGTAAGGTCAGCCAGGTGCCCATCATGGCTCAAACAGCAAAAACAACAAAGGAAATGACAGGATGCATGCCGCTTGATGACTCAGTCACCCGCGCGTGTCGCACACCATCAACACAACAGCTGAGTCAATATTGACCGCCTGACAAGCTGCCTGTGATCCTCATGCCAGCAGGATAGTGACGTCCATTTTTTTTTATTTTTAAGAAGAATGCAAGTTATTTTCAGGTCCAAGCCATTTTTTTTATGTTTTTGTTTCCCTCACAAATAATGCTCCATGTTGTCTTTTGTTTTCCTCCATTTGTCACCCATTTGTCATTGTTTGCTTCAAGTCGAGCTTCAGTTACAAACCTGCAGTCAGACAGAAGGGAGCTTCAGGGAGCTGGATTTTAACTTTCTGACAAAGAGGTTTAAATATATAAAAAGAGATGCTGCCGGCACAAATTACTAAGCTTCTCTGGATGTGACACATGACACGAGTTTCAGATTAACTTCCAGCGGAGGTCTGTTTTAGCTCCTTTGGATGGAAGCTGCTTTCTTACAGATATTTATTACGTTTGAAATATTCATTCAGTGAGATGTAGCAGAATTAAATTAGTCAAATGGAAACGTCCCAAAATGAGCCGTTAGAAACCCGAGTGTGCATTTTTCTACAAGATGGGGGGAAAAAGCCCCTTATCACATAAAGCAGCTAAATGTTCGTCACCATAATTCACACAGAACAACCTTAAAATTTTGTTTCAGAAACCTTAGAGCTATTTTTAGACATTTTGAAATGGAGTTTTGTGGAAGATTTATGAACAATTAATATGTTACCTGTTGTAGATATCTCTTTGAACAAACTCTGATTGTGAAAGAGTTTAAATGAGAAAACGGTGCATGCTCTTTGTCATGTTTGTCTACAAGGGTGAGAACAGAAAACAATGTCTCCAGAGATTTATCAGCTGTTTTCTTGAAAAATAGCTCAATTTGATAAAAAAAAAAAAAAAAACAATCTGAAAAGACAAATGATCACAGATTATCTTTTTGGGCCGTGTCCCGATTGCACAAACGACTCCTTAAACTGGAACACAATACAAGATTGATGATTTACAGACAAATTTACTTGTAACAAAAAAATACACACTTCCACCTCCACATCTGAGGTCATGGTCGAAAAAGTGTGAACTGTCTTCTCCGGTTTGGGGAGGAGTTAAAGTATCTCGGGGTTTTGTTGAAAAGTGAGGGAAGAATGGAGCAGGAGATCTACAGATAAATCAGTGTGGCTTCTGCAGTACTGTGGACTCTGTGCCGGTCCATTGTGGTGAAGAGGGAGCAGAGCTGCAAGGAGAAGCTCTCTGTTTACTGGTCGGTCTCATTCAACCTTTATTTCAACAGTTTAGTCTCAATGAGTCACGACTCATTTACAAGAGAGACCTGTTTTAAACAAAAGAACCACAAATGAGGTACAAACAACAATAAACAGCCATAAAATGAAACGATGTAAAATACTAAAAACAGGAACACGTCTTCGTTGATTTTTGCATTAAACTTAACAATTATTTAAAATCCCTTAAAGGTCAAAGTCGAGAGCTTCAGATCTTTTTGCAAGATGTTCCAGGAAATGGGAGCGGAGTAAGAAAAGACCTTTTGCCTAGTTCAGTCCGCACTGAGGGGACGCTGCAGGTAATGATGTCTTGAGCGCGCACGCTGTAGCTGCACTGACGACGTGACATGTAGAAGGAGATGCATGAAGGCAACAGACCAAGGAGTTGTTTAAAGATGAAAATGTACCAGTGGGAGAGTCTGCGTGAAGTTAATGATGACCAGTTAACCAGTGAATACAGGGTGCAGTGACGGGTACGGTAGTTACAGCCAGTTATGAATCTTAGCGCACCGTGATAGACAGCATCCAACATCTGCAAGGTGCTTGTAGGAGTGTTCATGTAAATAATGTCTCTGTAGTCAATGGAAGGAAGGAAAGTAGCAGTTACAAGTTGTTTCCTAGCATTCAGAGTTAAACAAGATCTATTTCTGAAAAGAAACCCAGTTTTACTCTCAATTTCTTTACCACGTTTTTGACATGAGGCTTAAGAGATGTGCATCGACCAAGATTCCAAAGTATTTATAAGATGCTCAACACCGCAAACTCAATAGGAACACCATTTGTAGATGAGATGGAGAGAAGGACTGCTGGTACCAACTTCCTATTTGAAAACAACATCCCTTTGGTTTTATCAGCATTTGGCACCAGTTTGAGACGGAACAAATCAGACTGGATGATGTTGAATGCAGACTGTAAAAGCTGGAAAACCTTAGCAACTGTTTTAGCTCGACAATAAACCAATGTATCATTGGCATAGAAGTGTAAGGATGCATCAGGGATGATCTGACCTACATTACTTAAGTAGATTGTAAAGAGGGTGGGTCCTAAGACTGAGCCTTGTGGTACACCATTCTGGTCTATGTTCCTACCCTCACCTGTGGTCAAGGAATCTGGGTAGTGACAAAGAATGAGGCTCAGGATCCAGACGGTCTAAATTTGTTTTCTCTGCAGAGTAGCTGGACTCTCCCATAGAGACAGGGTGAGAAGGTCAGTTATCCAGTTGAGGTAGTTCGGGCATCTGGTAAGGTTGACACCTGGACGCCTCCCTGTGGAAGTTTTTCAGGCATGTACAACTGAGAGGAGACCCCAGGGAAGACCCGGGACATGCTGGAGAGACTTATGTCTCTTGGCTGGCCTGGGAACACCTTGGAGTCCCAGGAGAGCTGGAAGAGGTGGCTGTGGAGAGAGATGCCTGACGTAAGAACGATAAAACTTCCTGTTTTTTCCAACAAGTCTTTATTTACAATGAGCTGAACCGGTCTCTGATCTGCACAGGGCGAGCTTTCTGACCAACCATGAAAAGCCACAACCTTTGCTGCCGGTTTAAAAACAATGTCTCAAAACTTTTATAGAGCTTCAAAAACAGCATCCACTTTGACCTCGGCTGCATTCGGACTAGCCATTAGCTCGTCAAACCAGTCAGACTTCTTCTCCAACATGGAGTCGTTCAAATTCATCCTTTCCTTTCTGCACCTCGCAACAAACGGAGTGTTGTGATTGAGATTCAGCGTCAAATAAACCGGTTTATTTTAGTCGTTCTGCCGCAGATGGATCTTTTGTTTCTGCAACTTGTTAGTCAGCTCCTAATGCATTCAGTGTGCAGAGGGTAAACAGGCTGTCAACGTGCACATCTGTTTCTGCACGAAGAGCACGTGTGAAGGGAAGAAGAAACAGGCCTGGCCCACGTCCCATGCCTTCTCTGGATAAATACAAATCCTGCAGCAGAGAACGCTGAACTCCACAAGAAGCAGAAAAGAAACGTTTGCGAGGAGCGAGTGAATCAGCTGTGGGCACGGCCAAGTTAAACAGACGGAAAAACCCATGCAAACAGAAAGAGTCCGTGCTTTTCCTGATCAGCCACAAAACAGTGATCAGACGTTCAAACAAGCATCACTGCGTTTCTGTTCTGTAGCCGTGCCTCAAACGTCGTCTCCTGCAGGGAGACTGAAGGAAATCTGTAACTTTTAAAAACATTAACGACGCGTTCCAACGCTGCTGAATGATTCGTCCATGAAGTTCAGTGAAATTATCCAGTTGTGGCAAAAGAAAAACGAAACTCACACTTCGTTTTGCTTTAAATATTGATTTATTTGATTTCAAAACCGTAAAGGGACTCATTGCAAAGTCACAGACAAAAACAATACTTGAAGAAACAAATTGTACATATTTCAATTTCTTTAAATTAAGAACCTGTTGCAAAATTAGTGATTAAAAAAAAACAAAGTGACTGAATTCGTCCATGTACTCCAGCAGTTTTGATGTATATGTACACATTTACACTCAGAAGTGTTGATATTGAGCGCGTACCCGCATTTCAGAAGTTTCAGTAAACTCTGTCAAGTTCAACCATTTGATATAATTCAAGATAACCTTTTTTGTTCCTCGTTGCTGCTTGAAGAGGAGGATTGGAAATGCCCTCTGTTGGTCTTCTGAGCTGGATAATTAAAAAAAAGCAACGTGCCGGCTTCTATTTTGGTGTGTGGCTGCATCATAGGCGTAAGAAAAGTCACTATAGAAAGTCCAAGATGGACATCAGTTTACACACACACACATATATACACATATATACAGGGATACCAACAATGGTCCTTAAACCAGGTACTGGTAACTTTGGCACTGTGTGCTGGTGCCAAGTCCTGTCGAAAAACAAAATCTGCATCTCCATAAAGTTGGTCAGCAGTAGGAAGCATGAAGTGCTCTAAAACTTCCTGGTAGACGGCTGCGTTGATCTTGGACCTCAGAAAACAGTGGACCAACACCAGCAGATGACATGGCACCCCAAACTATCACTGACTGTGGAAACTTGACACTGGACCTCAAGCAACGTGGATTCTGTGCCGCTCCTCTCTTCCTTCAGTCTCTGGGACTTTGATTTCCAAAGGAAGTGCAAAATTTACTTTCATCAGAGAACATAACTTTAGACCACTCAACAGCAGTCCCAGGCGAGACACTTCTGACGCTGCCTCTTGTTCAAGAGTGGCTTGACCCAAAGAATGAGACAGCTGAACCCCTTGTCTTGCATACGTCTGAGCGTGGTGGTTCTTGAAGCACTGACTCCAGCTGCAGTCCACTCTTTGTGAATCTACCCCACGTTTTGGAATGGGTTTTGTTTCACCTCCTCTCCAGGATGTGGTTATCCCTATTGCTTCTACACTTTTTTCTACCATATCATTTCCTTCCCTTCGCCTCTCTATTAATGTGCTTGGACACAGAGCTCTATGAACAGCCAGCCTCTTTAGCAATGACCTTTTGTGTCTTGCCTTCTTTGTGCAAGGTGTCAGTGGTCTTATTTTGGACAACTGTCAAGTCAGCCATCTTCCCCATGATTGTGTAGCTACAGAACTAGACTGAGAGACCATTTAAAGGCATTTGCAAGTATTTTGAGTTAATTAGCTGATTAGAGTGTGGCACCAGGTGTCTTCAATATTGAACCTTTTCACAATATTCTAATTTTCTGAGATACTGAATTTAGGGTTTTCATTAGTTGTCAGTTATAATCAACATTAAAAGAAATAAACATTTGAAATATATCAGTCTGTGTGTAATGAATGATTATAATATACAAGTTTCACTTTTTGACTGGAATTACTGAAATAAATTAACTTTTTCATGATATTCTAATTTTATGACCAGCACCTGTATATACTATAGTACATGTAAACCAACCGCCCTAATCATTTTAGGAAACTATGCTTTCTAGTTTTTATATTGTTAATAAAGTATAGTTTCCTCCAGTGATCAAAGATTAATCTATGATGTTACGTCCACCACAGGAACTTTAGGCACGAGGTGCTGCAGATGAAAACAGACAAAGGAGAAGGCGCCTATTTGAGTGAAGCTGATCAGGATGATCAGACTTTCTCTGTAGGTTTTGTTTACACCTAGCTCACAGCTGAAACTTTGTTATATATAGTCAGTGTGCAAAATGAAGTAGGAGGTGGGGAGGATCTCCCGGGGGTGCCAGGAAGCAAAAATAGGGTGTACCGGTACTAACAGCCATTTCCAACATGGTGATGTTTGCAAAGAGAACTTGTTGATGTCTGTCTTTGGGTTGACATTGCAGAGATTTGACTGTGTCACTGGGAAGGCAACAGAATCGGTATCATGATGGCTCAGAAACATGGCTGCATGTAGCTTTCGGCTGTGTCAATCTCACCTCAGGTGAAATGAGTGACTGCAGGTATTTACCGAGCTGGAATGGACTCAAGTTCTGTTGAAAAGGTACCGACACGTAGAGTTTGGAGGTGATTTTTAACCGAAATTTAAAATCAAATGCTTGGATTTTTTTTTTATTTTTTTTTAAGTGGGACTATGTGGAGTGTTTATGAGCAGTCAGTATCTTACCTGCTGTAAATAGCTCTTGAATCCACAGTCTGGAGAAACGGTTAGATTTGACCACACAGACAAGCTAATAGTTAGCTTTTAGCTGTGACATTATTGCGTCCGGAGAGGTTTTAAGATGGCACCAATCCGTTTTGGATTTGGTCGCGACCTGACTAGCCACTAGCCTGAATAGCGGCAGCTTTTTATTTTATAGAATGTCAAAATGAGACATTTAAGCAATCAGAGGGCCGCATGGAGATTTGAAAAATAAATGTTCTTTCAGATGGATAATCTAGATTACTTTTTCTAGGGTTTTCTTGTTGTAGCACGGTTAGCATGTTTGATAAACCACGTCTCCCGAATATTCTTTAGGATTATAGGAAGTACTTTTTTGTAAATTAGTTCTTATGATAGCAAATTTGTCTGTTTAAATATATTTAAAAAAACAATAAATAAAGTCTAGTTTTGGAAACACGAGGAGTAAAAATCAAAGTTTTACTCCCCGATATTCTTTTGGATTATAGGAAGTACCAAAGTTCATGCTCAGTAATCCAGGTAGAAGTCCAACAGTGTTCAGTCAGGTCATCTTGACGGTTTCTTTTTTCTTTTTCTTTTTTTGCTGAGACGTTTTGTCCTTCATCCAAAGGACTTCTTCAATCTGAGGAGCCACCAAAACAAAGTGATTCCCACAAACGGCTCACTCCATAGTGATAAAAAACAGTTTGCTGGTGCTAAAGTGGCCTCCAGGACCCACCCTCTCCCCCATTATCTCCTCTGAGACTGAAGAAGTCCTTTGGATGAAGGACGAAATGTTTCAGAAAAAAAAAAAAAAAACGTCCAGATGACCTTCCTGAACATTGTTGGATTTTATACCTGGATTATTGAGCATGAACTTTGGTGTTTTGAACCACTTTGGTATGACGGTCTCAGAGGAGCTGACAGGGGAGAAGGTGGCCCCGGAGGCCATCTTAGCACCAGCAAACTGTTTTTTTCCCACTATGAAGTGTGCTGTTTGTGGGGATCGGTTTGTTTTTGTGGCTCCTCAGACTGAAGAAGTCCTTTAGATGACGGATGAAACATCTCAGCAAATAAAGAAAGAATTTGTCCAGATGACCTGACTGAACATAGTTGGATTATGGGAAGTATTTTTTGTAAGTTAGCTCTTGTGGCAACAAATTTGTCGGCTTAAATATAAAAAATAAAATGAAGTCTAGTTCTGGAAACTGGAGGACTAAAAAAAAAAAAAAAAAAAGTTGTGCCTATCTTAATATCAAGGTTTTAATGTTTATGTCCAATATGTTTAAGTTTACTTGATGCAGGTTTTCATCAAATGATTTAAAATTTGTTTTACGTTTTGTTTTGGGGCCGGATGGAAGTTGGCCACTTTTGGCCCATGGGCCATATGTTGCCCATGTCTGGTTTATAACACCCTCATCTGTAATGTCTTGTAGCAGCTCCGCCTCGGTTCATTCACCTCGTCGGAACGCTTCAAGACGTCGGTGCGAACCGTGAACAGTTCCAGACCCAGAATAGTTCCACCAGTCGTGAACGACGGCTTCCAGAGAAAAAAAGACAAAGAAGTCTGAAAACTTCTCTCGCATCACTCCTGAAAGCAGATTTTACATTCAAGACCAATTTGCATTCAGACAGAAAAATGCAATTAAAATCTTCAATCTCTTGCCAAACACATCACTTTCCCAGACAGGCGCTCCCTCTCCAAATATTATCACTCATATCAAAAGCAAACACAACAAATCTTGTCATTTACTGCCGGCGCCGCTTTGTTTACCCACGGTGATGTGGAAGAGTCGATGAGAGCACCGAGAACTCCGAACAGAACCTCGCTTTAAGGCTCTGCTGGAGCTGCAACGCCTTTAATCTCGCAGAACGTCTGACACGACTCGTTATTGATGCTCGTTTTTAAATAATCAACGCCGTGTTTCATGTTTGGCTTCAGCTTTGCTTAATTGGGGGCCAGTGAAGCTCCGTGCCCGCAGGAACGGCCGTTACCTGGACTTACCTTTGAATTCAGCTAGAACTCACCGTGCAGGCTCTTCATTTTGAACAGTGAATATTATTAAGCACATAGCTTCAATACGCACGTCGAGTGCAGCGCTAAAAACATAAATATTTCATAAACAGTTGCTGAAATTGACATCTTCCTGCTGTTTCCTGAATAATCTTAATAGTGTGAATGTTTATGAAGCATTCACACGATTGTGATTTTAGTTTTCTTCCGTACGTATTTTGGCATCTTTCTCGTTCCACAATTTTTGTGCTATTTTAACAAATCCTAAATCAAAACGTTCAGCTCGTTCAGGAGAAGGTTACTGGGACTTTTGGTTTTGGTGCGACTTTAGCTTTTTGAAATATTTAGCCTTTTCTGCCATTTTTTTTTCCTCAGAAAATGAACGGAGCTCATTTTATCCTTCAAATCTTTAGACGTATTTACAACCTTTTACTGCTCCTTTCACATTTTGTTCTGCTTCAGCTTCTTTCGGCTCCCTTGTGCTAATGTAAACATTTTTTCAGCTACTTACAGCTAATTTCAGCTGTTTATTTCAGCTGTTTTGTGCGCCTTTCAGATTTTTTCTGTTAACATTTTTGTGCTTCTAACTTTTTTCTGCTGATTTCAGCTTGTTATGATGCGTTTGCTTATTTCTGCAAGTTTCAGCTCTTTCTACTATTTCAGCTACTTTTTAGCTGATTTTGTGCTAATTTTAGCATTTTCAGCTAGTTCCACATTTTTTGCACTCCTTTGAACTTTTTTCAGCCTAATTACGCACAAATGTGCTCTCTCAACTTCCTACTGGTAATTTAACATTCTTTCTTCTTTTTTTTAGCTACTTTTCAGCTTCTTTTTTTTTTTTTTGGCTACTTTCAGCTTTTTTCAGATAATTTCCTCTTTTTTGTGTTCATTCTTTTAGTCTAATTGGGCAAACGTGTTCTTTCTGCTTTCTTCTGCTAATTTAAGCTTGTTCTGCATTTTCAGCAAGTTTTTAGAATATTTTTAGCTAATTTCGGCTGTTTTCAGATAAATTCAATTTTTTCTTGATAATTTCTGTTACTTTCAGCCTACTTAACTTCTTTATGCTAACTTCAGCTTGCTATTCTCCTTTCAGCTTTTTTCTGCTTAACTTTAAGCTTTTTCTGCTATTTCAGCTTAAAATTAACTATTTTCGTGCTAAATTTAGCTTTTTCAGCTAATTCCACATGTTTTAGCTCATTTCAGGTCCTTCCACTTCCTTCTTATAGGTTACGATTCCTTCTGCCGTTTCAGCTAATTTTTAGCAGGGTTTTTGTTTGCTAATTTTAGCTTTTTCAGCTGATTTCCAAATTTTTGTGCTAATTTCTGCTTATTTAAATTTAATTCAGCAAATATGTGTTATTTCTGCTTTGTTCTGCTTGTTTAGGCTTTTTCTTTCATTTCAGCTACATTTCAGCATGTTTTAAGCTAATTCCAGCTGTTTTTCAGCAAGTTCTTCTGCAATAAGCATTCACACTGTATTTTTGCAGGAAATGAAATTTCTCTGGTTACAAATTAAATTTCTCAACTGATTTTTTTTAGCTGTTAATGAAATAATTTGTGGTTAATAAGCAGAAAGGAGGTGCAGATTTAATCTAAATCTTTGTAAATTTACCCATCATCCCCCTGGCCTCGGATGAGACGAGAGTTTCTTACATCACCAACACTTCAATGGGTTTCTGGGTCAAAAATCTAAATGTTGGAGAAAAAAAAAACTGTCCAGTGTCGCAGTTCTGTTGTGCCTGCTTTCCAAAAAGTAAAACTTTTTTTTTTTAATTGATAAAATGACTGAGGCCCAAAGATAAAATTAGCTAAACTGTAGCTAAATTCTAAAACTAGCAAACGTAAGGCCAAAATCTAAAATTAGAAAAAATTATGACTAAAAGCTAAACCTGTGAAAATGAGGCTAAAAGCTCAAATTTGCTAACTGAAGCTAAAATATAAAAGCAGCAAGACAGACTACAAAAATTAAAATTAGCTAAACTGTATCTAGCAGCTCAAATTTGCAAAGTTAAGCTAAAAGCTACATTTTGTAAAAAAATAAGGTAAAATTAAGCAACAGAAGCTAAAATCCCATATTAGCAAAACAATAGCTAAAATCAGTAAAGCTAAGACTAAAAGCTAAAACAAGTCAAAATAAGGCTAAAAGTTCAAGTTAGCAAACCACGTCTAAAAGTTAAAAATCTGTATAACTGAAGCTAAAAGTTAACACCAGCACAACAATAGCTAAAAGCTAAAGTTAGAAAAATGAGGACCAAAAGCTAAAACCAGTTAAATTTAGGTCAAAGCTCAAATTCACAAAGCACTAGCTAAAATCTAAAATTTGCTCGAGATAAAATTTGCAAAACAGAAGTTTAAAGGTCAAACTAGCAAAACTATAGCTGAAAGCTAAAATGAGCAATATTGGGGCTAGCTAAACCATGTCTAAAAGCTACAATGTGTAGAAATTAAGCTTAAAGATAAAATCAGCAAAACAATAGCTAAAAGCTAAATTTTGCAAAATTGAGACTAAAAGCTAAATCCGTATAAATTGAGGCCAAAATCTCCAATTCACAAAACAGTAGCTATAATTTGCTCAACTGTAGCTGACAGATAAAGCTAGAAAGACTCAGGCTTAAACATAAAATTAGCCAAACGGTTACATTAAATGGGCGAAATAGTAAAACTATAGCTGAAAGCTAAAATTAACAGTACTAGGGCTAAAAGTTCAAATTAGCTAAACCATGTCTAAAAGCTAAAATTTGTAGAACTGAAGCTAAAAGTTAAAACCAGCAAAACAATAGCTAAAAACTACAATGAGAAAAATTGAGACGCAAAGCTAAAACCAGCTAAATTGAGACCAAAAGCTCAAATTCACAAAACAGTAGCTAAAATCTACAGTTAGCGCAAGATAAAATTAGCAAATTTGAAGTTAAATGTCAAATTAGCAAAACTGTAGCTGAAAGCTAAAATTTGTAGAACTGAAGCTAAAAGATAAAACCAACACAAGATTAGCTAAAATTAGAAAAAAATAAAACTAAAAGCTAAAACCAGCTAAATCGAGACCAAAAGCTCAAATTCACAAAACAGTAGCTAAAATCTAACATCAGCTCATTATAAAATAAGCAAAACTGAAGTTAAATGATCAAACTAGAAAAACCAAGACTAAAAGATGAGCAATACTGGGGCTAAATGGTCTAAAAGCTAAAATTTGTAGGCTTTAAGCTAAAAGTTAAAACCAGCAAAACAGTAGCTAAAAGCTAAAATAAGCTAAACCTAAGAGCTGAAGCCAAAACACATTTGTGTTAACATAACCAAAAGCTGAATAAAAGTAAATATTTTAAAAAGTATGAAGAGGAAAAAAGAAAGTCGTACCACCCGTCTCTTGAACAAGCCGAACATTCTGATGCCTGAAAGGTTAAAACAGCTGAAAATCAGCTGAAGCATAAAGGACCAAAGAAACGAATGGTTTTGAGTGACCGGCTCGCTCCTCCGGTTTCCTCTGAGTGGATTCATTGATCCAAACGTCGGTTTCAGAACTTGTCTGTTTCGTATAAACAAGAGCCGGAGATCGGCTTCTTTACTTCTAGCTTTGCGTCACGGCTCCATTTTCTGCAGCGAAACGCACAAAGAGGAAGCGAGCGTTCGGAGGAAGCTTCCCATCAGAGCTGCGTTTAGCTGCTCCTGGGAGGCGCCGGCCTGTTAAGAGAACGAGGGTTGATATTCAGCTTCCAGACTCGTCACAGATTGCTTTCCGTGCCCGTGAAGGAGAGAAATGGGCAGAAGTGGCCCCCGTGTTTATCGCTGTTTATTTGTCTCTGCTGGTTTATTAGTTTGTGCCTCGCAGCTTTGTTTGCCTCCAGCTTGCCTGACAGCTTGCCTCCCATGGGAATAGAGTGGCCTCGGCGTCCCGGCTCTAAATATACACCCAATTTCACCGAATGCTCAGCGCCGATCGGGAAAAGCCTCGCGGGCGCCGAGAAAGGAGGCGGTTTCTGTGGAAGGAGATTTAGTTTGGTGAAATCGGACGGCGGTCAACAAATAAACGATTTTAAGTTTTGATGCGTGTCGTTTCATTGGAGGAAGAGTTGAAGTTAAACACGGGTGGGAAAGACGAAAAAACAAAGAACAAAATAAGTTTAGTATTCACGAAGGCGTGCCAAATTATATTTTCTGGAGTGTTAGCTGTAACAAATTGGATTTGGCCAACAGTAAGTTTTCCAAAGTTATTTGTTTTTGCTGAAGGTGCATTTTAGGTTGTACAGAATACACAGTTTATACCGTTTAATTAATTTTTTTTTATCGTAACTTTCAGCAGAGATGCAACGAAAATGAACTTAGCATAAAGAAAACATCAACGGTTTAAATGAAAGCAAAAGCTCCTTTGTTTGGTTTTAACGTGAGTGTATTGATGTAATATGTTTATATAGAAACCAAAACTATATAAGCAGAAATATAATAGTGTTTAAACTATTTATGATTAAAGGCATGTAAGCCAAAGTTGATTTAAAAAAATGTTAAAACTCAGGGCTTTTAAACAGTTTTATGATAAAACCAACATTGGAAGTTTTGAAATGGAGTTCTGTGGAAAGATTATAATTAATTAATATCTTACCTGCTGCAGATAGATCTTTGACTGGAGGACCTGTTTAATTCTCAGTGAACTAAACGCTGATTTATACTTTACAAGATGAAAAAAATCTATTTTCATCGATTGTTGTTTAATTGTATTTGAAAGGGCACATAACAGCAGCTATATAACCAAAGCAGCTTGCTAGCTATAGCATTTCTGGTGCAGTCTGGAGCATTTTTTGCAGGATAAGCCAAACGAACAACTTCGTGTTCAACTAACTGTCACGGAGAAATTTGTACAACTGTGCTTGCATTATCCGCCTTACTAGTTTTTGAGATTGAAGTTGTTTTTGTAAAACGGCTCTCCACTTTAGTCTCAGCTGCTGCTCGGGTTAGCTGCTAGCTCGTTAGCCCAATCAGATCCTCTCCAAGCTGAGGTGGGCCAAAGAGCTGTCCACAGGTAAAAGTCGAACGGCTTTCTCACGGTGTCTCAAAGATATCTTGGCACGTTTGCAACAGTTTCCTCACAAGTTGCATTCGTGCATTTTAAAAAAAATTATTCATCAAATGTGCGCGGCAAGTTTTTTTCTCAAACGAGTCACAAAATTATTGCGGTTGTTTCCAATCTGTCTCAAGGGCGGCTCTGACAAAAAGCAGACCCAATATATATTAAAATAACAAATAAACACGCGTTTTGGAAACTGAAAAGAGTCGTCACGACTTCCTGATCGCAGACACTCAAAATTCACTTAGTCTCTTATTTACACAGTTTCAGTCTCTACCACAAGAAACCCAGTGAGCCTGTGGGAAGTAAGGGTGCGGAGGATGCTACAGCACCCCCTGTTGGCTGGCAGAGGACACACATGTTCAAATGGTAGTTAAAGAAATAAGAAAATCAGCGTTAAGCCATGATCACAGTTCTATAGTTTTAATGTCAGACATTATAAATTACACAATTGTCTTTTTTAAGGGTGTTTTAAAGTCTTGCTCCCAAAATAAGTTCCCACGCCTCTGCAGCCTCATTTTACCTCCAACACCTGTCCACTGTGAAGTAAAACACCTGAACAGTTATGTTTATTGTAGAGTGAGATAAATTAACATATTTTAAACACTTTTATTAATTATCCCAACATTAGCTTGTTGCTACGATGGATGTGTCATAATCACCTCAAACTTTCTGTTTTTTTTACTGATTGTTTGCTGCTGTAGTTCTGATCATACTTTGTTTCTCATAAACGTTCTGACTTGTGTCTCCTCTGTTACCATACCCCCCCCCCCCGCCCCCCTGCAGCTCGGGTGTGTGACAACGAGCTCCTGCGCTGCCAGAACGGCGGGGTGTGTGAAAACAACGTCCACTGCAGCTGTCCCTCGGCCTACACGGGCCTGCTGTGCGAGAAGCCCCGCTGTGAGTCGGAGCTGGGGGGCTGCCGGGGCTCAGAGTCGGGACAGGCCCCCCTGACCCCCCCTTCCCTCTGCTGCCTGCTGACGCTGCTGACGCTGGGTTCGGCGCTCCTGAGAGAGGCCTCCTGCTGGCTTTGAGGAGACCTTAGTGGGGGTGACACGCCTCCCACCGCCTTCACCTTACCCCCCCACCCCTAAAAAAATAAAAGACCTGCCTCAAGCTTTCGGGACTGTGAGCTTCTCTGCTGCCGGACTCAGCAGACAACGAAGGACAAAAAGTCTCCACTTGATTTCAAAGAATATATAAAAAATAATAACATATACGTCGAAAAGAAGATTCAATATTATTAAAAGTATGAGTAACTGAGCGTTTGCCTGTTAAGAAAATTAAACAAAAAGCGGTGAGTCCCCCCCCACACACACACCCACACCTACCATCCACCCCCCCATCCCCCTCTAAGCCATACAAGGTACGTGAGCTCCTTCCTGTTTGAGAAGGAACGACTGAAGATGACAAGACTCGTTCACTTCCTCTCATCGCCACGGCAACAACAGCTGCAGCCAATCAGCTCTTGCGCAGTGGTCCCTCTGGGGTGCTTCTGCGAGCTAACGTTTGCTCTGGACAGACGACGAAGACAAAACAAGAAGAGCAGCAAAGACTGCCCTCGGAGACAAAACGGCGTTCCACAAAAAAAAAAAAAACTGAACCAGGAAGCATTCTTTGCTGTCAGTGCATTGTGGGTAGAAGGAAAAATCTGACCGGACTGAACTTCGTCCACGTCCGGTCTTTCTGTCTCTCTGTCATCCTCCTTCCTGTTAAGCCCCTCCCTCCTCCCCAATGCCACCACCGACCTGTGCGTTCGTGAACGTTCCCCGCCCCGTAAGCCCCTCGCCGGTTGACCAGTCCGACGTTAGCGATGCCCACGTGTCAGACGACCCCCCTCGTCGCTCCCCTCCTCCTCCGCCTTCCTAAAAGATAATCCAGTAAAGCCGTGGGATTCTGTTTCCATCTCGGAGGCCGATCGTGCTCAGAGGCGAGTTTCCACCTGAGCAGAGAGGAAGCTGCGATAAGAACCCCGACAGAAGCGTCGTGTAGTCCTTTTGTACCTGCCGAACTGCGACTGGAAAACAGGCCACCTTCCCTCAAGACATCCAAACGCAACGGTTTTATTTCTTTTGTTTCTTTTCTTCCCTCATCTGTTCTTTTATTTACTTTTTGTTGTGCAGTCCATTTTCCTTTGTATTGGCAACGTGCTGGCATCAAAGAATATTAGTTTAAATATCCAGTATTAATAAAGTGTACTAAAAGCCCACCAAAGGACATGGTCAATGTTTTGTTCTTGCTTTAACACTTGAGAATTTAAGTGAATAAAAGTCCAAAACCTAAAGCGTTGCTTTTATTTTGACGACATTGACAGTTTTCTGTTGAGGAGCGATATCGTGAAATTGTTTTAGGTGTGAACTTGTGCCTACCTCTACTTCTAACAGAGTCACCCCACTCCTGCTTCGATGAACTCGCATTATAAAGTGTTCTACGTCAGATGCCCTTCCTGACACAACCCTCAACATTTACCTGGGATTGGGACCGGCACAAGAGATACACTGGCTTGTGCTCCCTAGTGGCTGGTTTGGATGACACATGAGGTCAGGCAGGAATCCCCGTGGATTATGAGGTTTGCAGATGACATTGTGATTTGTGGTGGGAACAGGGAACAGGTGGAAGAGAACTTGGAGAGGTGGAGGTATGCACTTGAAAGAAGAGGAATGAAAGTCAGCCGTAGTAAGACAGAGTACATGTGTGTGAATGAGAGGGAGGAGGTGGAACAGTGAGGCTACAAGGAGCAGAGGTCACAAAGGTGCAGGACTTCAAGGACTTGGGGTCCACTGTCCAGGAAAATGTGAGAAAAGAGAGTCCAGGCAGGATGGAGTGGATGGAGAAAAGTTTCAGTAGTGACTTGCAACATAAGGGTGTCAACAAAGGTCAAAGGAAAAGTTTACAAGACAGTGGTGAGACCAGCTATGTTGTATGGTCTGGAGACAGAGACATGGACAAAAAGACAGGAGAAAGAGCTGGAAGTGGAAGAAATGAAGATGTTGAGGTTCTCCTTAGGAGTGACAAGGATGGATAAGATTAAAAATGAGATCATCAGAGAGACAGCACAGGTTGAACAACTGGGACATAAAGTTGGAGAGGCCAGACTGAGATGGTTAGGCCATGTCCAGAGGAGGGACAGTGGTTAGGACATGTCCAGAGGAGGGACAGGGGTTAGGACATGTCCAGAGGAGGGACAGTGGGTATATTGGTAGAAGGATGTTAGAAATGCAGCTGCCAGGAAAAAGACAAAGAGATATGTGGATGCAGTTAGAGAGGACATGGAGGTAGATGGAGTGAGGACAGAGATGGAGGAGGACGACTCGCTGTGGAGACCCCTGAAGAAGTTGCCAAATGCTCCTCCAGCTGTTTCTTACTTGTATCTCTTATTTTTACAGTCTTGTGCTGCTCCTGGTCCAACTTTGAGGCAAACCGCTGCCGTCAAATTCAAAACGAAACCACCAATATTGTCTAAAAATGTTACTTTTTTGTACTTTCAGCATTAGAAATGTTTACTATGCACCGTTGTGAGTCAAGTGTGAGTTTATAGTGTTTGTAATCATCATATTATGCTTTTATTTAAGTTTCACACATTACTTCCTGAGTTTTATTCAAATCCATTAAATATTTTGCCAACACTCTTAAAGGCAAAATTTATTCTTCCCTTTCATCCCTGCCAAACTTGTGCAGTGAGTCTTGTTGCAGCACATCAATAACCTCAAATGTTTAGATAAAAATATATGTTATTGTGTTATTTCTTTCAGTCCTGGCTGGAAGAACGGACCTCAGCTGATAAAACCTCTGAAGTCCAAGTGAAGATATCAGCAGATTCTCGCTTTTTCATTTATCGATTTGTAGTTTTCAAAGTTACAGAGGGAGATATTTCTTGTTTGTGTCTGGGCCCGAGCCACTGAAATCACTTTAAATCTCAAGAACAAATTTAATTTAAAACTCCTTTTGCTGTGAAATCCTCTAAAGTGCCTGAAGTGAAAGAAGAACCTTGTCTGAACCGTTCACATTTCAGGGTTTAAGTTGTGCTGCTGGAACTGGTAAACTCTCTGTTTGAAGGCATAAAAGAGAGTGAACAGATAGAAATGTACCCCTGAGCTACAGTGTGTCGTGACAGTGGGGTGAATTTAAACCAAAGGTTCAGCTCAGGTGCTGATGCACCGGACTGTGTGGAGGATGCCAACCCACCTTGGAGCGCACCATCCCTCACCTCGGGCTGTTCTCTTCTATAGCCCCTCTGGCAGAAACGACTGTGTCGTCAGTCAGTAACGTCTCATTGTCCATCTTCTACTGCTTGACTGTGGTTCAGACATAGAAACATGTCCAGGAGAGAAACCCAAGCAACACCCTGCAGCTCCTCCTGGGGAACCCTAAGTCGTGTCCGGACCAAAGAGGATATAAAAGGGTTTATGCCGCCCGATTAACACTCAACCTCGATGGTCCTCTTTGCAGGTGGTGGGCCCACATGGAGGTAGCATCTATTAGGGTTAGCCCATATGAGCCTCAAGAGCCAAGGTTTCCCATTTCTAAGCTAGGTTTCTTGATAGCTCTTGGTCTGACCCCTCCCCTAAGGCTTGTTTGCCATGGAAGACTCTACCAGGGTTGCAGGGGTACTCCAACCCCTCCATCTCTTTAAGGTGGCGATTCTGCAACAGAGAAAGCTACGTACTTCTGAATGTTTGATGTATTTGTTAAGATATTGTTCATGTCTGAAGCAGGCTCGGGAGAAGCGATCACCGTCCATTTAAGAAGGTTTATTCTGCACGCATGGAAGGTACAACGTTTACCAGCCCCGGACCATTAATACCTCCCCATGTGCTCAAAAACAATGGCGCCAAGCGTAGAACACAACACACATCTTCTTCAGAGCTTGGCCACACCTCCCAGGAGGAGTCACCACCGTCGACGAATGGGAAGTCCTATCCTATCATGTGACCAGCCCTCAACCAATGAAACCTCGCCATCTTGTTTTTTATAATAGTGCGTGGAGGTTGGGATTTGTAGGCGTGGAACTAAAAACTACATTCCCTATACTGGAAACGGATCAGATGTGTTTTAACACGATATCATACTAAATAAATAAAACTAAATACTTATCCACACATTTCATTAAGCTAATATTTCATTCTAATGAAAATATACTTCATTTTCAAATAGTGTTTTTATAAGAGGTTGTAGAGTGTTTCTGTTTGTCTTCCACAGGTTTAATAAAGTACATCATTTTGCTGGGAGCCATGTTGGAATTTTTATGTTGCGGCTGGTAAGAAATCTTTGACTTTTCAAGTTAAACATCCAACTTTATGGAGAGTTCCTGATACTCCACGCCTCCAAAAGAAGCTGCCTGCAACAGGTCTCCATCAAAAAAAAACCTCAGATTTTCTTTGATCCAAGAAGAAATCCTAAACCACCTGCAGCCGTACCACCTTACATCTTACTTACCTCTCCCTCCTTTAGCTTTGTTTGCTGCTTAGTGCCAATTTTGAAAGTTTAAAGCTATTTTTATTTATTTAATGGCGCTCACCAGAAACAATTTTGTGTGTAAATCATTGTTGTACCTCGGAAAACTTCAATACAGCAACTTTAACATTAAACTGGGCTGTTAATTGAAAAGAGTTCATTAATTGCATTTCCTGCGAAAATGCATGTGAATGCTTATTGCTGAAGAACTTGCTGAAAAACAGCTGAAATTAGCTAAACGTGCTGATTGTAGATGAAATGGAAAAACAAGCCTAAGTTAGCAGAAGAACGCCGAAAGAACACGTATTTGCTCAATTAGGTTTAAATAATAAAAAATTAGCTAAAAAAAAAAAAAAAAAAAAAGCTGAAATTGGCAAAAATTAGCTGAAAAGTATATGAAATAGCAGAAAAAGCTGAAAGGAGCATAAAGCTGAAATTACTATAAATAAGTTAATTAGGCTGAAAGTAGCAAAAATTATCTAAAAAAATTTGAATTTATCTGAAAACAGCTGAAATTAGTTTCAAATTTTCTAAAAAAAAAAAAAAAGGTAGAACAAGCTTAAATTAGCAGAAGAACGCAGAAAGAACACGTTTGATCAATTAGGCTGAAAGAAGCAGCACAAAAAAGTAAAAATTATCTGAAAAAAAGGTTAAATTTGAAAAAAAAAAATGTTGAAAAGTAGTTGAAAAGGCAGAAAGAAGCTTAAACTACCAAAAGGAAGTTGAAAGAGTTGAAATGAGCTTAAAAAGGGGGAATTAGCTGAAAAAACTAAAATTATCATAAAAATTGCTAAATAGTAGCTGAAATAGCAGAAAAAGCTGAAAGTAGCATAACAACCTGAACTTAGCGTAAATAAGTTATTTAGGCTTAACGTAGCAAAAATTACCATAAAAACTTGAACTTATCTGAAAACAGATGACATTAGCTAAAAACGCTAAAAAGGTAGCCGAAATAGATGAAACGCATAAAAAGCTGAAATTAACAGAAATAAGTTAGAAGAAGCACAAAAATATTCTAGTTAGCAGAAAGAATCTGAAAGAATCACAAAACAGCTGAAATTATCTGAAAGTAGCTGAAAAAAATGTTTAAATTTGCTCCATGAAGCTGAAAGAAGCTGAAGCAGAACAAAATGTGAAAGGAGCGGTAAACAGATTTAAAGATTTGAAGGATGTAAAATGAGCTCAATTAATTTTCTATGAGGAAAAAATGGCAGAAAAGGCTAAAATTTTCAAAAAGCTAAAGTTGCACCAATACCAGAAGTCACAGCACCACTCTCCTAAATGAGCTGAAGGGTTTGATTTATGATTTGTTGAAATGGTTTGAAAACTGCCGGACGAGAAAGATGCTGAAAAACATACGGAAGATAAATCCCAGAGTGAATGCTCCATAAACATTATTAACATCTCTGTTTGTGTTTATTAACGTGCGGCATCGGGCTTCCTGTTAATTCATCTGAACCAGGTTAGTGAGCTTCATGAGTAGATCATCCACGATCAGCAGATTTATCTTCACGCTGTGATTCTGTTCATTGACTGGTTCTCTGTAGGAGGCAGAGTGAAGGCCAGCCTCGGCAGACTCATGAGCTCCACGGGTATTGACCTCGGAGCAGCAGTATTATTCCTGCTATGCTTGTTTGTGTGATGATCAATGCACTTATTGATCACTGATTCCTTGTCCTTACAGTGCGGGTGCTGCGCGCCCGCTGCTTCTTTTTCCTCCCGTTCCGCGCATTGTTTTTTGTTCTCTCAACATTTAACCCAGCTCTGCAGTGGGTTCGTTAACCGTCTCTTAATTTGAAGCAGTTGGAAATCAACACAAAATGGCCGTCCAGGCTTTTGAGTCGTTCCGCAGCTGCGTCACATCGGAGCTGATTGAGAGGCGACAGTGACAGGAGTGAGACTGAGGGACGTTCGGGTGAAAATGCGTTGTTTAAAACGCCGTCAGGGCGACTTCTCCCCGGCGCTGCAGAGATTTGGTGGAACCACGATGTGTCGGAGCTTTAGACGTGTACGCCTGGTTTTATTTTCAGAGACGAGTTGCAGGATTGAAACACGAGCAGCTGCCCACTGCACCACCTGGGTGCATCCCAGGCGTGACAGCTGATGGTTAGAACTAATTTCATCATTGTATAGGAACATACAGTGATGAGAACACATAGAACTTTACATAAAAATAAATTATAATAAATTTGACAGAAGTTAATATGAACTAAATTAAAGCTAATATGTGCTACGCAGAGAAGACAACATCCCATTTGGGCTCGGCGCCTCAAACCAAAGGAGCAGAGTTTGTAACACCAGCAGAAGAAGGGGTCACTGTGGGCAGGCAAACAAAGACTCTAATGACCCTCTGGAGGGAGGGGAAGAAAAGTGATTTTCACGTGGGTTCATCTTGCAAAAACAGAGCAACTCCCTTCAGTTTAAAAGCTTCAAATGAACTGGTGAGAAACTAAAGAGGGATGAGGCTCAAAACTTTAAGAGGTGGGCTGGAAACGTGGAACGGGCGCTCCGTTTGTCTCGGTTTAAAGTTGGCTGTTTGAATTACGGTCCTTCAGAGTCCTGTCCTGAAGGGCAGACCCTCCTGTGAGGTTTTAGCAGAACCATCAAGAAAGGAAGTCCAGCTGCCTATTTCATTTTATTTTATTTTTTGAAGATAACGGATCCTAAATGAATCTACACAAACAAAATTCCTACCTTACTTTTCTTTGTGTTTTGTGTTGCGTATATCTATTTTCCACGTTTACGTATGTTTCTTGAACAAATGGAGGGAATTTTTTTATCAGCAGCCACAAGCAGAACAAGATGGACGTTACAGCTAAGCAAAGCTGGTGGACACAAAAATGGACAAATGTCAGCTTTAAAGAAATTGGGCTGAAGTTGGTAAGGTAATAGCTGCGCATCATCCTCAACAAGTGACTGCTACAGTTAACCCTGTTCGTCTGTTAGCAAAATATCCCATGGACCAACAGATTGTATTTCAATTACTGTAAACTGTAATCTACAACTTGTGAACTTTCAACTCAAACTCGGATCTTACGAATGTTTTTCTTTACAACTTGTGTTTTTGTTGGATGTAACTGGGACCCTGCGTACATATCGGCCCACCTCACGACGCGTGGGGTGTATGGCAAATAAATCTCTCGGACAACTCTGATAAGATGGCTAGCACGGCTAATTAACGTTAGCCTACACAAAAGGGCTATAACGATCAATTTCACAGATATTCAGATACATTTTGCTGTGGTAGTAGCTGAGAGTCATTCTCAACACATATGCTCAGCACTAACAGAACCCTCAACGTGATATAATACATAAATATTGCATGGGGATGCACATAACTTTTCACCATTTTTCATCATCAGATGATCTGTCATAAAGGCAGTGGGTGATTGATTGATTGATTGATTGATTGATTGATTGATTGAATGGCCTGCCCAAAGAGCAGCATTTCATTTAGTTGAGGTACGTTTATTCAGGTGTTTTCAGCCTCTTGTTTGGTAACATTTAACAGATTAACCTTTATTTAACCAGGAGACTCCTGTTGAGATTACAAGAGAGCAATAAGACAACGGCACCACTTCCTGACGCGTACAAACCACTTTAAAAAAACTTACAATTACATTTTATAATTCAGATTTTTAAACCAGTATGCATTCCTTCAGGAATACTAGGCTTTATCTCGACTGAAGTGCTCAGTGACGCCCCCTGACTTTTAAGTTAAATACTCTTCCTCGTCGCTGTTTGTTTTTCTGGCTCCGAGAGAAACGAGGCCACGCTCGGCAGACTCGCGACGTCTCGTTTTGAAGCTTCTGTCACTTAAAAGACGCCGAGCTGCAGAGTCAAGAATTAGCATCGTCGTTCACCTTTCGGAAAGGTGGCTAATCCCTTCTGCAGCATCTTTGATCTTCTCTCGGGTACAGCATGTAGTCAGCGATGAGAGTGGCGCCGCACACGGCCTACTTTCAACAAACGAGGGACAAGACAGTCGCATTTGCGGCTATTAACCAACATTCCAGTGTTTTCCACCTTGTTGAAAGAACAAAGGAGCCTTTTCGGTGCCGTTTTCTCCACTGCTGGCATCCCTGCAGCTTTATTAAAGATGAAATAATCAGCCGTATTGTGATCCAGCCCTGCTAACGGGTCTATCTCTGGCAGTGACTCACACAAAAAGCAGTTTATTTGCTAGTTAAGGCACAAACATGGAGAAAAGTCCCCCTTCGTTTGGCAACCGGAGCTCTGGGCTCCTTCCAGGGTTTGGATGGGACTGTGTGTTGTTTGGCAGCGGGACTAACTTCTCTTTTTCCATCTCATCTTTTAATCACAGTGTCCCTGAGCGAGCCACGTTCAGTCTGTATTTGCAGATTTGCTCTGAAATTTTTTTTTAAAAACAACTCCTTGAAAAAAATAAAAAAGGCAGGTCGATGCACCGATGAACATGGCTATCAAAGATGGAAGTAAGTAACTTGTGCTATGGTTGAAGTTGATGGAAAATGTCTCGTATCTCCTGTCTCGCCCGCCTGAGATTTGAACCTTCACCTCATTTCTGCTGGAGAGTAAAAGTGTTTAAACCCAGATTGTTGCCTGGAAGGAGACTCATTAAGAAGAAGCAGAATGTACCTTTTTAATTTTGTGGGTCCCCCAAAGACACAAACAGATATAAATGTATTAATTAAGCTTTGCTGCATTTTCTTTGAAACCCTCCACGAAGGTTTGGTTTTATTTTTGTGTTTCCTTCCTCCGTGCCAACCTTCGACAATGAATGGAAACAAAAAGACCACACGGCGTCACAAACGAGTTTAACTTCAACTTCGAAGGCATTCGTTTGGTATTCAAGTCTTAGCTTTCTAGACAAGTGGCGCCAGCTACAAACCTGAACTCCATTCATCCTTTATCTTTACCCGCTTCTCCCTTTCTGGTTCGCTGGTGTCCATGTCCAGCAGTCACTGTGTGAGAAGTGAGGGACACCCTGGACAGATCTCCAGTCCATCACAGGGACGCATAGACAAACAATCATTCACTCTCTCACTCACACCTAGGGACAATTTAGAGTTACCAATCAGCCTAACATGCATGTTTTTGCCCGGAGTACCGTATTTTTCACTGTTTTTTGCATAATGTTCATGCCCTGCAACGTATTTATGGATTTTTTCCCTCATATCTATAAAACAATTTTTGGCTGAGATATGACCGTTTTCATTCGTTCTGACTGAAAATATTGAACACTACCATTTTCAGCCACTAGATGGCAGTCGAGCAGTATGGCATGCCGTTGCATCATGTAATAAGTAAAAGTAGCTATTAATGACACAATCGACTTGCCATAACTGCCACCGTCGTCTGCCTGGAGCAACCGAATCAGCTTCATTTGGCTGCGCCGCCCCGGCGAAATGAAGCTGATTTGACCATTAAAGTGCATTTATGAAGGAAAAGTTAGACTGAGACACACCTTTACTATAATGCCGAGCAAACAAATAATTGTTTTTAAAGTGTTAATCTTGTTAAATTCTTGTTAAAGTCCTCCCATGCACGCTCCCGTGGCCGCCATCTGACAGTCAATCAATTTTTTGGCACAACACCGACCCATGTTTCAGGGTTGACAGCGGTGACGCATAATAGATGCGACTTGTACTGCACCACCATGCTGTAAACCTGAAACCGTATCGCCTGCTGCCATGTTCACAGGCTCACGTTGTAAGAAGGCCCACCAGTGAATGGATTTTTATCAGAAGCTCTGTGGTTTTAATGTTGACTCTACTTTTATGCGAATGTATTATTCATGTTTTATTGAGTCTCTAAACTTTCATCATCTTCATCTGTTGGTTTGGACTCATGACATGTAAAAACTGGAACAAACTCGGGATGTGCAGCGAAACTGCTGGCATAGCCCTCCAGAACCTCACTGACCTCCAGAACCTCACTGACCTACACAAGGAGAAGTCAGTGAACAAGGCCAGGCTGATTCTGGCAGATCCTGATCATCCACTCCATGGTGAGTTCAGGTTGCTTCCATCTGGACGCAGGTATCTGATGCCCAGATGTTGGACGAACAGACTGAAAAACGTATTCATCCTTGCAGAGATCAGGCTTCTCAACAAACAGTGATTTCTGTTATTTTAATGTCTCCTTGTCTAGTCTGGATGTTTTATGTACCGACTGTGAAACACATTGCCCCTTGGGGATAATAAAGATTCTTGAACTTGTACCAGTACTTGAATGTTCACCAAAGATATAAACAAATGTCTCGTGTGATCTGTTAGAGCTCAGAGTATGTGTTGGGGTTGACTCTCATCTACTACCATACCAAATTTTGACAGGTCTATAAAAGTGAGTGAACTGTAGACATTTTATCTTTACTAATGTTGAACATCTGAGCAATAATTCTACAAAAACATACTCCTGGTTTAAAAACACTGAGTCAGGTCCACTGCCTGGATGGACCTGTCTTCTGGATGGATTAAAACTTAAACTTTGGTCTTAGCTGACAACATCTTCTTCCACATGGTTGAGGAAGAAATTTCAAACAGTCCAGCTGGTATTTCTTCATGCAACGACTTCTTTCCGCCGCTCTTCCATGTAGCCCAGCTCGGTGTTGGTCCTCTGTTCTCTGCAGAAGAGCCGCTCAGCTCCATCAGGGTCCAGTCTCCTGACCCGCTCTGTGAGTTTTGGTGGACGACCCTCTCTTGGCAGATCTGATGTGGTGACATCATTTTTCTTTTGCCTAAGAACGGGTTTAATGGAGCTCCATTCAGAGTTTGGAATATATTTTTATACCAAACTCTGATCTATTCTTCTTCAGTCTATGTCTCTGACCTGTGTGGAGAGTTCCTTGGTCTTCATGATGCCTTGTGCTTGGTGGTAGCCCTTAAATGTATTGGACTGGTGTTGATTCTGTTGGTTATCAGAACAAATATTTACTGAGATCAAATCTTATTTAACTAATTATGCGGCTTAAGGTAATGGTTGGGCCTTCAAAGCGAAGGGGGTATGTCTGCACCACTTTTTAATTTTATTTAATTTTTACAATAAAGCAAGTTTTCCCCTGTTTTCCTTTTTTAATCTGGAGTATTTTAGGAAAATGACTGGTTTTAACCACATTAAAAATCCAACGTAGAGCAACAAAATGGAAAGATTAACAGGAGGGGTGAAAATGTTGGACGGTGCCGCCTTAAAGACACCAAGCTGCTACCAGGACTGTAGTTAGACCTGCTTCTCCACGGTATTTAAGAAACTTGGCATTTTAAAACAACCCAGAACAGAATAAATCAAAGAGCAACAGAAAAACAGTTCCTTATAATTGATTCCTCGTATTTCCCATGGCAGGATCAACGGCGGCGCTGAATCAAGATGTGCAACCGTATCCTTTGTCCATATAATAAAGATAGCCTCCGTTATGTTTTGAAACAACTCTGTAAGGACATTTTGGAGGACAGAGTGTCCCTGCGCACTGAAGTGGTTTGTATAAAAATAAATAAATAAATAAGTGTTTAACATTTTACCTTGGCGAGACCGACGGCGTGCTTTCATGATGCAACGTCGCCGCACTCAAAACAACCTTGAACACAAAGAGCAACCAATGTTTGAGAGAAAAATATATAAAATCTGTTTATGTGGAAGAGAAATGACCGGTTTGCTTGAAAGATTAAGAAAAGAAATCAGACACATCTCCCGTGTCGCTATTTGAAAGAAAGAATTTGCATATGACCTTGTGGAGTTTATTGGTAAGTGACAGAAAGGTGCTTCGTGCAGGCATCTAATCAGGCAGCTTGATTACAGCTGTGAAGAACCCCAGCTGGGTGAGGGTAGATCTGTTCACGTGTGCGAGCACGCACTCATTTAAAACTCACTCCACACGGTAAATGAGTCAGTCAGGGTCTGGGATGCTCTCCGGGGGGATCCATCACACTGTTTCCCTATTATTCCCTCCACTGAGACGATTGCTGCATCTTGTCTTGGTGGATATTTGGCCTGGACTTTATGTTTTCATTTGTAAAGTGGAGCTTTGAAAAATGTCCCTAGTGGATGAAAGGTGGACAGCTGGACTCGACTCCTCAAACTTTAGGCTCCAGAAACCACAACAACAATGGAGCAGTTTTAAATAAGTTTTTGTACATCTAAAGGAGCTCTTTCACCATTAATCTTTGTTCAGACCTGAAAAAGTTTAAAACTAGGAGGAAACAGGAAACTGAGTCTGAATGTTTCCTTCCTGTCTCCTTCCCCTGTTTCCTTCTAATCTCCTTCCCCTGTTTCCTTCTAGTCTCCTTCCCCTGTTTCCTTCTAGTCTCTTTCCCCTGTCTTCTTCCCTGCTTCCTTCCTTTATCCTTCCACTGTCTCCTTCCTGTATCCTTCCCACTTCCTTCCCGTCTCCTTCCCCTGTCTCCTTCCCCTGTTTAATTCCTGTATCCTTCTCCTGTTTCCTTCCTGTCTCCTTTTCCTGTCTCCTTCCCCCCTTCCTTCCTGTCTTCTTACCCTGCTTCCTTCCTGTCTCCTTTCCCTGTTTCCTTCCTGTCTTCTTACCATTTCCTTCCTCTACATCTTTCCTGTCTTCTTCCTGTCTATCTCCTGCTTCCTTCCCCAGCTCCCTTCCTGTCTCCTTACCTTGCTTCCTTCCTGTGTCCTTTCCGTTTCCTTCCCGTCTTTTTTCCATATCTCCTTCCTGTCTTCTTCCCGTTTCCTTCCTCTACTTCTTTCCTGTCTCTAGCTCCTGCTTCCTTCCCCAGCTTCCTTCCTGTCTCATTCCTGTCTCTATCTCCTGCTTCCTTCCTGTTTCCTCCCTGATTTTCCATCTTAAGTCATTTGGCCCAAGTTCACATTGACGCCTTGCGGATTAGTCTGAAAAGTGAAAAATGACATTTTGGGTCGGGTACTTCAAGGATGGTCAAATTAATGGATGGTCACCAGATGGCCCTTATTAGGCTAATGTTTTCCCCCTCTCAGCAGCCCCCAGCCCTCGCCTGGGGACCCAAGTTCCTGGCAGCCTGTGCATGTGCACGTGACAGTGAATGGAATCAGGTTAAACAGAGATCCTGTCTCACTGTAGCTCTGATGCTTTGTTTGCATTAGGTCCAAAATGTCCACCACCCGTAATCAACTGACCTCCAGCCCTCCCCATCTGACAGCCCGACACAAGACTGCAGCTCCTCGAAAGCTTCGATGCCAAAAACTGAATTCTGAAAATGAGCAGCGGAGCCCTTTCCCCTCCAGCCTGACAGAGCGCTAATTGCCTAATTTATAATCCCTGCTCATCAAAGTGACTGTTGTGAGGCGTACGTCCAGCACAAAGCCCCCGCTAAACTCCAGAATGATGTTAAACATGGAAGTAATTGACTGTAATTTATTAGATCAGCATCGACGGGGGCTGCCGGTGATTCTTCCTGTTTCAGGCGGTGGATTTTTGAAGCTATACGGGAGTTTAGAGCAGAGCTGTCAGCTTGGGTTTAAATAGACATCTTGTTTCAGTTGTTGCAATAAATCAAAGAAAAAATAAAAGTCAGCACGATATATTACAGTTAAATGTTGCATTTATCACATTGTCACCTGTCAAGGAGAGAAGAACGGGAAATAACAAGTGGGGTACCGATTTATGTTTTGGTTTGTGAATGCATCTCGGATTGAGAGAAGCTCCGTACGAAAACTGGGTAGCCAAGTCAAAATCCAAGATGGCTGCCACCATATATGCATGTATGTTAATCTTGTGAGTTGGATGACTTGAAAAATAAGCAACGCGCCGACTTCTATTTTGGTGTGCGGATGCATCTAGACATAAAAAAGTTCACGGTCAAAACTTGTGTTGCCATGTCAAAATCCAAGATGGCCCCCGCCGTGTACATATGTAAACTGACCGTGCTGTCGTTGGAGGAAACTATTCTAGTTTTTATATTGCTTAAAAATATAGTTTTGTCAAATGATTGGGGTGGCCAAAAATTAATTTATATTGGTCAGGGTCACCACTGGTCACCCCCTGGCGCCACCATTGCACCTGTTGGTGGATAAAATCAATCCCTCCACTCGCCAGTCCAGAAAAACACTCATCAAAACTACAAACACTCACTATTCAACCCCGTCAGTGATGGTTGGCGTACCACTTCATCCAGTTTCTTTCGTTCACACACAAACCAACATTTGATTAGCGTTGCCCTTCGTCACTTTTATCCCTCCTCTTCAGCAGCAGGTGTGGAGCCGATGACGACGCCTGTCACGGTGACACGAGGCTCGTTCCGTGTTGGTGAACAGGTGTGTTAATGACAATGATCACATCCAGGTCCTTCACGCTGCTTTTTATCCCACGTTCACGTCGTTAGGATTATTTTTCATTAACTCCCACGTTTCTCGTGCGGTGACAAATTTAAACTTCTGCTGTGAAAAAGGATTTGATGAATGCCGTCAGTTATACGGATTATGAAGGCCGCTGGAATTAAACTTAAAGATCAGATCGACCTGTGTGAGCGAATATGAGAAGTGATGAATGTTGTTGTTTTTCATTAAAGCAGGTGATCGTGTAATTTCCTGAACAAGTTTTGTTGAGACTTTCAGAAATAATAAATTTGTACATCTACGACTTGAAACTTTTGGAGTTCAAAATGGCCGCTGCCACAAAACCGGTTATAACTCCATCAGTTTGACGGATAGTGAGCTAACGTGTGATCTGGTAGTAGCTGTGCTTTATTGAACAAATGTGTGCTTTTTTTAATTAAAACATGCTCAGGGTGCATTTCCAATAATTTACTACCAAATAAATAACAAAATTCTGGTTTTTGAGCTCTTTATTTCATTAAAATTAAATAAATTAATTTGTGTCTCTTGTAAATTTCTACTTGTTTGTGTGATTTGTTAATAAAAATCATGTGAATGAAAGGTTTTTGTTGTGTTTCTTTCCCTCGCTGCACAATTTAAGTTTCTGTCCATAAAAACAAATAAAAAAAACAGACTGATCCGTTTTATAAAAGAAGTTGAGTGTCAGAAAAGTTCCCTGACCTTCATGTTTTACTTTGTTCTTTACAGTTTAGAGAAAGATTCAGGGTTTTTGTCATCACTGCAGGATTTAACTGTTACCATTTTATATATTGTCTACTTCATTTGAAGCACAAACAGAAATGCAACAAAATAATAATAAACTCTCTGCAGTGAATGAAGACGGTTCTCTTTATTTTAAACACAAATTGTGATTATTCTGCTTTTCTGCTGTTGAGCTTTTTAAAGCACGACTTAAAATGTTACTCAATAAAAACTAGAGTTTCATCAGAGAGCCAACAATTAAAAGATTCAATGTTTGACAGTCTGTGAACGTTTCTGAATCGTTCGCACTGAAATCCGTTTTTCTTCCGTACGGTTGTTCTTGTTCCAGGACTTTTGTTCTATTCCAACAGTTCCTGTTTCAAAACGTTCGGCTCATTCACGACATTCCTGCTGTGACTTTTGGTATTTGTGCAAACTTTACTTTTTGACACATTTAGCTTTTTGACCATATTAACCTCCACATTTTTCAAAACCTTTAGCTGTTTAAAACTTTTCCCCACCTACAGTATTTCATTTTTTTTCTTTAGTTCAGCTTCTTTCAGCTAATTTAAGCTTTTTTGTTCTTTTTTCAGCTTCTTTTTGCTAATTTCAGCTTTTTTTTAGCTACTTTTCTTATATTTTTTTTCTGCTAATTTTAGCCCTAATTTGATATTTTTGTTAGAATCCGTCTTTTGTGCTTCTTTCTAATAATGTTAACTTTTATGCTACTTTCTATCTCATTTGGATAATTTCAGCTTTGTTTTTTGTTTTTTGGTTGTTGCTAATTTTATATTCTTTTCTAATCAATTCAGCCGCCTTCTGCTTATTCTGCTCATATTTGTTACATTTCTGCTCTTTTTAACTTTTTTCTACACATTTTGGTTGTTTTTCCTGCCGTTTTCAGCTTTTATTGTCCTCCATTCAGCAATCGTCAGCTGTTTAATTTGAACCTTTTCAGCCTGGTTTAAGCTTCTTCTGCAGCTTTCTGCAAAAATCATTCAGCGATAAGCATTTCCACGGGAAATGCAGTTCCTATAATAATTATTTTGTCACTTTTGTCCTCCGCTCTTCTTAGAACCTGTGTCCTCACACCTGCAGTCCATTAGGTGATCCACCCAGCTGCTCTCTCTTACTAATCACCCCTCCCATCGTGCTCATATTCCTCGGTTTAGCTGCTCCTCCTGTTTGTTTCTCGTTCTCATGTCCTCGCAGCCCTGTGGTTCTGATCTGTGTCGTGCTGCTTATTTGTTGTGTCGTACTGGTTTAGTGTGTTTCTTTCATTGTTTTGCTGCCACCTCAGCTGTTTGCTGAACTCCACAAACAGCCCTGATTCATTTGCCGATCAGAAACCACACGCTGGCCGTGAAGCAGAAATCTAGTCTGCTCTGATATTAAATGCAGCGGCGCAGCAGCAAATAAGTGAAATCCGTGTGCCTGTTTGCCACCGCAGAGTAAATAGGGCAACGGCGTAATCATTATCCATCACTGTGTAGATTTAAAACTGTAATAAGGCAGTAGGGTGACCTCAGGCAGGGCTGAGATTTCTCATAGAGGTAGCGTGGCGCCATCGGTGGAGGTTTGAGCGTAACTGCTGACGCCACCACATTCCTAGGAATGACAAATGGGAGCCGAATCCATCTGGAGGTGCTGCAGGGGACGCTGGGGAATGGGCATGCTGCGAATGGCACGATTGCCAGTTGAAGTTAGAGAGGAGAAGCAAAGGGTGAGCTATCAGAACCACCGAAATAGAAGCTCTGCCTCCCCACTACACATCATCATTCCTCCGCCTCATGAGGGAGGAAAGAGTCTGAATACATATAATCTTGCAGGCAGATAAGTGAGAACCTTCTTTTTCCAGCCCCAAAATCAAACTAGAGAAATTGCATTTCCCGCGAGAACGCAGTGTGAATGCTTATAGCAGAAGAACTTGCTGAGAAACAGCTGAAATTAGCTAAAAACATGCTGAAATGTAGCTGAAATGGAAGAACAAGCCTAACTTAG
>NC_056517.1:34472870-34475912 GCF_014905685.2 Nematolebias whitei
GCAGAAAAATTGGGTAAGTAGCTAAAAAGAGCTGAAATTAGCTGAAAGGCATAAAGACGCTTAAACTGCCAGAAGGAAGTGGCAATAGTTGAAATGAGCTAAACAAAATGTGGACTTAGCTGAAAAAGCAAAAATTAGCATAAAACAACACAAAAAAACTCGACGGGGGAGAGGGCAGGCCCCAGAAACTCTTATCACCAGCAAACTGGTTGCCACACTGAGTACGCTGCTTGTGGGACTGTTTGCTGTGGCTCCTCGAACTGATGAAGTCCTATGGATGAAGGATGAAACGTCTCAACAACAAAACAAAACAAAACAAAACAAAAAAAAAAAAAAACGTCCAGATGACCTGATTGAACTTTGTTGGATTTTTTTACCTGGATTATTGATGAACTTTGAAGATACCATAAATCCTAAACCAGCATGGGGGACTGGGCGACAGTGGAGAGAAATGACTCCTTTCAAACAGAAACCAGAACAGGGATGAGCACACTGGGGTCGCCTTTCATTAATCCTTCACCCATTTGTCCAAATAACAGAGCGGGTCATGTAAACAGTGTCTTCCTGCAACATTTCATACGCAGGGTTGAACTGCAAGGGTTCTCTGAATCGAGAAAAATGGCCGAAACATCCAAGACAGTGGATGGAAGGTGCAGGAAGGTGAAGGTATCTCTGTCCGGGGTCAGGGGAGAGTAAAAGCAGCCTTTAGAAGAAACTCCCAGGAGATCACCGTCATAGTTTGAAGAGCTGTGACCGAGCTTGGTGGAACGAATCTTTAAGGTCCAGGTAAACAAGAACTGTATCCAAGGTGTCGGTGCGCAACGCACACGAACATTCAAGTGCTGCACGCGTCACATTAGCATTTATTTATTTTTACTGATTTGATTGATGTTTGTACTCGTGACCCAGGTTTTGACGCTGTATTGTATCTTTAAAAGTCCCTCTTGTGCTTTACCTGCAGCAGCTGAGGTGAATACAGCAGAATATTCTATTTCACGCTGAGGAAAATAATTAATAGCTGCAATAACACGGCGCGTTGATGTATTATAACCTTATGCTATGAGTTATTGCTTCCAGACAAATATAATCCAGCTAAAAATGTGCGAGTGGGTCACAGTTGAAATACACAAACACACTCCGTCCCAGCTTCCCTCCTGCCTTTCATTTCTATTCTTGCTCTGAAATAAACATGGTGAGATCACACCTAAGGATTAATGTGCGCTGAAGGCTGACTGCAAGTCCTGCGAGCGTTAGCTGCACGGATAACGTTCGCCATACATAAAGAGGCGCCTTGTTCGGCTCTGTGCGTCTTTTAAATTCACACGGTGCTGAGATCTCTCACAACAACACCTATAGTCTGCTGAACTGCAAGTGTTAAACTTAGCAAATCTACCGAGGAGGGAGCCAACTGGTGGTGAAGCTTGAACTGTTTTAAAAGCTAATTGTGATTGAAGTTGTCTCATCGGCTGTTTGCTGGCGCGCACATTAATATACTTACTGTATATGTGTGTGCAAAATGTGACAAAAGAAAAGCTTTGACAAAAAACTGCAACTCTGAAGTTTTTATGGCTTCAGAAAAAAACACTTTAGCTTGCAGGCTGTGCAGCATCGTGGCAACGTGCACAGACGTTCAGCAGAAACCGGTACTTCTATTAATGCACAAGTATACGCAGGAAACTAAGACGTATTTCTGAACGGAGGGTGCGTTTCTGAGTTTCTGATCACGAGCCGCCTGAGTGAGCGCTGCAGACGACACCTGGGTGTTTACGCAGCTCTGCCGAGAGTCCCCAGGAAAACGAGGAGGGAACGAGCGCCGCGTGATGTTTGCTCGGCAGCCGCACGGTCTGGCAGTGACGGTGGCTCCCTCTTGGCCCGAAAAGACAGAAATAAACCCGAAGAAAGCACAAACGAGAGACTGAGAATTAGTCTGGGAAGCACGGAGTGTGCAGTGGAAGAAGTTGAATCTTGACAGATTTTATGGGAGGTTTAAAAACCCACAACTGAGCATAAAGAAACACGTTTTGGATAAAACTGTTCTGTTTAAAATAATCTTGTGCCGTTGCGTTCACACGTTTCCATCCACCTAATCATGGGCATGAATTAGAATTGATTGTGGTTTTCCTATAAATTATACATAAAGGCTCAAATATTCATGTGACCCAACTAATATTTGGTTAAATGAAACTTAATAAGGGACACCTGGAGCACGGGCTCTTTGTAGCCACCAACAAGGTTCTGGTAGGATCCTGGTGCTTGAATGACTGACCCAGAAGCTTAATGTTCGCCTGAACTAACCGCCCGAATGCCGGGCAGAACTCCTCCCAGAGTGATGACCACTCCTCCCAGCAGTCTGCCGAGCTCCTCGTCGCTGCGGACAGCCAACTGTAGGTGCCGAGGGACGATCCTGTCCTTCTGCTGTCATGAGCCGTGTTTCCTGCTAGTTCCAGGATCTCAGTGGTCAGGCACTCGAGCACAGCTGGCAGGTAGATGAGAATGCGTCCACAGAACATCCTTTTCAACTCATTTGAGATTTGGGGCTGTAGTTGAGATATTATTTGAGCTTTTGAGTTGTTAATCAGCTGCTGTTGGTTGTAGAAAACTGCCTTGTTGCCATGGTTACACATCATAACAAATGTCCAAAACTAAAAAAGTTCAATCATCAGAAACCATTTCTGATGATTGAACCAATCAGAAACCAGTTCAAATGATTGAACCGATCAGAAACCAGTTCAGATTATTCAACCAATCAGAAACCAGTTCAGATGATTCAACCAATCAGAAAACAGTTTTGATGATGCAACCAATCAGAAACCAGTTCTGATGATTCAACCAGAAACCAGTTCAAATGATTGAATCAATCAGAAACCAGTTCTGATGATTCAACCAATCAGAAACCAGTTCTGATGATTCAACCAATCAGAAACCAGTTCTGATGATTAACCAATCAGAAAACAGATTTGATGATTCACCCAATCAGAAACCAGTTCTGATGATGCAACCAATCAAAAACCAGTTCAGATGATTCAACCAATCAAAAACCAG
>NC_056517.1:34475922-34489894 GCF_014905685.2 Nematolebias whitei
CCAATCAAAAACCAGTTCAGATGATTCAACCAATCAAAAACCAGTTCTGATGATGCAACCAATCAGAAACCAGATCTGATGATTCAACCGATCAGAAACCAGTTCTGATGATTCAACCAATCAGAAACCAGTTCTGATGATGCAACCGATCAGAAACCAGTTCAGATGATTCAATATGTTTTATGTTATGTAATCATGTAAAAAATTGTTCTGCTAAACCATTTAAAGCACTAAGTTGATTTAATTTCCATGTTCATGATGAAAACTCCTGAGGACTCTGAGACATTTTTCAGGATCAGATTTGGCAAAAAGAAAATCTGTTTTCAGGAAACATTTGTTCAAATTTATCAACTGCTGCCTTAAAATTCTGTTATAGTTTATTATTATCATGGCCAGTTTGAGCATCTTAGTAAATAACAGATGTCTGTTCGAGCAACCAGTGGCGTTCGAAACACACCCGGAGAAGAACCTGTTGGAAGGACCGTTAACTCTGAGCTTTGATGCGATCAGAGCCACAGCACCTTCCACGCCTGCTTTCATGTTAACTTGTCCCATCGGTGTCGGCTCCATGGAAAATCTCGGCTCATCTGCAGAATCTCTTATCAAGCACGAGCAGAAAGTTGCTCCGAACAGCTAAGAAGCCCGGTGTCCAGCCATCTGTCACTGCGGTGGTCCGGCGTGATTCACTGAGCCACGGCAGCGTACCTGTAGGCCTTGGGTACGGCGCCTCTCCTCTCCGGTGCCAGAAGGACTAGCTGCTACAGAACCTGGGCCTGACTTCAGCTGCAGCAGATGGTAAGAGTCCACAACCCACACACGTACAGATCCAGATCATTTTCCCACACAACATACAGCGAGCACATGTTCTGCGCCTTAAATGCTCCGAGCAACACGTGTACAACGACTCGCAGCGATGCTGGCGCTCAACGTTTGATTCCGTCTGTTTAAAGTCGAGTTAACTCGCTTCATGTTCAGCTTGATCTCAGAAATAAGACCCACTGTTTATCCTCACATCCGTTCACTCATTAACCAAGAAGTGAGCGGGAAACAAACTGCTGCAGGTTATTTTCGTCCTGTGGAGGCAACGGCAACAAAACGCTGCGGAGAAGCGGCGAGACTTCAGCCTGATGAGTTCAACAAGAGAAGTCCCCGATGAGCATGTGGAGCCACCGGAGACGTGTCTGATCACAGTCCAGTCCAGAGGAGGGTTTAAATCTTTCCTTCACACGTTTGTCTTCATGGTTTTATCTTTCTGTGGTTCCGCACACTTTAGCTAGAAGCTAAAAGTATTCAAGCACTAGCTAAAGATTAGGGATGCGCAATATTATCGACATGGTATCGGCCGATATTAACGATAAAGTTAAATATCGGACATTCCATCAAAACTCACCGATATGCAGTAAACCTACAAAGCTCTCAACAACCTAGCTCCATCGTATATTACAGATCTTATTGTTCCATATTTTCTTAACAGAGCGCTTCGCTCTCAGACTGCAGGTTTACTCGCGGTTCCTAGAGTTTCCAAGAGCAGAATGGGAGGCAGATCTTCCAGTTCTCAGGCTCCTCTCTTGTGGAACCAACTTCCAGTTTCTGTCCGTGAGGCTGACACATTGTCCAGTTTCAAGACTTTCCTTTTTGATAAATCTCTATAGCTAGGGCTTTAAATAATTAATTTAATTAGTTAGTGCTTTAATTTGTTCTGTGGTGGACGTGGTCTCCAGCTACAAGTACCTGAGTGACAACCTCAGCAACAACGCCACCAGCCTGATGAAGAAAGCTCATCAGAGACTCTACTTCGTCAGGCGGCTGAGACGAGCTGGTCTGGGAAGCTCAGTCCTCACCTCCTTCTACAGGTGTGCAGTGGAGAGCATCCTGTGCTCCAGCATCCACGTGTGGCGTGGAGGCTGCACAGCTGCAGAAAGAAAAGCTTTGCAGAGAGTGGTGAAGGCTGCACAGAAGATGTTGGAGTCAGCCTCCCCACCATCACAGATATCTACACCTCCAGAGCCTCCTGCATCACGAAGGACCCCACTCACCCAGCACACATTTTTTGCCCCGCTCCCCTCAGGAAGGAGGTTGAGGAGCATTAAGTGTAGAACCACAAGACTGAGGAACAGCTTCTACCCTGAGGCTGTTAGACTCATGTTCAAGCTGCTGTTTAATTCACCGTATTACATTAAATTCATTCATTCAGTCTTTATTTATGCAGCTTAATCCCATTGAGCCTCGGGGAATCATTTACAAGACCTATTATATTATATAAATTATTATTGTTTAGCATATATCTTAGATCCTTGTGTACCGTTTCTTTTTTATACTTTATATTTTTGCTATTTTTGTGTATAACTGGGACTTTGAGTTCACAGTTTCGTTCCACCACATGTGATGAGTATGACAATAAAGAAAGTTGAAGCTAAATATTTTTAGTAGAGATGCACGATATTGGATTTTTGGCCAATATCTGATATGCGATATGTTAAAACTTATTTGGTCGATACCATTTTTTTTTTTTTTTCCTAGACCTACTTACAGAGACTACATAGTCTTCTCTGCTGTGGAATTAAAATACATTATTCTGCGTGTTTTTTGTCAGTCTGGTCTGCTACCAAATACAAAAGTCAAAAAGAGGAATGGAAATGATGTAACACTTCAACTTGGATTATGTTTAATGTCAAATTTATTCGTGACATTTACTCTCTCTAACACAATGACAACACTCGAACAGCGCCAATTTGTAAACTTTCCCAAAACTCAACCTGTTCACAAGCGACAAGTGAAAAGCGCAACAGTAGTAGTTCATTAATAGATATTCTTAGTTTCTTAAATTAAAAATGAACTTAAAACAGAAGCTTTTTACTGTGTATCGGTGAATTTTGATGGATTGTCCGATATTTAACTTTATCGTTGATATCGGACGATACCGATACCGTGTCGATAATATCGTGCATCCCTAATTTTAACTAGTGCTTGAATACTTTTAGCTTCTAGCTAGTGTTTAAATATTTTTAACTATCTTTATCTTTTTGATAATTTTAGTCTCTGCTGTGCTGTTTTTTCTTAATAACCCCAGTCTACTTTATTTTTATTATCCCATCACGTGTTCTTGCACGATAAAACAAACCCTGCAGAAAATAATCCAACTCTGGACCACTCTTTGTAATCCACCATGAAGAAGAAATCGAAGCCCATTAGAAGAAGCAGCGTAAAGCTTTATTTTGCTTTATGTACAGTATTTACAGTATGATACAGCATCGTTACAGGTTCTGCTACAGTCAGGATTGCACGGTTTCGGGGTCCGGCCTCGGCGGTCGGGTACCGGGGTCATGAGTACAAAAGTTGCAGCTCACGTCTTTGGCTTCACTTCAACAAGGAAACGTAAAGTTCTGTCCGAAATGAAATTTCGTTGAGTCCTGAGTCCTGTTCAACATTTTTAAAAGATGTCTTACTTTGTTCAGAGATGGGTGCACCCTTTACTCCTCAGTCTTGAATCTTGAGGTCTCCAGAGGAGGTGACAGCCCGGCGACGGCGAGGAGAGGATGAAGATTGCACAAGAGATAGACGGCAGTGAAAAGAGGGGAAGTGACAGCGGCGGAGGGAGACGGGAGCCGAGGTGAGAGGATGGTGTAATGATTAGATCACAGATAGCCCTGAGCTCTCCTCCGATCCCCCGACGGCCTGCAGCTGGAGACGACCCCCGCTGTCAGAGCTCATCTGGCAGGAGGAGGAGGAGTGGATAAAGAAGCCTGAGTCACATCTGTGCCTCTTTTTAGGCTTTTCCTGAACAAGTCTGAACGTTCTTGAGATGCAGGGACTATACTCAGACATCCTCCAGCTCTCTCTGGTTTTAGTTTGCATCCGTGGCCGTCGCAGCAACAGGTCTGGAGCTGCCTCCTCCAGTCTCTCCACCTCCTGAGCAGATGATGTCATCTCCAGGACGAGGAGCTCCGTTTAGGATGCTGCCACCTAGTGGTGACTGATGGAACTGGAGCTCAGAGATGTCAGGACGGACGTTAATGGGATTCTTAAACCAGCTCCTTAAAGGGGTGTGTGTGTGTGTGTGTGTGTGTGGGGGGGGGCACAGCTCTGGCAGGCTCGAACATAACGGCTCCATTAACGCAGCTCTTCACATGAAACGCTCACGGAGCCTCGCTGGCATCGACACAGTGGAGGCAAGGGAGGGAAACGTTAAACGACGACGGCCTCAGGGAAGTTTTGGTTCACCACGAGCTCGGAAACCTCCACGTCACATTTCCACGTCTCTTACGATTCAGATTAAACAAAAGGTCCAACATTGTGTAAAGATGCGTGAGGCCAGGTGGGAACAACAGAAGTATCTGAAAACTAAAAGTCCTGGATCGCTTCGACAGCAGGCTGCGACCCGCAGACTGTTTGCTGTTTTTCTGCCCAAATTCTGAATCTCTTGAATAAAACCCCTAATATGTACCGAAGAGAAATTTGTTCAACCGCGGAATGAAGTCTCTGTTTGTGAAGCGATAAACAAACATGGCCGCCGGGGCCAGCTACTTTAGGAGCTTTTAGCCTCATCTTGTCGCTTCTGGATGAAGGAGGAGTTGGAATTAAAAAAACATTCACTGTTTTAATTTAGATCTTCTGAAGTGGGCTTCTGATCTAAACTTATGAATAATCAACATCTTACCTGTTGCAGATAGCTCTTTGAACAACAGTTTGGAGAGTTTATTTCTAAATAAATCTTTAAATGGTGTCAGTTTCGCATCATGTGGTTATTCCAACAGAAATTCTTCGATATTCCTGCAGGGAAAGCTACAGCTGCATATATGGTGGTGGCCATCTTGGATTTTGACGTGCCAACACAATTTTCATAAGGAACCTTTCTTACAGCTAAATGCAGCTTTTTTGTTTCTTCTTTCGGCTGCTCCCTTCTTCAGTGGTCGCCACAGAGAACTAACTCGCACGAAGACTTGGCGACTGTTTTTACGCCGGATGTCCTTCCTGACACAACCGAGCTACCACAGCTCTGAGTGGAGCAGAGATCTGCCATCTGGGGCGCAGGGGGAGCAGATGGTGGAGGGCCTTGTGATGGACCCATAGTGGGGCAAATGTTGATGGTCCGGGGGGTTGAACCAGCGACCTTCCCTAACCTCTGCACCACCACTCCCCACTTGCACCTAAACGGAAGTCGGCACCTCACATTATTTTTTCAGGTTATCGTGCTCACAACACGGATGGACGGCATTTCCAACTCCCCCTCTTCGCTCTGCGATGGGGGACAAAAGTACTACACAGATACGTACTTTCAGGTACTTTCAGGTACTTTCAGGTACTTTCAGGTACATACTGTTTAGTCAAATTATATCTGACTTTCTGAGCAAAGGTTTGGTGACGAGGGGCAAAACTCCCACTACCGTATTTTCCATCGTAAATATCGCACCGCTCTATAAGTCGCATCAGTCCAAATACGTCTCATAAAGTGGGAAATGACGTAAATACGTCGCATCTATTACGCGTCACCGCTGACAACCCGGAAATTTGGGCCCATGTTGTGCCAGAATCGATTGGCTGCCGAATGGCGGCCGCGGGAACGTTCACGGGAGAACTTTAATAAGAATTTAACAAGATTAACAATTAAAAACAATTATTTGTTTGTTCGACTTTATAGTAAAGGTGTCTCAGTTGAACTTTCATTTCACCGGGGCGGCGCAGCGATATGAAGTTGATTTGACGGTTGCTCCAGGCGAGCTGGACGAAGGTGGCTTAGTATGGCAAGCCGATTGAATCATTAATAGCCACTTTTACCTATTGCATGTTACAACGGCATTCCATACTCGACTGCCATGTAGCAGCTGAAAATGGAAGTGTTCAATATTTTCAGTCAGAATGAATGAAAAATGAAAATTTGGTTTAAAAATATGGAGAAAAAACAAAAAGAAGAGCAGGGCATGTGAACTGTGCAAAAAACTGCGACTTATAGGGTGAAAGATACGGTACGTATACCTGGACAGAATCGAGCAGTAGCATTATAGAAGGAAGAAGGTGGACCTGTGATGGTGAGGAGCACCACAAGCAAACACCTTAAAGCTCACATGCAGGTCAGGTGACCGCGTTACACTTTGTACAAACTATTGTTCAAACTGGTTCATGACCATCAGCCCAACCACGAACAATCAGCCCTGTGCCGAAACTCTTACTGCAGGTGGTGAGCTGTTCATAATCCAACAGAACCCAACTTCAGAAGATCTGAACGCTACCTGGAATAAATCCATCCATCCAATCACTTTGATGTTTGAGGCAAAAAGAAGCAGCAAACGTCCAATTCAGCCGTCATCGTCGTGTTTGTTTCACGGTGAGACGTCTAAACGAGGACTGCGCTCGGCGCTTTAAAAGCCTAAAGCCTCAGGGAAGATCAGAGGATCGCTTCCAGCAGGGACGAGGAAAATCACGAGGCCGCGTCGCAGAGGAAACATGGAGGCGACAGGAAGAAGGGATCAATGGGCGCGGCCATGCTGCCAACACCAGCAGAGTGTGAAGGGGAGGAACGTGTGAGAGAAACTGGGTCGACAACGAGAACCTGCATCGATGGAACAAACAGGAAGGTCGGAGCGAGGCGCGGCTGAAGAAGTCTGGATTAGTCCCTCATGGAGAGGAGCGAGGGATGAACGGACGAGTGGACGAGCAGCCATCCAGGACTCATTCGTGACAGTTTTTGGTGACGCCAGACTTGGCGGGTGAGGAGGTGAGGGATGGATGGGGAGGGGGGGGGGCGTTCCCCGGCTGACAGACGCTCGCTCAGAGTCCAGCAGAGCCGTTAGCATCTGCAGCCAGCTGTAGCCCTTTCCTTTACCGAAGGCCGTCGGAGGCACCGGGGCGCCGCGGGGGAGCGGTAAACGCCAGGAGTCGTTCAGACGCTCGCCGTGGCAGAGGCTTCGTTCCACTCTTCTTCTGCTCAGGGCGGACGCTTCACTCCTCACCCTCCTCCACGTACGTGGATGGAAACCAGCCCATCTGACGGGAAACAGACGGGTCATCAGCCGGAGAAGATCCACACACGGCGGCTCTGCGGCCGGTGCGCTCACTTACCCTGCCGTTGACTTCGCCCCTCCACCAGCCGTTGGCTCCAGACTTGGTGTAGATCTTCACCACGTCGCCCTCCTGCAGCGACAGCTCCCGAGTGTCCCGGGAGCTGAAGTCGTACCGAGCGATGGCCACGCCGATCACTTTGGGGGCGAACACTGTAGAAACAAACGGGAAGAAACCACAAACTTTTGTTTCTAAAGATCCCACACGCTGACGAAAACACACTGATCTGTGGTGTCTGGACAGGAAGTAGGACGTTTCCAAAGCGTTCTCTTTTTTAAATGGCCAATAAATGAAAGTACGGATACTTCTAATCTATTGATGAGGGGTTTGTGGAGCGGTTATGAACAATTACTATCTTACCTGTGGTAGACAGCTTTGTGGATGACCTCAGGGATAATTTGGACCAGACCAATGAGCTAATGGAACCAGCTGCGACTCATAATTTTGAGAAATTGCGAAATTTATTTGTCAGTTCGGCTGAATTCGGAGTATTTGTGATGTGGTGACTGGTGCGCAAGTCATTTGAGACAATCATGACTTGTTTTTGTATTCTAGGCCGCCTCCACTCACATCGTACCCACTGATGTTTTTAGGCCTGGACATTCAGGACTGTACCCTCGGCTGTTTTCTGCTATAAAAAAAATTGTTGGTTGAGCTGAAACTGTCGGACTGAGAGCTTCTGCAGCTCCCAAGAAGAAAGGGAGTTCCACATTTGGAGACTCTGAACCACATCAGACCACGTAGAGACCACCTCAAGGCTGGTCCGAGCGGGGCCAAGAGCCAAGTGACTTTCAAATGTTAAACATCATCGTCAGTTTCATGTTCTTTTGTTGTTCCAGCAGAAATATGAGATTCTTGCAGGAAGTGCCCCACGCTGGACAGGAAGTGCTACAGCTAGCCCGTTGCTGCTAGTTGGGCTCCGTACTAAACAAGGAATCTTGCTTATATGAGCTTGACGCTTAAACTTCAACACTGCACGGCTCTTTAGTTAAAAACAGCCATTACTCCATCAGTCTGGTCAGAATTAAACTCCAACACATCATCCTGTCTACAACAGGTAAGATATTTACACAACCTCTCCATTCGATGTCAAACAGCAAAGTGGTTCCCAACCGTGGTCCTTGAGGAACACCGTCCTGCATGTTTTAATTGGTTCTCTGCTTTGACGCATCTGATTTGATTTTGGGTGATTAACAGGCGTCTGCTGAGGAAGTAATTAAATAAATGAATGTGTTGGAGCAGGAAACAGCTGAAACATGCAGGATGGTGTTCCTCAGGGACCAGGGTTGGGAACCCCTGAGATAACGGATGTGGTTTTAGAGGAAATAAAGTCCACACTAACTCAGTTCCTTTAACTTCTAGAGAAAAACATATTTTATATTTGTGAGTTTCTGAAATGGTCCAGATTGACAGTTTAGGCGTCTCAGTCCGGCGAGAGGCGGGTGGAGCTAGTTCTGACTACACCCCGACCAGCTGCCGGGTCGGTCTGGACCGAGCTGACAGGTGGAAATGGAATGTCAGAGCTCTACAGCCGGGCCGCGGGGACTGAATATCTACCACTGAGGAGCTCTGCGTGTTTGGACACTTCCATCTTCCCTTTGACGGGCAGACCTGCGAGCGCAGAGCCCAGAAACCTCATCTATCACCGTTCCTGGCGTTCACGTGCAAAAACACACACACGCACACACGCGACACGAGAAAACAGAGCATGCAGCGGTGAAATAACGTCCACAAACGAGGACGTGAGAGGTGGGAGGCTCGATGAGAGAGCGGAGGTTCATGCGATGATGCGTGCGGCGGCCTGCAGCGCGAGGAGAGGCAGATACCTGTACCTGACCAGAAGGGGGCGGAGGAAGGAGGAACAAAGCTGTAGCCGGCAGGAGTTACGAGCGAGAGGCCGCAGAGCAATGGAGCTATGGCGAGGGGGAGGCCCAGAGGATGTGAGGGAGGGGGAGGAGAAGAGAGAAAACATGGTTTCAAAAAATGTCTTTTCCAGCCATGTTCACGTCTTAAACCATTCGTGCCCCTCAGAGGTTTTCTTCTGTGATTTTTTTTAATCAAATCTAAAATTTGGCAACAAAAATCCACAAAAAAGTTTAATTACGTAATAAGTTTGCATCTTATTAATTGTTTTTGTAAACATTCAATGCTCGTGTCTGTGCAAGTTTGTGTCTGTTAGCAAAATATCTCATGAACCAGTTGGTGAACTTTAATGAAACCTTCGGGAAATATCCATCTGTTGTACGCCTACAACTGAATAACACTTGGAGCCAATCCAATTTAAGATGGCCGCCACAGCAAACTGACATTAGCAAACGCAAAAATGGCGACAGCTCAGCCAATTTTACATATACTGAGCTGAGACTTGGTGTGGTAGTAGCTGAGAGTTATCCCCGACAAATACTCCAAGGTCTAACGTGTCTCGCAGCATCACATGAAACTGAGCTTAACGCCATTTATGAGGTTTCAACAAAACGGCTGACCTCATCATAAGACGAGCTTAGTTTAAAACTCCGCCCCTTTAATGGAGGCTGGGCCTGAATGTGATGATTGTTGTTTCAGAAAAGTTAAAATTAGAGCTTTAAATTATTATTTTTTTCTACATTTGTACCTAAGTTTCACAAAACCAGTTACAGCAGGGGTGTCCAACGTGTGGCCGGGGGCCATTTGCGGCCCTTGGAGTGATATTGTGCAACGCATGACTGCAATTTAAGAATGGTGTCATTGTTGTCCGCAGCCAGATGAAGACCTTCTGCAAATTTAATTAACATGGAAAAAAATATCTTCTCAAAATGAGCGATATAAAGTACAAAACAAATCTTCGGCTATAATTAATCCTTTTTTTTTCCCATTTCATACAATGCACCACAAACTTTTACGGGCTTCTACCAAAAAGAAGATTTTTGGGTAATCATTCATGAAACTTGGCTAAATGTAACAAGAGTTTTCAAATAAATAAAAACGTAGTTAATTGAATAAGCAGTAGAGGAAAACTGGACTGTTTTAAAGGATAGTGCATCATCAATACAAATTGATCAACTTTATTTGTGTCCCTTCAAACCTGCTATGAATCTGTTTTAGCAACAATTTCTTCAATCACTCCAATCCAAAAGAGTGAACAACCCCCATTTCTGTCCCATCACAGAGCGAAGAGGGGGAACAGGGTTACCCTCCGTCAGTCTGTTGTGAGCCAACTTAAAAATAGGAGAGGTACCGACTTCCATTTTGGTGTATAGCTGGATCTAGGTGTAAGAAAGGCTCCTTTCGAAGACTGGGTTGCCACGTTAAAATCCAAGATGGCTTCTGGCACATATGCGTATATGTTGACGTGAGCTGGATAACTTCAAAAATAGGAAACGCTCCAACTTCCATTGTGGTGTGTGGCTGCATCTAGACGTATTGTGAAGTGTGTTCCAAGATGGCCACCGCCATATATTTATGTAAACCAGCCACCCCGTTGAGTTGTACCAATGGATTCGATCAGCTGGTCTCTCTATGAAATTGATCAATTGTTCTCAACAGGTAGTCAAGGTGAAGGAGAACCTCTTACCTCGACGGAAACATAACTGGATCTATGAGTTGGTGGAAATCTAGATTGTCGACAAATTGTGGAGAATGTGCCGAGCCTGGCTCTCAGACTCTGTGCGAACTATATGTGGTGCTGTATAAAAATAAAAAAAACGATAGTGGCCACGAACGGTTGGAAGGAATAAATCTTGGAGAAGTTGTAAACTCGACTTGGCGTAAGGAACTAAATTCGGCTGTTTGGAGTCGCCATGACAGAATGTACTAGCGAGACTGTTAAGGCAGACACGGACATGTACGTGTTCAGCCTGACATAAAAACAATGCGATATCTGAATCTGGACCTGGCCTTGGAAGGTGGACTATCTCAAATTTTCTCCTTGGAAGTTATGGAAACAAAGACGCTCTGTCCCACTCCCCACCCCTTCCCTTCTCCAAGGTCGTGGACCAGTGACCGAGCTGGATGATAAACAAACACCTCTTATCAGGACTATGGCTGGAGGTGGTGGCTCTGGACTGTGCTGTGCTACGACCTTCCCTCAAACTCAGTGCCTCCACTGGCCTCCCTCACCTCCCCTGGCACAGCAACCTAGGGGATGCGAAGGCGCCAAGGGCTGCGTCACTCACCTGGCGGCTGTGCTGGGACCCCCACCCCCTACCCACTCCACACCCATATGTGTTATGTTTATTTATGTTGCTTAGCAGTGTTTGTGTGAGAGCTCTTTTTTTATATATATCTCTCTTTGTTTTCTTCCCTTTTTCTTATCTAAGCAACACGGGCAGCAGATCTTAGAAGCTGTAGACCCCTGTACACTTCTGTCCATCTTTAGGACGACTGTACGGAAAGTAATTTCATTCTACTTCACTGTGCAAGGATAATAATATTTTAAAAAAGCATTCTGAAACTATGTTTTTTTAGTTTTTTATTGCTTAAAAGTATAGTTTCTGCAAATGACTGGCGTGGCCGATGATTAATCTTTGGGGGCCAAGGCCACCATTGGCCACCCCTAGCGAAATAATTCCCAAGCTAGAAAAGCTTGGGAATTTCTGTATACCCACTTAAAAGTGCCCAGTGATACGTAACATATCAATGGGCACGTGTCATTGATACGTTTTCGTAACAGTCTGTCTGTATGCAGCATTTGTTTATTAAATTCACTTACAAGGACCAGCGCAAACTCTTCACTGGTCCTCTCCGCTGTTCTGGTTCCAGTCCAGAAAAACACTCGTTTCCCAAACTACAAATATTCACATTCATATGAAAAAGTTCGGACCCCCCTGGTTCAAACTGTCTAAAGAACTCCCAGCTGAGACGCGTCTGAGCAAGACCGGCCCGAAGAGCGAGCGCACGGCCGCAGGAACACGCTGCGTTCTGGAACAGACGACGTGACCGAATCCTGCAGCTTTTCACAGAGCTGAAGATGAGTGTTAGAATCCAACGAGCAGTCGAGTGTGACACACACGTGCGCACACACCCATGCACACACACGCCAAAATGGTTTCCACGTGTCAGGGAGGAAGTGACACGTCAGGAGCGGGTCCGGCTGCAGAACAGAGGGCAGCACCAGAGCAGAACATGTTCGGACCGGAGCTGCCCGTTGTGCTCTGAGGCTGGTATTGAACCGCCGGACCCACCGGCCGCCTGCAGCCCGTTCAGGTTTCTGCTGCCTGGAACACGACGGCAGCAGGACTCCAACGAAACCTGATCATCATGATGTCAAAATATTGTGGGCAACTCACGTCGAGGTTTCAACTGTGTTCTTTAGCTTATATCAGCCGAATTAAAAGGCAAGCAGCTTAATGTCGCTGGGCTGTAGCATTAGCAAAACATCTCATGGACAACTGAACGTAATAAAACACTCAGAAACTAAGCAGCAGATTTACATCTTCAATTAACTTTTAACATCAACCAGATTCAAGATGGCCGCCACAGCTAATAGACGGTGACAAAACTGGCTTTAAATCAGCTAATTTTACAGACACTGAGCTAAAATTCAGTGTGAGCTTCATCCCCAACGCACAATTTGAACTTTGCCATAAACTATTGGCGTCAACCTTGACTGTTAGCAAAATATCTCATGAACCACTGGATGGATATTCATCAATAGATCTACATCTCATGAACATTCAGGGTCAACCTGATTCAAGATGGCTGCCACAACTTAACACTCTCAACACACTATCTGAGCGCTAGAACATCTCGCGGTCTTAATACAACGGTGCATGCAGTAGCAGCTAGCTGTAGCACTTCATGCAGGAATTGATTGATTTTGTTTGTTTGTTTGTTTGTTTTGTCGTTTTAGAGCCGCAGCAACCAACTCAAGTTGGTTGTGGCCGTTGGCTCGTCAGTCTGGTCATAAATAAAGTGTGTTTCTTTAAACTTCAAAGCTATCTACAGCAGGTAAGATGCTGCCTTCCACAGACTGATTTTCAACCTTAAACAACCAAACACAAGCGTCATTGTCGCTTCTTCAAAGCCTCGTTCTTCCTTGTTCTCTGAAACAAAACTTCCTTCTTGTGTTTTTTTGTTTGTTTTCGTGACAGAATCGTGGGGAATCACTCCTGAGTTGGCAGTTTGACAATGACGCGGCGTTTCATCTGTTGCTTGGTTTTTAAAACAGCAGCTCGTTAAAACCTCCGTTCTGCGTCGCGCGACCGTCTCAGAGGGTTCTTGGTGTTCCCTTTGATCCGGCCGGGGTAAACACCGGCGGAACGCAGCGAGGAGTCGGGTTAGAAGCAGTAATGACGGCTAGGGTTAGCTGAACGCGGGAATCATAATGTAGCTGCTTTCCAGTACCCGACAGCTGAATATGTCAGAAAAACATTCAGGACACGACAAAGAGCTGATCTGTTGAAGGTGATGATGGGGAGCGCTGAGTCGGCATTTAGACTCAAAGTCTGGATGTTTCTAAATCGTTCTTGTTATTCTGTAGGTTTTTCAGCACGCATCTCATTCTGCAATTGTTCTATTTGAAAAATCCTTAAATCAAAACGTTCGGCTCATTCAAGACATTCCTGCTGTGGCTTTTGGTGTTGGTGCAACTTTTACTTTTTGAAGTATTTAGCTTTGTCGGCCATGTTTTTCTCATTGATAATGAATGAAGCTCTCTTCACGCCCTCCGAACACTTTAAGCTGTTTTCAACCGTTTACTGCTCACTTATGCTTTTGTTATGGTTCATCTTCTTTCTGCTAATCTCAGCTTCCATCAGCTCATTTAAATATTTTCAGCTAATTTTCTGCTCTTCTCAGCTTCTTTCTGCTAATTTCCGCCTCCATCAGCTCATTTCAGCATTTCAGCAAATTTTCTGCTCTTTACAGCTTCTTTTTGCTAATTTCCGCCTCCATCAGCTCATTTCAGCTCATTTCAACTAATTTTCTGCTCTTCTCAGCT
>NC_056517.1:34489904-34509060 GCF_014905685.2 Nematolebias whitei
AATATTTTCAGCTAATTTTCTGCTCTTTACAGCTTCTTTCTGCTAATTTCAGCTTCCATCAGCTCATTTCAGCTCATTTCAGCTAATTTTCTGCTCTTCTCAGCTTCCATCAGCTCATTTCAGCTATTTTTCTGCTCTTCTCAGCTTCTTTCGGCTTTTTTTCCCAGCTCTTTCAGCAAAATTTTAGGTATTTTCTGCTAATTTTAAGCTGTTTCTTTTTTTTCTCTAATTTCCTAACTTCTGTGCTTCTAATAACTTACTCTTAATACTCCTTTCATCCTTTTTAGCTAATTTCAGCTTTTTTTAGCCTTTTCATATTCTCTTTATTGTTTGGGGGGGGGGGGACTAGTTTAAGATTTATTTGTAATCTTTTCAGCTTCTTTTTGCCTATTTCAACTTATTTTGTTCATTTTTGCTCCATGTTTCTGCTGTTTTTTCAGCAAATTTCAGCTGTTCAGGTTCAACTCATTACGTTTAGCGATGAAACTCTTTCAGCCTGGTTTCAGCTTCTTCAGCAGCTTTCAACAAAAATCAGCAATAAACATTCACGCTGCATTCTCACAGGAAAATACATTGTAGTGGTGTTGTTTTTTTCCACATGTTCTTTGCAATCAAACTACTTCCACATACTTTGAGCTACTTGGCCCATTCTTATATCAAAATGTTCATCTCAATTAATGACAGAGTGCTCTAACTTTTACTGTTTGTAACTTTTATAATATTCTTATTATTTACAACAAGAGTAGCATATATGGCACATTATACGGCCCGTCAACAAACAATTATACAACAAACTATGGCAATGGCCTGGACAAGCAAAGAGCCTGTACAACATTTTTCATTCTTTTCAGTTCCTACCAAACGATTCTCTGAAATTTACTTTAGCTCAAGTTTTGTCTTCTTAAGATCTTTTAGCTACTGTCTTGCTAATTTGAGCTTTTACTGACATGTTAGCTGAAGTAGATTTCAAAGAGAGGAATGCTAATGAAGGTTGAGCCTTTAATGCCATTCTGTGATTTTTACTTTAAATAGTTTAACGATCTGAAATGTATGAAAGATACAAAATTACCAGTCACAGCACACGACTCCGGATCGAGCTGAACGTTGCGATACACAAAATGTTAAAATAAAAGAAAGCAAAGAGAAACGCAAATTGTGTGATCGGGTTCAAATGGTCACCTGATCTAAGCAACTTGTTTTAGTGAACAAGCAGAACGCCGATGATCCCCGTCGCCGAGGGATTTAGGTTCGAGTGTTTCTGGACTGGAGTTGAACGCCTTAATGTTTTTCCATCTATCTCCCACCTCTTATCTGTGGTCGAGTCGCGGAGGCAACAGGTCCAGGAGAGAAACCCCAGCTACACTTCCCAGCTCGTTCTGAGGGACCCCGAGGGTTCCCAGGTCAAAGATCCACCAACCCTCCAGAGAGTTCTGGGTCTTTCCTGGAGCCTCCGATCAGTGGGACATGTCTGGAAAACCTCTAAAGGGAGGCGCCCAGGAGGCATCCTAATCAAATGAACTACCTTAACTGACTCCTTTCAATACTCGGAGCTCCCGCCAGGTGATGGAGCTCCTCACCCTCTCTCTCAGGCTGAGCCCTGCGTAGGAAACCCTTTTGACTGCTTGTATCTGGGATCTCGTTCTTTCAGTCACGATCCAAACCTCGTGACCACAGGTGAGGGTTGGAACGTAGACAGAGCAGTAAATCCGGAGCTTTGCCTTTCGACTCAACTCTTTCTTCACCACGACCGACCAAAGCAACGCCCTCATTACTGAGGACGAGGCCCCAATCTCGCTCCTTCCCACCATCACTCGTGAACAAGATGCCCAGATACTTTAACTCCTCCACCTCAGGCAAAAGATTTCGAAATGGCAACCAAATTTTCGATTGTGACCTTTCCTACTCCCAGATGTGGCCACACTCCAAACGGAGGTCGGCGTGTTGCTTTTTTCAAAGTTATCCGATGAACCGGATGGGACAACCTCTTCTGAATAAATACGTTATAGATTATCTATCTCTTCCATGAATGGTGGGCAATCCTGTAATCACCTTTGTCTGTATGTGCATGTGTTCATTTCTTTGTCCTGCCTGTTAGCAAAATATCTCATCACCTACTGAACAGATTTGAATAAAACTCACTGGTTGTCGCTCTACACCTAAGAGTCAGCTTTATTTAAGAGGCATGCTACCGCTAATCAAACTTAGCCAACACATAAACATCTACACCTCAGTCAATTTTACTGATACTGAGCTAAGATTTAGTGTGGTAGTAGCCGAGAGTCATCCCTGTCACATTCTCAAAGGGCTAAGAGATTGAACAGGATCTGGCTTAACTGTGTGAGACTGTGCCCAACATTTTTTTAAGGTTGAACTAAGCCCTAGAGCTCTAATAAATATAGTTCAAAACTTCTGCACAAACACGTGGCGTGCGATATGAATTCATTCAAAGAGAGAACTTTTGATTTGTGTTTTGTTTTTTTAGTGTCAGTACGTTTTTTTTTGGCTCACTCACTGTTTCCACCGGATCGGTTGAAGCGGTGCCCGGCAGCGTTCTCCGGTTCCCGATAAGGAAACTGCAGGGTGGTGTCCAGGCTCTTAAACCCTTCCCTCAGGGAGTGGTGTTGGTAATACTCGATCAGCTCCTGCGCACACGCACAAATAAATTTAGAAGTATATTTAAAGATGTTTGCATTTACCGTGAGGCTCATCCTCGTGAAAATACGTGTATATTACCACGGATTTACAAACATTTAGAAGAGTTTGTTTTAGCTTTTGTGACTTTCAATATAAAACTATAGAGAATGTGCATTTCCTGCGAAAATGCAGTGTGAATGCTTATTGCAGAATATCTTGCTGAAAAACAGCTGAAATTAGCTAAAAAACATTCTGAAATGTAGCCGAAATGGAAGAACAAGCATAAATAAGCAGAAGAAAGCAGAAAGAACACAAAATAGCTGAATTATGTTTAAATAAGCAGAAATTAGCATAAACATTAGGAAATTGGCTTAAAAAAGGCTGAAATTAGCAAAAGCAAAAATAGCTGAAAAGTAGGTGAAAATGCAAAAAGAAGCTTAAACTACCAGAAGGAAATAGAAATCACTGAAATGAGCTAAAAAAAAAGGTGAAAAACTCTAATTAACATAAAAAAGAGCTAAATAGTAGCTGAATGAGCAAAAAAAGCTGAAACTGGCAGAAAAAAGCTGAAAGGAGCATAACAAGCTGAAATGAGCAGAAATAAGTTAATTGGGCTGAAAGTAGCAGAAATGACCTTGAGAAACTTGAATTTATCTGAAAACAGCTGAAATTTGCTTAAAAGGGTAGCTGAAAAGTTAGAAAAAGCTTAAATTAGCAGAAGGAAAGCAGAAATAACACGTTTGCCCAGTTAGGCTTAAGAAAGCAGAAATGAGTGCAAAAAAAGTGGATATTAGTTGAAAAAAGCAGAAATTAGCTAAAAGCAGCTGAAAAGTAGCCAAAATAACAGAAGCTGAAAATACCAGAAGGAAGTGGAGAGAACACATTTTTTTGCTGAATTAGGCTGACAAATGTTGAAATGACTGCAAAAAATGTGGAATTAGCCTAAAAAGCTAACATTAGCATAAAACTGGCTAAATAGAAGCTGAAATAGCAGAAAAAGCTGAAACTTGCATGAATAAACTGAAAGGAGCATAACAAGCTGAAAGTAGCAGAAATAATTTAGAAAAAGCAGTAAAATGGAGTTAGCAGAAGGAATTTGAAAGGAACACAAAACAGCTGAAATTAACTGAAAGTAGCTGAAAATGTTTAAATTTGCACAAGGAAGCTAAAAGAAGCTGAAGCAGAACGAAATGTGAAAGGAGCAGTAAAAGGTTGTAAACACATCTAAAGATCTGAAGGAGGTAAAATGAGCTCAGTTCATTTTCTATGAGGAAAAAGTGGCAGAAAAGGCTAAATATTAAAAAAAGCTAAAGTTGCACCAATACCAAAAGTCATAGCACCCTTCTCCTGAAAGAGCTGAACGTTTTGATTATTCCCACAATAAGTCTCGTTGGAACAAACTGTGATTGGTACCAGTAGCATCTCTGTGAAATGACTTCAGAGAATGTGTCTCCAACTTCAGGCTAACAACGTCCAGTTTTGACTGAACAGTTCTTTCGTCTTTAATAAGAGATCTGTGTTCAAAAAGAGGGATCCTACAGATCCAGAGTCCCTCGGATCAGGTTTAAATCTGGGCTTTTTGTGCAAAATCTCATTCCAGGAATGGTTTATTTATAAACTGCAGTGGTGGACTTATAAATGTGGAAAAACCCAGACTCACTATAATGCTCCTGAACTTCTTGTTCTCGGCGATGTAGTAGCAGCCGTCCCTGGCAAGGATCTTTATGTGCTTCACGTCGTTGTTGTACCTGTGGGCCAGTGAATAAGTTATGAGTGTAATTTCCCTCTCTGATCACAGCCATCGATCCGCCGCCGGCCCCTGGCCCCTCGCTGAGAGCCGGGGCCATTCCTCTAACCCGCTGCCTCCCAAAGAGTGGTGCATCAGAATGATGGGAGCTAAACGTGGTCCCCGAGTAACACGTTTGCATTAAAACGATGGCTTAAATAATAAAAATAAAAACTTTGTTCAAACAAATAATAGCTGTCTAACATTTACAGGATTCAGCAACAGAGATGCAACCAGCAGTTTTGTAGAACAAGATTACCACATACAACACGTTATACGCTCGTCTACAAACGGCAATAAAGGAATCTATAGCAATGGCCAAGACCTTGTATAGCAGTTGACCTTTATTTGTGACCTTGGAGCTGGGTTGATGAAAAGACTAAGCAACACTCCGTGTAGCGGTGGTAGAAATGTGCATCAAGTTTCATTAAATTATCTTGAGTGGATCAGAAGTTATGGCCTGGACAAAAGAAAGTTTTCAGACGTATGTATACCATAATATGTCTGCCTTTGACGGGCGTATAAAAATCCAGTTGGTCTTCGTCATCAGTCCGTTAGTCCAGAGGTCCCCAACCCTGGTCCTGCTGGCCCACTGTCCTGCATGTTTCATCTTCAACACACCCCATTCCAATAATGGAATTATCTACTCAGAGTGTCGTCAGGTTTAGCAGAAGCCCGTCAATGACTCATTCACTTCAGCCAGGTGTGCTGAAGCAGGGGAACAAGTAAAACCTGCAGGACGGTGGACCACTAAGACCAGGGTTGGAGACCTCAAGGGTGTTGCTGTGGAGGGAGTACAAACGTCACGCAATCCCCAGCAAGACAGGCGAGGGCATAGAAAGGAAGCCCCGTTTGTAGTCGGGACTTCTGTATCGATGGCACAGCCTCGCGTCGAGCTCAAACACCGGCAGAGATGGGATCTGTGGGATTCGTTATGGGATCCGATGGGATCTTGTGGCTCCATTCCTTTCAATGAGCCGTTCAATCCTGATTGGTTAGTGATGTCCCTACCGTCTGCAGTGACGTAGAATGTAACCTCGTATCGCGAGGGGGGAAAGAAAACGGAACGGTTCTCAACTGTCTGCAACTCTGTTCTTACGGTTCGTTTTAAAGAGTCGTTCCAAAGATTCGGCTTGTTCACGAACATCACATCTCCACCAAAAATTCAACATGACATCTCCCATAAACTGGATACTTTGTCTTCGATTTTAGACAGTGGAAGCTAACCAGGTCGCTTCCTCGATCTTTATTCATACTGTTTTTGAAGTGGGGGTTCTGTTTCTGAACGATTAGCAGCTTCCCTGGAGACTTAGAGAAAAAGGTTTACTTCTGACCATGTTGACGAGCTAACGGCTAGCAGTTTATTACATTTTACAGTTACTTTGGGGGGAAATGCTCAGGAAGTGCCTCAAGCTGCTGCTGTTTGCACTTACATGCATAGATGTCCATGTGAATCCTGACATAATCTGAATTTAACAGCAATGTAAAGATTACATTTACAGAACACACTATTAATTCTTTGAGATCAGAGTTGATAGAAGAACAACAGAACCTCAAATTCAACGATTTGAACTATCCCGTTTTTGCTTGAATTGTTAGTGAGAACGCGTCATTTGTAGTGTTATTTTCAGATTGTTTAATGAAACAGAACCAGGAGCTTTTGGATATTTGGGCAGACCTACTAATAATAAAAACGTCTCTGAGTTGTTTTATTTTTCAGGAGGTTTTAATAACCTTGAACGGGCGAGCATGAACCTTCTACTCAGCTCCAACGCCGTGAGCACACGTGAAATTAAACTTTCGGCAAAGGAGGAACACAAAGTCCCCGCAAGAGGAATAAAAAAGCTGAGACAAAGTTTTGAGGAATATTTCCGCTCTTTCTTCTTCTGGTAAATAAGAGCTGAACAGCCTCTAAAAACGAGGATCTGGAGCACGCTTTGGTAAACGTTTTATTGCCAGGCTGAAAAGCAGCCGTTTGATTTTAATTCTAAAACATTTCTTTGGGCTTCGTGTTGAACCAGGCCGATTATCTTTGACCTAACGGAGACCCTGCTGCACATCTCGCTGTGGTTAACCGCCGTCTCTGCCTCTCTGCAGGCACGTCGGCTGTGTGAGAAGCTACAAATTGGCCTGTCAGCTCATGGACTGTAGGCAGGAGTTACATCTGGTCAATACTGTGGTTGGACTAAAGGATAAATCAGCCAGAGAAACAGAAAAACTGCCGGGAAACACAGAGACAGCAAAACTATAAAGATGTGAAGATTAGTATGAATCAGAGGGACAGCACAGCTGGAACTTAACTTCATCTGACATGGGTTGGTTCTTAAAACAGACTTACTTTAGACGGGCATACTATTGTATACTCGTATACGTATCATATATGTATCGTATACGTATAGTATACGATACATATACGTATCGTATACATATCGTATACTCGCATACTATTGTATATATATCGTATACGTATAGTATACTCGCATACTATCGTATACATATTGTACACATATCATATACATATCGTATACGTATCGTATACATATCATATAATCGCATACTATTGAATACGTATCATATACATATCCTATACATATCGTATAAGTATCGTATACGTATCATATACATATCATATACGTATCGTATACTTGCATATTATCGTATACTCGCATACAATCGTATATGTATCGTATACGTATCGTAAACTCGCATACAATCGTATATGTATCGTATACGTATCCTATACTCGTATGCTATATCATACTATATATATGCATATCATACAGACTTTATACTTTTATACTAGCTAAATACTTGATTTAGTATTTTATTGCTCTGAGTTTCTGTTTTTCTTCAGATGCTTTTAATTAATTTTCAGTACTATCATTATTTTTATTGTTACTTTTTCTTCCATGAAATGACTCCCATTGGTTTTACTGTTAAGCACTTTGCTAACAGCTGCAGTTTTAAATGTGCTTCATAAATAATGTTGGCTTGACTTACTTGATGCTGATAGCGTACTCTGAGAACTCTTTGCTGCGATGGCGGACCAGATAGGTGCTGTTGACCCTGTTGATGAGCTCAGCTTCGGCTTGAAACCTCTCTATGGGTCCTGCAAACCTACAGCAGCCGAACCAGGAGCAGATTAACAGATTAACATTACTTTTAATGGCTGCGTTAGAAGGTTCTGTAGAAAAAATAAGCAACTGGATTTGTTTTCTAGTGTTCTGAAGATGTTTAGCCTTTAAATTGAGGAGCTTTACCAAGCTACAGCTTGAGGCATGTGCCGTAAACCTCTCCCAGGTGATCAAGCTGACAAAAACCCTAACGGACCCTCAGGAGGGAGGGTGGGGATAATGATTTGGAAACGAGTTCAGCTCACATAAATGGAGCAACTCAGCAATGCTTTAAAACTTGGATCCTTTTAGTTGGGTGGATTCAGATTCAGTATTCAACTGTTGCTATTCTGTTTAACTACTTCAGCAGACTTTGTCCTATTTTAGCTGTTTATTTATCAAAACGTTCGGCTCCTTCAGGAGATGGGTACTCTGACTTTTGGTTTTTGTAACTTTCACACTTTTTAAAATACTAAACTTTATTTACAAACATTTTCTCCAGAAACACGTGGAGATCTCTTCAACTCCTTCAAAAAACATTTTCTTTTTTAAATCAGCATCAGCTATTGGCTCTACTTTGTCTTCTTATGCTCCATTCAATGTTTAGCTGCCAATCAGCTACTTTTAACGTTTAGCTTTTTTTGGTTGTTGCTATTTTTACCTTTTAGCTTATATAGTTAGCTTGTAGCTACTTTTACTGTTTAACTACAATACAGCTACATTAAGCAATTAGCTAGAATTTTGCTACTGTTAGCTTTGAGCTACCATGTACTGTTTTTACTTTTTAGCTGTTGTTCTACTAAATTTTGTTTTTATCCACCATTCTGCTGCTTCTAGCTCTTCTAATTAGCCTTTTGCTACTTTTATCTACGTTTTGCCTTTTTAGCATTTAACTAGCCTTTTGCTACCTTAACCTTTAAGATGCCATTTTGCTAAATGTCTCTTTTAGCTACCGTTTACTTTTATCTACTATTCTAGTATTGTTAATTTTAGCAGTCTTAGTTAGCCTGTTGCTACTGTCAAATTGTAGCTAACTCTTTTTTTGCTATGGGATTGTTTTGCTGCTTTTAGCTAGCTTTTTGCTACTTTTGGCATTTGGCTAGCCTTTTGCGAGTTTTAGCTTTCATCTGCCATGTTGCTACTTGTCACTGTTGGCTACTTTTACTTTTAGCTTTTAGATACCATTTTAGCATTTTACATTTTAGCTATTGTTCTGCTAATTTTAGCTATACTAGCTAGCATGTTGCTAACTGAAGTTTGACTTTTGCCTCTTTAGCTCTAACAACCATGTCTGGTGGATTTAAATTTCTTTACATTTAGATCAAAGCAGGAAGGTAAATCTTTATGTTTAAGTCAAATTGTGAATCATCTTGAGGTTGAATCTTTGTTCTGCAGGGAAAAACGTATTGTTCTTACGTACCAAAGTTGAGAGGAGTAATCAACGGGCTTCGGCACCTGGAGCAAAGAACAGAAGTGGACACATGGTTCTGTTATTGACTCGAACCTTTACTCGTTCAACAAAAAACAAAACCAGCTCCAGGTTAAAACTTAATGACATGAGACAAGTTCAGAACATGAGAACTCCTGGGCTGTTCTATTCCTGCGTCTGTCAGGTAAAACACCTCCTGCTCCCCGGCTGAATACTTCAGGAAGTAAAGGGTTCTTACACACGGACACGGCCTCACGGCATCGCTCGGGAAGAAGCCGACCTCCTTGGTGGACAAGATCCTGCCCTGAAACCACAGAGAGAGAAGTCGGTTACCAACATCTGGCTGAGCACTCTTCCATAACTCAAGAACATTTAGGATGTACAGCAAGAAGAAGAACAACAAGAACAAGAACAAAAGAAGAAGAAGAAGAGGAACAAGAACAATAAGAAGCAGAACAAGAACAAGAAGAGGAACAAGAACAAAAGAAGAAGAACAAGATTTTGATTTTTAACAAAACTTTATTTACACAATAAGTTAACACAACAGTGTTAAAAAAAATTGATCAGGACAAGCTTAAAATAAAATAGTGACATGAGGAGCTTGTTGTATTGTAGTTCTCCCTGATCAGAAATGGTGCGTAAACCTTTTTAAATCCCCACAGTTTGACATAATTCTCCAGGTGTCCAGTGTCTCTGTGGAAGCAAACCTCCTCCAGCACCAGTCTGGCCTTGACGTCTCACTTCCACTTAGCCACGGCATCAAGTTGGGGTCCAGCCTGCAGTCTGTCCCTGAGAGATAACAGCCATTTTTGCTTCGGCCACTAAAAATTTAAAGTTTGGGATTTAAACTTAGTGTCTTTGCTGTGATGTACTCCATTAATAAAAACAGATTTGGTGAAAACTGTGTCAAAAAGACTAAAGGTCCTCGTCATTAGATTAAACAGAGCCGTCAGTCATACGCAGTCTGTACAAACATGAAAAAAACACAGACAAACTGCAAAAAGGACACTGGTTTAAAACCTCAGGACCAATGACCGACAAAAAAAAAAGAGTTTGTTGCAATTGAGCCGTGAAGGATCCTCCATTGAAGATCGCCAGGCTGTTTTTTTGTTGGAAGTTTGTAAGAGTCCTCCATTGGGGCTTCTGACCTCCGGGCTTGTCGTCCCACACGCTGACAGCTCTGTTGTGCAGAGTTCTCTTGTTCAGGATCTTAACATAAGTCTTGTAAAGGGCTTTTGGACCCGTTCTGCACAAGTTCATCTTTGGGTCTGTGTTGCCTAGAAGAGGACCACTGTCTTTCACAAAGTTAGGATCCAGGTGGATGTCCGGAAAAGGGTCCATTGGGTCAGGAGGGTGATTTCCCGTGGACCACAGCTGCAGGAGACGCTTCTCTCCAGCTGTCACCCTCTCCTTTACCAGGTCCAGGGAGCGCTGCACTAGTCTGGCAGACTGGACCCCAAGCAACAAAACCACTTCTTGGACGTCGGAGAAGTCTGGTCCGGTCGTCTCCACCAACCGCCTCAGGGTCACCATCCCAAACTCGCACAGTACCTTTGACAGACCCGGCACCGTGCTATTACAGATGTCCATTCTCGCTTCACAGACTAGTGGTTCCTCTAAGAGCCACTGCAGAGAATTATGTGTTTTTGATCTGTTTGGTTTAAAAAAGGAAAACACTTTGAAAACACTGATAAAACTGGGGCAACTTCTTTAACGTTAAAAGGCCAACATTGGTTAGAAAGAGCATCCAGCCCCAACCTGCTCACACATCCAAGGATGCAGCGACCACGTCCCTCCACACAGTGTCAGGAGGTCCTGCCAGGTACAACTGGAGGAACTGTATTCGAAAAGTGGCCGTTCTGCTGGCCAGGTGGACAAGGCCCTGTCCCCCCTCCTGTCTCAGTAAGAACAGGACGGACTGTGGCACCCAATGTCGACCGTTCCAAAAAAAAAATTACCATCGCAGACTGTATTTTTACTAACAGGCCTGGAGGTGGGTCTAAAACAGGTATTTTGTGCCACAGTTGTGATGCAACTAGGTTGTTAAACACTAGTACTCTGCCTCTGTAGGACATTTGAGAGTGCAGTCATTTCCTTTTTCCAATTTACTCTTGACCTTCTGTTCCACATTTTCCCAGTTTTTCTGTACAGCCTTATCCCCTAGATAGACACCGATATATCTGAGACCATCTCTCTTCCACAGGAGCTTTTGAGGGAGAACTGGAAGCCCTTCCGGACACTCACCCACGGCGAGGGCTGTGCTCTTTCCCCAGTTCACCCTCGCAGCAGACAGGGTGGAAAAACGGTCAGTGACCTTGTTCAGTGTCGACGTCTTGTTGGTTTTTAAACAACAACGTCGTCAGCATAGGTGGATAAAACTATATTACTATTAAAACCAGATGGAACAAAACCATGGACACTCGAATGGATCTTTTGAAGGAGGAGTTCCAGGGAGAGCGCATGGAGCATTCCTGAGAGCGCACAGCCCTGCTGGACACCTCTACACACCCTGACAGGAGCACACAGGCTGCCATTGACCTTCAGCACACCCTCAATGTTACTGTGCATCGGCTGGTAGGCAGACCTGAGACCCTCTAACACGATTTAGAGGTATCGAGATGGGGAACAACGATTTTGAAGGAGTACAACAGACACGTGAGGCTCAGAGAGCTGAGCCCGGTTCCATCGTCAGAACATCCATCCCTGAGTGAAGCTCTGCTTCCTCACTACAAGGCTGATCATTATTTCAGCCGACAGAATAAATCAGATGCTTTCCACCGCGCCTGATTGTATCCGACTCCCAGCACTGAAAGAATTAAAGGCTGTCGGCTGCTAATGGGTGATGGAGACGAACTGTTTCACTAAAGTGCTGAGTCAGCATTCACACCGTTCCACGGTTTAGATTCTTTCCTACATTTTTTCGTAATTAAACTATTTCCACAAACTTTGTGCTATTTTAGCCACTCATTTATCAAACTGTCTGACCCGGTCAGGATTAGTGCTCTGAGACTTTCAGTATTTGTAACTTCTATTCTTTTGGAATTATTTAATTTTATTTACAAACGTTTTCCTCCTAGAAATACACGGACAGCTCTTCGGTTCCTTCAAAATAGTTTTCTCTAAAATCAAACTCGTTCTGTTTTACCTTTTTTAAGCTTTTTTGGTTTTTAGTTAAAGTCTTGCTAATTTTAGATTTTAACTATGTTCTTAGCTTTAAGCTAAAACTTTGCTAATTTTAGTTTTTACCTACTGTTATGCTAATGGTAGATTTTAGCTACATTTTCTGCTATTTATGCTATTATTTCTGCTATTGCTTATTTATAGCTTTAGATACAGATTTGGTCATTTTAGCTTTTAGCTAGGGTTGTTGCTTATTCTGTCTTTTAGCTAGTGTTTTGGTAATGCTGGATGTTAGTTACATTTCAACCCATTTTAGCTTTTATGTGGTTTGGCTAGTTTTAGCTTTTAGATATGGTCGTGCTAGTTTTTAGCTACAGACCTGTTAGTTTTAGCTTTTGCAATAGTTTTACTAAGTTTAACTGTTTTGCTAATTTTGGGTTTTAATAATAATTTTGATAAAAGCTTTTAGATAAAAATTTGGTAATTTTAGTCTTTAGCTACAGTTTAGGTAATTCTAGCTTTTAGCCACTGTTTTCCTAATACTAGATTTAAGCTACATTTTTGTTAGTTTTACCTTTTAAATATGGTTTTGCTAGATTTTACTAATGGATTTTTCAGTTTTAGCTTTTGCAACACTTTTGCTAATTTTAGCTTTAGTTACAATTTTGCTCATTTCAGTCTTTAGCTACAGTTTTGTTAACTTTAGCTTTGGATATAGTTTTGCTCATTTTAGCATTTAACAACAATTTTGCAAATGCTGGAATTTAGCTGTTTTGGCTAACGGTAGCTTTTAGCTACAGTATTGCTTATTTATAGCTTTAGATACAGATTTGGTTATTTTAGCTTTTAGCTATGGGTTGTTGCTTATTCTGCCTTTTACAGTAGCTAGTGTTTTGGTAATGCTGGATGTTTAGCTGGAAGTCTGTCTGTTTTAGTTTTTGTCTGTGGCTTTGCTAGTTTTTAGCAATGCGTTTCTTCTTTTTAGCTTTTCCAACAATTTTGCTAGTTTAGGTTTACGCGCCAGTTCGTTTTAGCTTTTTTAGCTGTTAATCACTCAACCTTCAAAAACTGCTTTTGGTTTTACAGCAGCTTCTTTAGTTTTCTGTTTTTTCTTTTCATTAGCTGTTCTCAATGATTCTGATTAAATCAGATTCTGAGCCCAAAAAAGAAAATTTTTCCCAACGCCCCCGTCGCTCGTTCTTCTTCGGTTTAGCTTCTTGCTCCTGCGCGCCGTCTGAACTTTCAAAGAAGAGATTGTTTCTCCTCTTCCAGTGAAGCTCGAATCAAGTTTGACAGCGTGAAACATTAACCGTTGCATAAAACAACAAATCCACCGTGAGAAGTGCAGCTTGTGTGTTTTAATTGTCAGCGGCTCTGAAGATCACGTCTGTTTGCAGCTTGTTAGCAACAACTGTCAAAACACACCGGATCCCTTCAGCGCTGAGCACGAGTGGAATCGCTTTAGGCCCCAAGTATCCAATTTACTGTGAAGTTCACACAAACATATCTGTAACTGTAATGCTGACTTGAACTTAAAATAAAAATAAACCGTTCCAACTCATCCGGCAGAGGGAGGTCTGACCTGCCACCAGGGACTGTGTAGGTCGGCGCACACCAGCTCGATGATGTCGCCCGTCTGGATGGTGAGCGCCGGACCAGAAGTGGGGCTTGGCACGCCAAAGTAGTTCCTGATCACCAGCATCTTGGGCAGACCTGCAACAAGCAGAGATTTGGCTGAAAAACTCCTCAAAGGAACAGTCCAGTCCAGTCAGTTAATAACCGGGGGGGGGGGGGGGCATATTTATTCAAACTATTTTTACACCTCAAAGTAAAAAACATAAATATAGCCAAGTATAAAAGTATAAAGCCAAATGTATAAAAAATACTTTGAATGAGCAGAAATTCAAATGAGTGAAATTGCATTTTCTGCGAAAATACAGTGTGAATGCTTTGTTGCAGAAGAACTTGCTGAAAAACAGCTGAAATGATCTAAAAAAATTGCTGAAATGTAGCTGAAATGGATGTACAAGACTAAGTTAGCAGAAGAACGCAGAAAGATCATATATTTTCAGAAAAAAAAGCTTAAAAGTAGTTGAAAAGGCAGAAAGAAGCTTGAACTACCAGAAGGAAGCGGAAGGGGCTGAAAATTCTTAATTTAACATAAAACAGCTAAATAGTAGCTGAAATAGCAGAAAAAGCTTAAACTTGCAGAAATAAGATGAAAGGATCATAACAAGCTGAAATTAGCAGAAAGAAGTTAATTAGGCTGAAAGTAGCAGAAATTACCACAAAACATTTGAAATTATCTGAAAGCAGCTGAAATTAGCTAAAACATGCTAATAGAAAGCGGAAAGATCACATTTTTTGAAAGAAGCATAAATAAGCACAACAAAGTGGAAAATGTTCTGAAAAAAGCTGAAATTAGCAAAATACAGCTAAAAAGTAGCTACAAAAGCAGAAAGAAGCTGAAACTTTCAGAAGGAAGTGGAGAGAGAACATGTTTGCTGAATTAGGCTGAAAATGTTGAAATGAGCTGAAAAAGTTTAAATTAGCATAAAAACAGCTGAAATACTAGAAAAAGCTGAAAATTGCTGAAATAAGCTGAAAAGAGTATAACAAGCTGACATTAGCAGAAATAAATTAGAAGAACAAAGCTGTTGTAGTTAGCAGAAAGAATCTGAAAGAAGCACAAAACAGCTGAAATTATTTGAAAGTAGCTGAAAAAGTTTAAATTTGCACAAAGAAGCTGAAGCAGAACAAAATGTGGAAGGAGCAGTAAAACGTTGTAAACACGTCTAAACATTTGAAGGATGTAAATTCATTTTCTATGAGAAAAAAATGATGGAAAAGACTAAATAATTCAAAAAAGCTAAAGTTGCACCAATAACAGTCCTAGTGCCCTTATTCTGAAACAGCTGAACGTTTTGATTTATGATCCGTTGAAATAACTTGAAAACTGCGGGACGAGAATCAAGCCGAAAAACGTACTGAAGAAAAATGGACAACAATGGTGTGAACGCTTCATAAACATTCACACAATAAAAAGACGGATGGGAAATATTGTGCTGTTCAATATTAAACAGCTGCGGGGATTAAAACTGTCAGCTGACAAATTAAAACCAAACATCGACACAGGAATATTTAACTATTTGATCATAATTACCTCAAATAAAATAAAAAATCACTTATCCGTTATGAACTAAACACTAAAACTCCAATTCTCCAATAAAATGTCATCAAATGTCTGATTTTCAACAATCTACAGTGAAAATAAACTCGTTTTAGCCACTAATGCTGTAAAAATGAGGCTTTACTTGTTTTTTGTGCACAGATTAAGCTTCATTTTTACGATTCTAAACAAAGTTATGGCAGGTTTAGTTTAATTTCGGCTGTTATCTCTGATAGCTGTGGCTGACGTGCTGACCTGTACCCTGCTGGACGGCTGCCTATCAAGCTTACAGACAAAACACCAGCAGGAGCCAGATTATGATTAGCAGCAGATTGTGAAAGTTTATTGTCTCAATAAAAATCTGAACTATCTCACTCTGCTGGCGATGACAGATCCGAGCCCTTTTTTTTTTTAATTACATTTAAAACGAAAACGTTGCGTTCGGGCACGGCAGCATTCTGAGACCTTTTTGTGTTTGCTGTTTGGGATTACATCAGTCACCACGAGGCCCAATCCCAGTTTGTCATTATGAAGCTCCCACACATAAATCCCAGCCTCGCAGCTCACATATTCACAGATTACGTAAAGAAATAAAGGAACAGAAGCGGCGTGTATAAAAGCACCAAGGAGAAGGTGAAAATGGAGGAGTCAGCAGCGATATGCAGCCTGACATGCTGCCTCAGTGGGACTTCTGAAGACGCCGGGCCGTGGAGAATCCTGGCTCGAGGGCATGAATTGCCTTCATATCCACACAAGGACAGGCCGCGCGCTCGTGCACCTTAGACGACAAAGACTGGCGCGGTGACGTATTATGAAAAGGAGTGGACCGAAGCAATCAAACGCCTATCGATTTGAACGCGTCGCCAGTCAGAAATCATTTTCTGCAGCGAACTGGATGGAGCGGTGGGAAAACGAGGGCGGACTCCGGAGCGGTTAAAGGCACGGCCATGTTCAACACAAACGAAGACGGGAATGACTTTAAACATGTTCAGATCTTCACTTACAATAAGAGCCAGACCCACTAAGACGCTGCAGAGCCTCGTTTTTGCTCCGTTGTTCTCCATCATTTGCGCCCACTACCCGCTCCGTAAAGCCGAGCGAGTTGTGGGTTGATTTTCTCGACGACGTTCAGAAGTGGATGAATATTTCGCGCTAGCAGAATGTCGCGAACAGCGCTGAGATGCTTTTGTTTGTTTTTCTTCTTCTTCTTTCGGCTGCTCCCTTCGTCAGTGGTCGCCACGGCGAACTAACTCGCACAAAGACTTGGCTTTTTTTTACGCCGGATGCCCTTCCTGACACAACCGCAGCCCTCTGTGTGGAGCAGAGAGCTGCCATCTGGGGGGTTAAGGGCTCAGAGTGGAGCAAATAAGGATGGAGGCAGGTGTTTCATCTTTCCCACCCACATTTTGATGTTGTTGGTTCGGGGAGTCGAACCGGCAACCTTCCGATCACACTCGCCTTTTCTAACCTCTGCACAACCACTCCCCCCATCGTGGGCAGTAATTTCTAAATTTAAAAATGAAAAAAGTGTGTATTTCATTCTAAATGCAGGCTTGATACGTTATTCTGCGCAAACTGTTGGAGCAGAGAAACGGCATGCGGTGGCAGCTCAGTTTGAGGCGCACATCTCCCTTGTTGAATCCCCAGATGTAAAAAACTCCCGACTTAGGCCGGCAAAGGGCTGTTGTTTTAATATATATAACTATTTTGAACACCTTGCTGGGCAAATTAAAAAAAATAAATAAGAAAGTCATCTTTATTCCTCATTCTAAATTAGATAAAGACATAAAAACCCTCAAATGACTGTATCCACGAGTTTGTCATATTTAATTATTGGATCGGCAAATTTTAAAGTCCAATTGGCCGCTTCAGGTATTTGACCTCAGTCAACACAGAAATTACGTAGCTAAGCTTCAATAATGATATATATTGTTAGTGCTAACAGACAAAATCCCATGTTGCTGTAGATTTGACAACACAAGATGAGCTTAGTTTAAAAATCTGGATTGAGGAGCAGCAAATCTTTAATTTGATAAGATTATAATCACAACAAACACGGCGGTTAGTGAGAGAAACAACAGACTACCCAGTTAAATACCAAGGATCAGGTGATGCGTGTTATAAACAGATCAAATTAAAGACGTATAAAAGTGGAGGGAGGAGCCGAGAGGAGCTGCTTACCTGGATCTTTGGTCCTGCCCTGTAAAAAAAACACACAAACAGTTACACTCAGAGCGCAAACCGTGCAGCCGCTGCTCCGGAGCTTTGAATCCACTGAACTTTGCTCAGTCCGTCGAGACGAGCACAACCTCCAGATCAATTCTACAACTCCGAATGAAATCAGTTCGCTCCGCTCTTCTGCTGAGCGCACGGTCCGAACGTTTGACGCCGACCTGCTCCTCCCAGAGGCCCGTGCAGCGAGGAAAGAAACGCTGCAACTTTCGTCTCGCCGGCCCATCAAACCTACCAGCGCACACACGCGCGTGTTTATTCAGTTTTCTGTAAGCGAAACACTAATTATCCAGCAGTTTGGAGCTCCTTGAAAACATTGTGAGGGTGAAAACACACAAACGAACAGTCACCGTCGCCGGCTGCAGCTTCTGCACACACACACACACACACACACACACACACACACACAGCTGCTCACCTGAGTTCTGACGGAGACGGGATCTGAAAGAAGTTGGAGAACAGGCACAGTGAGTGACGGGTTAGTGGGCGAGCGCAAACAGTTGCACACACTCATCGGAACGAGGCAACGCTCCCTCATTAGTGGAGGAGGCGGACGGCCGTGTCTGACCGCGGTTCACTTTGTTTTGCTGCGCTGCCTCCACCTGACAGCCGGGATAGAGGAGGTAACGAGGAGGAGGAGGAGGGAGGGGAGCAAACCTGTGGTTTGTGCTCCGCTGCTTTCTTTCATTGGCTCCCTTAGGGACGGATTGCAACCACCCCACCTCCACCAAAACACACACGCATACCAAACTGAGCAATTACACGCACACACCTACCTGCACAAACACACTGGCAGGACGCCAGAAGCACAGCCCGTACAATGAACTGCTTCTAACAGCAGGCGTGCTGTTCCAAAAATGAACTTTGACCTTTTGTCCAGACAAGATACGGGCGATAAATGAACATAAACTTTATCGTCTCATCTCTCTCACACACAAAACCCGTCACTGTGATTGTGGCCTCGTCCACACGGACGCATATTTTTATTTGTCATTTCTAAAAATATCCTTGTACCGTTTCTAGAAAGGTTTCTATCCACACGGAGACGTTGAAAACAACCCAAAGTGCTGTTATAGCCATGCCAGGCCTGTAGGGGGCGATGCCATGAAAATACACCGGAAACAGCAACAAGGACGTGAGGTCGTCTCTCCATGACTCTACCATTATACAAGCAGGGCGCCCCGCCCTGTCAACAGAACCGAGCGCCCTGACTACCAAACCCACCCCCCTACCCCGTCAAAAACTGGTGGCGCTTAGCTAGCGGCGAGCAATACAGATGCGCTAGCTAAAAAGCTATGTCTATGGAGGTAACGCTCCGTTTCATCCCATCCCCCCGCTCGAAAACCGTCAGTACAGACAGCGCGCAACATAGACGTGTCTCTGCCCCCCCACCCCGTTGATGGCACTAAGTTAGAGGTGCAAAATACAGACGCGCTAGCTAAAAAGCCATGTGTATGGAGGTACAAACAGCGCACACAGATGCGTCTCCGTCTCCACCACCCCGTCTACAGAAATCACAGAAGATATGAGCACCCTGCCAAGGCAAGTAAACTAGTGGAAACACTGAAGTGGAACTTCTGCTTTGTTTCACAATAAACTATTATAAACTGGGAGTCATGGCAGTTCAAAGACAAGGACAAAATGGATGCGTTCAGGTGCAGGGGTGTTACTAT
>NC_056517.1:34509070-34520775 GCF_014905685.2 Nematolebias whitei
TACTATTATAAACTGGGAGTCTTGGCAGTTTAAAGACAAGGACAAAAATGGATGCGTTCAGGTGCAGGGGTGTTACTATTATAAACTGGGAGTCATGGCAGTTCAAAGACAAGGACAAAAATGGATGCGTTCAGGTGCAGGGGTGTTTCCCTCACAGTGTTTAAAAAATAATTATTATCAATTCTCACATTTTCTATTCGACGTCTGTTGTAGATATTTCTATGTAACGTTTGCTGCTGTATTGTTGATGGTTCAATAAAACATTAAATCATGCGTATGTAACCCGCATTTAGTCTATGACTTTTAATTTGGCGGGCCCACTTCCTGTGTTGCCCCAACTCTCTATAACTTTTTTCAAGCCATGGGTCCCAGTTCACTTCCTCCTCCTTCCCTGTGGCTGTGGTGTGCTCCATTGGGCGGCTCCCAAACATTTTGCTGCACTTCAGATCTGCATATTGCAAACTCAAACACACGGTGAGTCTGTTATCTTGTAGCAACATTGTTCATGTTTAAGGCAACTATGTGATTGCTCATTGAAGAGTTGTTATACCAGAATTGCTGGTGTTTCTAATTCAAAACTCCATTGGAATTCTGCCATTAATAGCCACCAGGCCGCTCATTGAGGCCAAGTACTCCTCACTCAGTTGAAGAGGTAAAACAACTGTTTTTGGTTATATAATGGAAGCTGAATTGTGGACACAGGTCTGGTATATGCACCCAATTGTTGTTTGACGCATTACTTATGTTTTATGTGTGTTTTGGCACTTTTTATTTTGACACTAAAACGACAATGAAGTTTGGTATGCCAGTAAAATCAATTGAAAAGAATGTAGCTACACTTTTGTTGGAACTTAATGTGCAATATCTTTATTTTTTTCTATGCTTGATTATTTTGGAAGACTTGACGTTAAATTATTTTTTGATAATTCATATTTTCTTTTAAAGGACACTCTTCTGATGCTGCTTTTGTAGCCGCAGTCAACTGCCTGGCCTTTATGTGTTACACGTATATAATATTATATTGGCTTTGATAGTTTTGAGATTTAAATGCATAAATTGTTTCAAGGGGTTGCCTTTTGGCAACTAAAGGGTGGCTGCTTTCAAGATTATATGACATTGGAAACCTGGTTTCCATAAGGACCGTTTTGAGGCTCCCAAACCGTTTCCGTGTGGACACAAGGCTTTAAAAAAGCAACGTATCCACAAAACGCTGTTACCGTGTGGACAAAGCCTCAATCTGTCCATAAAATGAAGCTTGGGTGTCTTTAAGGTTTTCCACTTTTAGTTTATCTGCCATTATTTATAGGTTTTGTCTCCATGAGACAGGCAGAAAGAGACGTAGACTAAAATGTAAGTCTGAACAGTCGGAGACTATAAATCATATTTAATACAATTAGTAAGTGGCACACGTGTCTGATTGTCACACGTGTGACTTTTAATGTCAACAGTTTTATGAGGAGGTAAAAAGTTTCAGTTTCCAAGAGACGAGATTTAATGAGTCAACGGGAGTTTGGGTGAACTCGCTGCATTCGGTGGGGATTTGAGAAAAAAGCACAAGTCCTATAGAAGGCCGACACATGATGTGTTTTTAAAACAACGTAAAGTTTGCGTGAACAGAAGAGTTTGTTTGCAAAACTTTTGGAAAGTTTAGACTGCTCAGAGTTTAGTGTACGACTTCATCAGCCCAAGTCGTAAAATCTTAAACGATTAAACTTGAACTCCGTAAAAACCATTAAAGACGTCAAAATGCCACTTCAGACATAAGAAGTCTAACTTTTTGGGACACATTAAAAGTTTTATTGATGTTTCTATGCTGAAGTCTGTCTGAGGTATGGCGCTCCAAATACGACCGGGCTCTCCCAAGATCCCATTGTCGTCTATGGGGAGATGTTCACAAATTCCGTCCATGTGCAACTAAAGTTCATAGCACTCCATTCCTGATTAAGTTACACGTTTTTATGTATTTTTTTTATTTTAAAATCTCAAAAATCATGACAGAAAGGGAAGATTAATGGGTAAATAGTAATAAGGATGCTGTATAGATTATGCTTTGGCGCCTTAATGAAAAATATCGAAGCCAAAATCGACCGGACCAAACTTTCATTAAGTGGAAAATGAAACCAGCGTCAATCATTTTTGCAGGTGGGTGTATGTCTACACAAAGTAAAGTTTCAATCATGATAAAGTACATGTACTCAGGTATTTTAATGGTCCATTCTCCTGCAGGTGACTGTGGAGTAAAGAGAGTGCAGATTCAAACTCCCTGGTGTACTACGTAATCTCCTCCGTCAAACTTGGTGCTCAGGTGGGGCTGCCGGTGGCGTTGTTGCCTCGGCCACCTGAAAGCACCGAGACGTATGCCGGCTCCGACAGGAGATGACGGATTGTCACAGGGAATCCAACCACCACTCGTAAACCTGCAACAAGCTGTATTACTAGAACACAGAAACATTGTGCTTCCACAAAGACAGAATATAACGCCACATTTTGTTGGCTTTTTAAGCTTTTTCAGGCTCTCGTAAACGCACGTGGTGGACATGCCAAGCCAGTTTCTGAAGACCTGGTTTGTTTGTTTCCCTTTCCGCTCTGCATGGCTGAAGATTTCCCTCCTCCCTGAAAGCAGTCAATGCTGCCTGCACAAGGACCCGAGCGACAGATGCGCAGGGACGTGACAAAAACTTTCTAAAAACTCCTCAGTAAAACTACCTTCAGGCTTTCAGACAGACGGTGACGCTCGCTTTGAGAAGTGTGAAAAGAGCCCCGGGAAGCTGGAGGGTGAAAATGTGTCAAACACTGATGGAAGACCTCGTAAAGCCACTTCTGTTCCTCACGTTTTTTGTTTAGCTTTTTTTATTACTTTGTTCACCACACCTTCATTTTCTCCATGGTGTGGTTCTCCACACCTTCTCATGTTCTCCAACTCAAGGTTTCTAAAACCTATAGTCAGTTAAATTTACCACCTTTTGAAGGACCAATATCCAAAACCAACCAAAATCATTTATAATAATTAAAAAAAAAAAAAAAAAAAAACGGCATTAAATGTGTTTCAGTCATAGAGGAACTGGATTTCTAATAGTGAAGGCCTTGTCCACACGGGAATGGCGTTGTGCCAAAGTTCTCAGGTTTTTTTTGTTGTTGTTGTTTTATAAATTCAGCCTGTCACATGGAAAGATTTAAAATCCCTTAAACTGTATTTTTGTAAAGTGGGTTCCAAAGTAAGCAGCACGGTGGCACAGTTTGTAGAGCTGCTGAGCTCAGCAAGCAGGTCGCCCTGGTACCAATTCTGACCAGGGGCCTTTCTGGGTGGAGTTTGCATGTTCTCTAAGCCTGCTTTGTGACAGTCTGCCCTTGCAAGAAAACTGGGTTAAAAAAATCTCCTGCCATTGAGTGTGTTTCTTTTATTTAAGTAATTAAATAGAGGATACTTTTATCCAACATTTGGTCCTTCGAGCCGGATAGGCTAATTGATAACTAGAAATTGTCCCTAGGTATGAGTGAGAGAGTGAATGGTAATTGGATGGATGGATGGGTTCCGAAGTGAAACAATAATGAAAGATTGCATTTTCGTGTGAACAGTCTAAACGCAGCTTTTTGAAAACGATGATGTCATAGTCCCACGTCTAACTTTACCCACAATCTCAATGATGGCAGATTACAGGTTTGTGTTTGTGGTGCAGGCAGTATTCTGTATTAAATCAGTGAGCAGACACAGCTGTTGAATGACAAAACTGACTTGAATAGAGCAGAGAAAATAATCCCTCATTATTACACCAAAAGGTTTTTTTTATCACTTTTATGAACTGTCATAAAAAGAAAGAAAGTGCCGCAGGAAAATATCAGTATACATGAATGTACTTGAAGCAAAACTGAAAACAGTTTTAAAATACTAAGAATTGTTATAATGTACCTTGATCCCTTTGAACATTATGAGGAAAAACTCTTCCCTCTGTCTCTCGCTGGACACTGTCCCTGTAATCGTCCATTATATCCTCATATTTGGACTGACATAAGACCCAGTTAAAAGTAAGTTAATGTGACACAAAGTAGACGTTCCACTTCAGTCCACAAAGAGGATTTGGTGATCCTGGCAGTCTTACAGCATTTGGCATAGTTACTACAGCGTTTTGATTCGTTTTCAGTGTCTCCCTGTGGATAAAAAACATTTCTGCCATGTTTTTAAAAAAAAAAAAATGTTTTGCAAAGACAGCTGTCCTGGACTGAATGTCCTAATGGGAGGACGGTTGTATGATGGACAGGGATTAAGTCTAAATGTATTCAAAGACCTCAAATGGAAAATCTGGACATATTTCAGACTTTTAATGATTTTTCTTTCCAAGACCCTGCAGAAACCCTGAAGCTTTAGGATTTAAACCCTCGTCATAAAGAAAAAAACATTTTACTCTGTGCATAGTTGTTCAAATGTCTGCAGGATTGTTGTGAGGCTGTGCAGTGGACGTACCTGTTTTCCCGCAGATGCCAAAGCGTGCGAGGCATTCTTTATGGGCGCCTAAACCACACTTGGAGCACAAGTAGCCCTGGTTAAAGATCCCCCTGCAGACACGAAAACGACAACAAATCATGGCACGGTGTGCACCGTGAGTTGGGCTGCATCTCTTGTCAGGTTTAAGAGCACCGACGGTTTGTGCACCGGCCTGTTTGCCGTGAAATTTGACATTTACGGTTACAGCACAATCCACACCGATGACTGGAGACCTCCTGGATGCCTCTTGTACAAGTGGGACGTTGATATTTGGTGCAATGAGTGAGAAAGAAGTTAATAAGTACAAAAATAAAATACCACCCACAGTTTCTGCAGAATTTTACACGCATCAACGTTAAATTTAGGCAAAACAATTTGAAATCCTGCAAAATATCTTGAAGTCGGTGTGTGTGCAGCTCTGTTTTTGTTCGCACAACAATTAAAACGACATAAAAGTAAAGACTTTTCCTCAGCTAATTGTTTGATTAACCTCTATAAAAGAGGCAGGCATGAAGTAAACATGTGAGAACGTTATTATTTGTGCTCCTGCACTCTGCTTCACTAATTATAATTTGCAGCCCTCATTAAATCATGTCAGTGACACCCGTGACTTTATACACAGTGTTGCTTTAAAGTTGAGTTGTTGTTTTTTTTTAAGAATTATTTTTTTCTTTGTGTAAAAGCTCCCAAACAAAGCTCCAGCTGCCTGAGTGGTTCTACTCAATTTGTTTCATCGCCAGTCAAAGGGAAAGCTGTAACTCCTTTTATAGATTAGGTTTATTGGGATAAATTGAGCAAAAAGTCATGATTTATATTTAAAAGTAAACCGACAGCCCAGCATTCCTTGAATGAATGCATATCACCCAAAGTCTTTTATCCTACGATTAGAAAAGATGATTGGTCAAACTTTGTAAATGATTAATAATCTGTGAAATTTCACAAAATGAGCTATTTCTCCCAGACTGTGTTAAGGGTGAGTCTCAGCTACTTCCACACCAAATTTTAGCTCGGTACCTATAAAACTGAGAGAGTTGGAGCCTGAGTTTGCTTAGCTGTGGCGGACATCTTGAATTGGAATAACTCTCAAAGTTATTCAGCTGTCGAGTTACATCCAAGGATTACTTTCTGCGAGTTTCATTAAAGTCCGTCCGGTGGTTGATGACATAGTTTGCTAACAGACAGACAAGTAAACACACACTGTGTTGCGTATCTGTGCTGTAAGAAAATATTATCACAAAAGCAGCTACCCCAGTTTTTGTAGCAAGACTTCTAGTTTTACCAGCTGAATGTATGTTTGTGCTGCTGTTGTTCGGCGTATTGTTTTTGTACTATTAGTGCTTAGCGTATTTCTTAGTTCATATCTTAGCTCTTGTTACTGTTTTTCTTTTACAATTGATACTTTTGTTGGATGCAACTGGGACCCTGTGTACACAATTTCATTCTATCACATGTACCACATATGATGCAAATGACAATAAAGAAACTTTGACCTTTTCTTGGTAATATTCAAAGAATCTGTAGTAGAAACTAGGTTTGTGCCTCTGTGGGTTGTGGCCAGAGTGAATCACTTTCAGGGTGTTTGTTGCCGTTTGTGTTGATGCTGCTGCAGTTTTCTTCTTGAACAGTAGGTGTCACTACTAAGAAACAATACAGTAGTCCCTCGTTTATCGCTGGGGATCTGTACCCTGACGCCCCGCGATAAGTGAAAATTGGGAAGTAGGAATAGTAGTACATAAAGTAGTATTTTAGTATTTATATAATATTCATAATTTTATTTATATATATTTATATGTATATATATATGAAGATGTTTTAAGCCCATCACACATTCTTGCAATATTCTAAACATTGTTTCTAAACTCTAAATGCTCTAAAAAAGCATGTCATGATTTCAGCTCCCTGCCTCCTGCTGCACAGTGCTCTTGGCCACGCCCACTTCTCCGTTTCAGAGCGGAGATATGACACCCTGCAGGAGGAAGCTTTTTCAGCAGCAGGTGTTAAATAAATTTATTTTAAATAAAAGTTCCATGCCGATCGTGCGGCTCATCCATCAATCAACCAATTGTGTCATTCATTCAACCTTTATTTAAACAGGTGAGTCCCATTGAGCCATGAGGACTCATTTACAAGAGAGACCTGGATTTTAACAGAGTGATGACAACAGTGGATAATGACAATAGCCATTCACAAAAGATTCATACAATTTTTTTTGTTTTGTTTTTTTTACAATTGGAAACAAAATAATTAAAAGCAGGAAACGTCCAATCTTATTTTGAAAAACCGCGATAGAGCGAGTCCGCGAAAAACGAACCGTGAAGTAGCGAGGGGCTACTGTACTGCTAAACAGAAAGTTCAACCAGGAAGAAGAGTAGATCCATCCTTCATACAATGATGCGACTACAATTTCTTTAATTTTAATTTTTGCTCATAATTTTAAGGAATGCAAGGCCTTTATTTTGAAGTTTTCCTGTATTTCCTTTAGGATATGTGGCATGTCTGAGTGTGTCTGACCTCCTTACCTTAGCAGCATGTGGCAGGAGTTGCAGGAGGTGATTCTTTCGAAGGTGTGCATTTGAAACTCGTGGAAATTATTGTTTGCATTCTCGGGCCGGATATTTGATCTGCAGACAAAAGTAACGTGGAAATAAACAACTGGTTTAATTGTTCAGTTGAGTATTTTAAAGACGGTTTCCTCAAAGCCTACATCAGGTATGGGTTTACTCCAACAACCACACGGTGCCTGAAGCTGAACAGAAAGTTGCCTTATCCAAACAAACGGAAACAACTTTGGGCTTGTTGGTTGGTTTCAGTTTTCAAACGGTTGTTTCTTCATAAAAATGTCAAATTTAACAACAGGAAGCAACACTTTTTTTTTGTTTTTTACTTATAATTGCAGCCGACAAACTTTTCTTTGGCCACGGTAACATTTCACCGATACGCTTCTTTGAAGTAGGAGGTAGAGGATTTCGAGAAGACGGGCGAGCTTTGCTCCAAAAGTGAGCACAAGAGGTTTTCTTAACCCCTGGGGACATTGCTCTGTGTGTGCATGTGCGTGTGCGCGCACGCAATGTGGAGAAAAGCAAAAGACCACTAAAGATCGAAGAGAAAAATATAATGAAACTGTCCAGGTTTTCCTCTATCCTCCCATTTAAGACCAGTAAAGCATGATGAAATTGTTGCTTGTTGTTCTACACGAGTGCTACACTGGAGGATGAAATAGTCAAACTGAAGGTTGTTTGTTAGGAAATAAAACAAATGTGTCCACATTGGAAAAGGGTTTTAAAGAATGCTGGTTTTAAGTCTAAACCAACAGAAACGAGTTTCCTTTAAAGACAGATTTGTCTGTTAAACTCAGTCTAACTCACTTTATATATCAACTTGGGGGCCGAGATGGGGTAGAGGTAGGGAAACCCAAGACCTGAAAGTCTCGGGTTCAATCCCCAGCCATTCCCACTTGTCATGATGTCTCTGAGAAAGACACTCAATCCCCAATTGCTCCCCAGGCGCCCCCATAGCTGCCCACCACTCCACCTGGATGCATCCCAGGTGCGATGGGTCAAATGCGCCATTGTATGGGAACATACAATGATGACAACACATAGCACTTTATTATTATTATTATTATTATTATTATTATTATTGTTGTTGTTGTTATTATTATCTTCACAACATGTAAAGGTCAACGTGTGTCTTTATTGTGATATCTTGTTAAAATACTGTCTTAATAATATTCTGCTCAGGAATCCCCAAGCATGCACGCCTCTGATTCATACCCCAAAATTCTATTCATTTCAAAAATACTTTATTAATCCCAGAGGGAAATTATTTGTTGTTGTAACTATCCTCATTGCATTAAGAGATCTTATAGATACTGATGGCTGTAGGCAGGAAGGATCTCTTGTAAAGGTCCATCCCACAGTGGATCCTAAGAAACTGGCTGCAGATGCCGTCCAATCCGTCCACCCAGACTCTGCTGGCCTCTCGGTTTCCCGGGCTGTAGGACCACCCAAATGCTGGGCATATCCTGGGGGATAAACTGTTCTAGAATAAACTCTGGGGTGTAAAACAGCCTAGGCCAGATTATACCCCTCCAGGCCGGAATATACCCATCTATATACTCATAATCTGGCCTGACCCATACCAGATGTTTCGAGTTTTAGGATTTAAGTCTGTTAGCATTTGGTTATTTTTGTTTATATGACTCATCCCTACTGATGTCATGGAAGTATAATCTGGAATTGAGGGTTTTAAATTGGCCTAGCCATAGTATGCCCCTTTAACCCCAGGTTTTGTCTGCAATGGTGGTATAATATAGCCTGTTACACTGGGAAAGACTGGAACAGAAAAGTGTTTAGATACAGAGGATCATGGTGTTAAGATAGTTATCTGGACTGACCCCGAGTTTCTGATCTGTTCAGAGATGGGATTATAATGAAATTATAACCCGGTTCTGACTGGGTTAAACGGGGCCAGCAACGCTAAAAAGAGTCTCCTAGAGATTCAATATTCGACAGGAGGCATGAGTCCCACTGCTAGCAACAGCTAGCTGCAGTGACCGGTGACCCGCATCCAGCTCCCGTTGTAACAATGGAAACAAGGGAACTCCAAACTCTCATATTGAGATAACCTTTCAGGTAAGATCTCACTGGGCTGCACCTGTTGGTGAACAGAATTTGCAACAGAGTTTGCAGAATGACTTGTGACGTTTATGGAGGTTCTCAGTTTCTTCGTGCAAGTTGAAGATTCTTGTCACTAGGTTGTTTAACATTCTCTCAAAATAGTGACAGAGTTGACGCTGGTGTCTCAGGCATGTCTCGAGTGGTATTTTGGCATCTGCAAGGGAGCTCTCTAACTAGTCTCCAATGGTTGTAGCCCAGTGACATGATCATGAGTCCAGTGTTCGTCTCCACACAAAACCTTGAACAGCTATTAAGCTTCAAGGCCAATCACTGAGATAAAATTCACTAAAACCCCAACTCTAACCTTAATCCCTGATTCTTGAAAATGGCGATAATGTGTTCCGATAAAGGTTCCCCTTATGGTCTGCAGCTAGACAAGCTTGCTGAGATGGCCAGATGTCTTCATTAACCACGTCTGGTCATTTCAGCCACATTTGATGGATGACTTTTATGTCTGATGATATATTCCTGCAGAAACTCTAGCATCACCCCCCACTACCACCAGACAGATGTATGACGAGCCCCATCCTACGAGTTAGCCCTACTGTGCATGCACCTGCAGTATAACACTGCCATTATTCAAGTCAACAACAGAAAGAAGTAAAAAAAAAAGCATTGATGTGAAAATAGGATTATAAATAGGTTTGCACCAAACTGCCTGATGTGATGTAGTTCAAATATAAGTGATGGCCGGACAGAGATGGACAGATTGGAGTGTCATCTGCAGTAAAGAGGCCGTTGCGCTGTTCTCTTGTAGGAGAGCTGAACTGAAAGGCTGAACTGGTCCATCTACGTTCTAACTCTCATTCATGGTCATGAGGTGTGGTTCATGACAAGAACAAGATCCCAGATACAAGCGGCTAAAATGAGCTACGTCCATAGGGCGGCTAAGTCTTAGAAATTAGTTCAGAAGCTCCTCTGCATAAAAAGGAGTCAGCTATGGTGTCCTAGGACCCCTTGCAATCCCCTAGAAGGAGCTAGATGGTTTTGCTGGAGAGAAGGATGCCTTGTCTGACAAAAGGCCAGGCCACGAAAAAGACGAAGAAAATGAATGAATTGATGGTTCATACCAAATAAGCCTCATTCCTGTTTTGCTTTAGCTTCACTATACACAGCCATGGAAACAGGAAAATATGAACCCCTTGCAACTCAGTGTAGAACTTTGTTGTATTCTTTTTGATCCGAGTAGTGTGTTTTTAAAGGAAAAGGCCAACAAGTCCATGAAAAATTCTCAAAATCCTCGTAATTTTGCTCATCCATCAGTGTTTGCTAATGCCGGCAGCTTACGAAGACCCTCGCTGCCTAATGTGACTTCTTCAACCTGAATACATATCATCTACAATTAGCACTTTACATTTATGAGAAATCCTACAGTGGAAATCCATACTTCCATCACCCAGCTGTGTATCTACTATCAACATAGAGAGAAGAAACACACCGGGTAATAACTTTACAATGATCTTTACACTAAATCAGTGCTGATTAAGCTGCGATTGGTCTTGAATTTTCAGTAATGTGCAGCGCAGAGCCGAGTGAGTATCTGCCTGTTGAGATTGCAAACGGCAAACAGTGGGTGTTTTGGAAATGAAGCGAGAGCGCGTGTGACTGTTAGGCAACACCTCTCTGTTCCTGCAGTTTGTTAATTTGGCCTCACAAGTTAAATCATACAGCGCTGCTTCTCTCAGCTGCACCTCAACACCTCATCTTCTTAATATTCACTTCCTCCTATAGTGACGGGGGCTTTTTAGGGCGTAGGAATGCTTATTTTACAGATTTATGTTAACTATTTCCTTTTTGTTTTTCACGTTAAATGCTTGGGGACATTCCTGTCGTTTATTAAGGGTGCCTAAAAGCTATGAAGCAGGTTTACTAGAATTTATAGAGGATTTTTGTGAAGTATCTCATCAGGGCTGCTTTGAAACACAAAATCATGAAACATATTCTTCAAAATATGAGGCTTGATAGAAAAGAGTGTTATGACTTTTCGTAGCTCTTTGTTGCACAACACAGACAAAATCGGCAACAATGGTTAGCAAATAAACAGAGATAAGCAAATGAAAACCTGATGTCTTCCATGGTTTTGACACAATCACTGCTTTAGTTTTCTGATTTGGGGAGATTTTTCCATTGAATGTTGCCTGATTGATGTCACATTATAATTTCTGAGCTGTCTAATTTTTTTAAATCTTTTTCAATTTAACTTTTCTTACTCCACAGCTCCTTCGGGTCCATAAAAAATTATGCATCAAAACATTTAATATTTTTTTCTTTTACCCAAAGTGACTCTCACTGCTTCGGGACTTACAGTTTTCTCTTTAATCCCCACAGAACAGAGAGAGTGCAAATCCAAGTTTCTACAGATTTTATCTTTTTCTTCAAAACTGGAAGTAAAGCATATTTTTAATTTGTCGTATCTCCCACATTAAACACTGCAGAGACATTCAATTCACGTTGCATCATCACAGTTAGTCACTGTGATGATTAGCTTAATGTTAGCTTATGGTTAGCTTAAGGTTAGCTTATAGTTTTCTTATGGCTATCTTAAG
>NC_056517.1:34520785-34534140 GCF_014905685.2 Nematolebias whitei
AGATTAGCGTATGGTTAGCTTAAGGATAGCTTATGGTTAGTTTAAGATTAGTGTTAGGTTAGTTTAAGATTAGCATACGGTTAGTTTGTGGTTATCTTAAGATTAGCATATGATTAGCTTAAGGTTATCTTAAAGTTAGCTTACAGTGACCAAATGGTGGTTAGTTTCAGCGGACATGTTGGTCATGTTCGAGACTTTTTAGGATCTGACTTAAGTTTTTGGCTGTGGCTCAGTTGGTAGAGCTGTTGCCTCTCGGTGAGAAGGTTGCCGGTTCAAATCCCAGTCAGGGACCTTTCTGGGTGGAGTTTGCATCTTCTCTTTGTGCATGTGTGGTAGGGCTGGACGATATAGCCAAACTTTTATCACGATATATTTCTTAATTTCGGTCAATAACGATATAATTCGATATCGATATAAACAATATAAAAGCCTCAGAAAAACTACAAACTACACAAATAAATTAATGTTCACCTTTTATTTGTATTTAGCCTTGAAAAAAATTGAAATCACTGTCAAATAAACATAAAATTCTCAACTTTGTCAATATTAATAGTTTTGACTTTAAACAACAACTTTAAAATTGACAGCATTGAAATTTGTTGTTAATTAACATTTTTGGGTGTCGTTATTGATGAGAAGCTGACGTGGAAATCTCATGTAAAATACTTAAAAATAATAATCAATTGCATTACTGTATAAAGTAAGAGTTTTTGAATGACAAAGCTTTGTATATATTGTATGATGTGATGATTGTTCCATATTTAATCTATTGTAATGAAGTTTGGGGAAAAGCAAAACAATTACAAATCCTATTTTTATTTTTACAAAAAAGAGCTATAAGAATTATTAATAATATAAAGCGCTATGGTCATCCAACAAATATATTATTTCATCAATTGAAATTATTAAAATGTTATGATTTGGTTGAATATAGTATTTTACATGTCATGCATAAAGCTCATAAAAATATTAGCCCCAAATATTCAATTAAAATTTGTAAAAAATAAATATAAAAAAGGAGAGTCAATATAACTTAAAGGAATGTAAATGTATATAAAACCTCCATTTAGAACTAATCTGAAGGAGCTGTGTTGTCATTCAGGGAAAAGGATTATGAATTGTCTTTATCACCATAAACATTTCTAAAACAATTTATATGTTTAAAAAGATGATAGTTAAAGTTGTTAGTGAAGGATACCTGAAGTTTTTTTGTTTTCAGTTTGGAGATTGTTCAAGTCAAGGTTGTTGTTTGTTTGTAGTTATTTTGTATTTTTTTAAATTAGGGGCAGATAAGAATTTTTTCTTCTTTCTGATGAATTTGTTTTATTTTAAACGAATGAATAAATTATAAAAACAAACAAAACATGCAGTGCTGGGGGTGTTTCAGGGACACGTTGGCTCAAACTTTTATTGTGCTTCATCTTGTGACTCATCATCTTCTGTCAAGTGGAACGAGTTGTTGTTCCAACCGCGAGTTAGAACGACTCTCCGGCACATTTTGCAGCACACTGACTGAAACCTGCAGTTTATCGGATCTTAGAAAGCCGAACCACTTCCACACCAGCGAATTAGTCTTTTCTCTCTTATCAGTGATGTCATCTGCTTTCTCTTCGCTTGTGAAAGCTTGTTCAGTCACATTCTGACGATCATGGGCACTCATTTTGAAGAGAAAACTTGACGCGCGTTGGAGATTAGCCTAGCTTAGCCTGCTACCACTAACGCCTTCTGGACTCGAGCTCTGCGTAACATTACGTCACCACGCACTTGCGTAGTTGTGTCGCACCTTTTTCTGTCCGGGTTGAAACTGAAGTGGCCGCTTCAACCCGAAATATCGAAAATGTGCTTAAAATTCATATCATCATTATTGAATAAAAGTATATCGCGAGATATATCGATATCGAATTATTGTCCAGCTCTAATGCGTGTGTTTTCTCCGGGTGCTCCGGTTTCCTCCCGCAGACCAAAAACATGCATGTTAGGCTGATTGGTAACTCTAAATTGTCCCTAGGTGTGAGTGAGAGAGTGAATGATTGTTTGTCTCGTTTGTCTCTATGTGTCCCTGTGACGGACTAGAGACCTGTCCAGGGTGTCCCCTGCCTCTTGCACAAAGACTGCTGGGTATGGGCACCAGTGACCCCCCACGTCCCAAAATTAAGATGGACGGACTTGTAGTTTTCGCACGGCCACTGTTTGTTTGAGGCTTACCTTTCAGTCTGTTGTTTTTGTCTCCCTGCCTTTATCAATCAGCGAGTGACAGACACGGGCGTGTGGTTACCATGGTGACCATAGGGAGCTGCTAGCAGCAGGTTTCACACTTCTTTTCAGGTTGGCTCTCTTTACACTTCTTTTGCAGTTCGTCTATCAAAATGTTGACAGTGTCGAGTTTTATTTTTAAAAAGTTACGTTGGAACTTTATCGGCACCTTTTAATTTTTTAAGTTTTTCTATTGTGCTGCCACTGATAATCCTGTACCAGGTGCCTCATATCTTAAGGGAAACCCTGAGGTCTGCAGCTTATTTAATTTTTAATAAGGAGGTTAAAGTTCAGGGTCTGAAACAACAAAACCATCGTCTGATATCACCAAAGAAGCGCTGACCTTTAGATCTATTAAATAAATATATAAATAAATAAAACTTTTCAGACACAACGCACAGTGAGCCGAGAACTTACACAAACAAATGAACCCTCGGGAAAACAAACGATTGAATTTGAACAAATACTAATTTATCTTAATATTTTCAAGTGGAACGCACCTGTTGAGTCAACCATTAAATTGAAAAAGGGAGTTTCCAAGCAGGCGGGTCTTTACAGACAAAAAAACCCAGCTAAAACTCAGCCAGTTGTACAGACGATGAGCTAAAAGTTGATGTGACAGTAGCCGAGAGTCGCCCTCAACACAAACAAACTCTAACAGACTGCGTCATTGTTGATTAAAACTTTGGCGTTAATTGTTGGCGTCAACCACGTTTGTCTGTGAGCAACAGGACAAATATTTCTAAAACTCTCAGCAAGTAATATACGCCAACATAAAAAGAGCCATTTTTTTAGATGTTCAGCTAATATTTGGTGCTTGAGCAGCCAAAACCTAATAATCAGCAGTAATTTGTGGTTGTGTAAGCTCGCAGGTGATTAAATTTGTCCCTAGTGGAACCGGTTTGTCCCTTCAGAGGAATTTAGGATCCAGGTCAGGACGAGAACGGGGCGAAGCCGTTTGACGACTTACAGTCATGCACGACTTAAACGTAGGTCTTCGAACGCAACGTTTTGATTTGTGTTGTCATGTCAACCACTCGCAGAGCCACGCTCGGCCTTAGTGGAAAAACACGACGGGCGGCGCGCTTGTTTTATCTCCAAACGCAGCCGAGATTATCACGCTGCTGCACTCGCACATTTAAATCCACAAAGAACAACAACAACAAAAAAAGGGATGAAAGAAAAGCACTCACATGGCCATGCCAAACTGCTCCAGCCACTTCTTCTTCAGCTCTTTGGTCTTGAAGAAGAATTCAAAGCCGTTCTGGCCCTGGTTGTGTGTGAGGTAGAATCCGTAAGACCACTGCAACAGATAAAACACAGAGACAGGAAATAAAGACATGGAAAAAACTGAGCGAGACGGGACGCAGGGAGACAGATGGGGACAAAAGGATGCAGAATGAAAGAGGGATGCCTCGGGGAGAGAAGAGGGGATGAAGTGACGGAGGAAGAGTTCAGGAGAGGAGAGAAGGAGCTGTGGGGGCAGCGGGTGGGCCTGTAATCGGCTCCAATTATCCACTTTAAAGGCTAAATATCACTCTGCGTCAACACGGGCGGCTGTTTTCTACGCAGCAGAACCGAACGGGTGCTGGCGGGACGCACGCTTAATGGCTCCCGCTCGTGGTGTTCAACTTCTCGCTCTCGGCTCCGAAGGTTCAAATGAGCCGAGCTCTCAGACGAACTCCGTTTTTACCGAGCGAGTAAAGACGAAGGAAAGCACGGGCAGTCCCGGCGGGCGGCAGAACCTGCGCTGAGCCACGATTTGATCCGTCTGCCAATTAGTACAAAGGAGGAAGTGGTTGTCTGGTGTCTGAGAGGCTCTCTGTTTTCAGTGATCCCAGCTGGATCTTTTCAGACGTCATATTCATGAACGTCTGAGAGGACAAGGGTTAAAAGGAGGTTTCTCATTGTTAAACCACCTCGTATCCAGCATTTACCGTATTTTTCGCTGTATACGTCGTAGCTTTTTGCATAAATTGAAATGCCCTGCGACTTATATAGCGAAGCAACTTATTTGTTTTTATCCCCAATTTTTGGTTGAGATCAGACGATTTCATTCATTCTGACATTAAAAATATTGAACACTAACATTCTCAGCCGCTAGAGGGCGCTCGAGCGGCTCGACTAATATGGCAAGCCAAGTGTCTCATTAATAGGTAAAAGTGGCTATTAGTGAGACGCTTGGCTTGCCATACAGGCCACCGTTGTCTCGCTCCTGGAGCAAACGTCAAATCGGCTGCATTTCGCCGCGCCACCCAGGCGAAATGCAGCCGATTTGACCGTTAAAGTACATTTATTAAGGAAAAGCTCAACTGAGACAAACCTTTGCTATAATGTCGAGCAAACAAACAATTGTTTTAAGTGATAATCTTGTTAAATTCTTGTTAAAGTCCTCCCATGCACTCTCCCGCTGCTGCCACTTGGCAGTCAATCTATTTTTGGCACAACCCCGGCCCTTGTTTCTGGGTTAACGAACGCGACGCGTCAGCAGATGCAACTCGTGGCGAAGCAACGCATTTGTTTTTCCCCTTTATTAGACATATTTGGACTGATGTGACTTATACGGCGGTGCGACATGTACAACAGCAAGTACGGTAAACACTTGGATACAGATTAACATTCATTCAGAGCCCTTTGTATTGTCTTCAATAGCTTTGCTTTTTTTTTTAAACTCCTAAAAAATGTGTTTTTATATTGCTTATTATTTTATTCACTGTTGTCTTTTGTTAGCTGTAGCAAAAACGTCTGGGTTATGGTAATCTTAGCATGAGTGTCTATCGTGAATTGGATCGTCTTCAAACAATATTCAGTTGTAGATGCGTCTACTGTCGGAAAGTTTCAATCAAATCTGTCCAGAGATTCACGAGATATTTTGCTAACAAGAGCCAAACTGTGTTGACTCCAACAGTTAATGCTAAAGTTTTAAGCAAATGTTTCATGTAAACAGATAAAACAGAGTGTAAATGACTCTCAGCTACTACCACACCAAATTTTAGCAAAATATCTGTCAAATCAGTTTATTTATGATTGTTTTGGTGGTTTGACGGTGAGCTGGCTGTAGCAGCCATCTTGAATTGGGTAGACTTGGAAAGGTAATTATTTGTAGATGTACACCAATGATTATTTCTGCAAGTTTTATCAGTAGAACGTTCAAAGAAAGGTCCACAAAAAACATGATTAGCTACAGTAATCCTTAGGTCATGGTCACGTATCACGGGTTTTGGCTTAATGGGCTTATGGTTAGCTTACAGTTAACTTGAGATTAGTTTATAGTTATCGTATGGTTAACTTACAGTTGGCTTAAAATTAGCATATGGTTAGCTTACGGTTAGTTGATGATGAGGAGAAAAATAAAATGTATCTTGTTTACTATTTTCTAATCTTGAGTTTGCTAGTTAGTAACCATCATCTAATGCTAAGCATGGTTTTATTGCTTTTTTTTATGTTCTACCAGTTCACTAAAATCCATACACTTGTTCACGAGATGTTTTGGTAATAGAAACTTAAAAACACACATGTTTTCCTCACTGGCTTGGGAACACCTTGGGATCCCCCAGGAAGTCCTGGAGAATGTCCCTGGGTAGAGTGGGGTCTACGGTCTGTCCTGAACCTGTTGCCTCCCCAGACGAGAGGTTCAAAATGGAGGGATGGCTAGTTACTACTATCAGGTCTCCTCTATCATCTCTAACACAAAATCCATTGCACCCTTCATGTTAGAGGTGAACGATGCTAAACTGGCTTCAACCTTCATGAATATAATCCTCTAAGCTCGCATGGGTCGGAGCCCACTAATGGCTGCCATTACAACAATATCATTACCCAAATCAATGCTTCCTGGCACGCTTTGGATATCATTCCTCATTATGATTGGCAATATTTTCCCCCGGTTGGCACTTTGTATTCACCACATGTGCACAAGTAGTCAGGCCCAAAGCGAGGTTTAATGATAGCACCATCTGGGAGGAGGCAGACGGCTGCAGGCTGACACTGTCTCAGTCGGGAGAACCAGAACAAGAGTGTAAAACACGAGCAGGAACAAGCATGTAGCAAATTATTTAAGGCTTGTTTCTGTTAATTATTTTGTCGTTACGAGCCTGAAAGGTTTCTGTTCGTGTCACTCGTTTTGGCAGGAGGAATCCAGAGCACGGGGTGGAGAAACACTGTTAGGTGCACATGAAACCCCACAAAGAAGCATGTTCACTTCATTTTCACTCCGCTTTATGAACCCGAGTGAATCTGACAAACTGTTATGGCTGTTAATTATGCAGGAATAGCTCTGTTAATTGGTTTGTCAGGAGTCCAACATGGCTGCCGAGCTTCGCTGACTCAGTCATAAAGAGGCAATAATGGAGTTGACGTCGCAGAACTTGCCTTCATTATAGCAAACTAGTCATTCGGAGGTGCTTGTTTTGATTTCGGTTTTTTTCTTGCAGCATGTTAATCTGAAGTTTTGGCTATTCCATCATTTTTATGAGCTTCATATTGTGGAGGAACTATTAAAGCCACTCTTTGGCGCTGCCGTGTTGGGTACGATTCATACAGACATCCTAAGGGCTCTTTTAAGCTGTTCTAAATTTACATTAAATCACAGATTTAAGTGGGATGTAGATTTACAAGAAGTAGTACAATAGCTAATTAAAAGCTAAGTGTTATGAGCTTGTTTTGATTCACGTTTAAGGAGGCGACACTTCAGGGTGAATTTATCAATCCATCAAGAAAAACATGTTAAATAAAACTTGATTTTTTTTACCCATTCATACTCTCTCTACTATATCTCTACAAAGCTAATTGAACAAATCATTCTAACGAGACGAATCAGTGCTTTACACCGATGGAACGCACATCGGAGGCAATGAGGGGTTCAGTGTCTTGCCCAGGGACACTTCAGTATCTGACTGCTGGTGGATTCGAACCCCCAACTCTTGCATCGGAGGACGACTGCTCTAACCACTCTGCCACAAGTGTAAAGGTTATCACCCATAGTGATAACCTTTACAGTTTGGGAGGCTCTGATTCAGACTCTTGATTTTGACTCGGATTCTGGAAGAGTTCCGTGTCTTTGGTCCCAGTACTGCAGTAGACCATATGCCAGATGACAAAACGGATGCCATTTCATTTTAAAGGGAAAGTGTACAATGTGATGGTGTTCACAGTCTTGATTTGTGGAGCTGAGGTATGGACATTAAAGAGAAAGGAAAAGGAACTCCTGGAAAGAACAGAAATGTGGATGCTACATGGGATTCTAGGAGTATCCCTCAAGGATAAACGGCGAAATGACGATATCAGAAAAATGCTTGGCGCGGCATGCATCACGGATAAGATACAGGAATCAAGAATGAGATGGTATGGGCATGTGCCGCGAATGGAAGATGACGAGGTAAAAAGGCTATTAAATGCCCAAGTTTTTGGTCAACGCATCAGGAGACACCAGAAGATGAGATGGATGGATATGATCCAGCGGGATATAAAAACACCCCATCTCACAACAGACAATACAAGAAATGGAGCAAAATGGAGAAGGAGAATCCATGTGGCTGACCCTGCTCCGAAAGGAGCGGGACCTACAGCCTGAAGGAGAGAGACTTCAGTAGACCAGAGCTTCACTCTTGCACAGATGCTAAGAGGGTCATAGGAGTTGGACCGCTCAGTCCACATGGGTTTTGTGGATCTAAAAATGGCTTTTGAGGCATTTGGTGGGGAGGTACTGCAGAAGTATGAGGTGTCAGTGTCGCTCCTCAGGGTCTTGTTCTGTGTGCAGTTTTTTCAGTGTCTTCAGGTTCTGATCCACCACAGCCAAGTAAGAAGAAGCCAGGATGGGAGTCAGACCCCTTTAATCTGAGACCATGGTTCTCAACATGAAAAAAACGTGGAAAGCTTGAATCTTTGCTTCTAAGAGTTCAAGTATCTGAGTTCATGAGATGGACTGATCAGGGTTTGCTCCAGGCGTTCATGTGAAGAAGAAGCTTATCTGAAAGGGGGAATTCTCATTTTACTGGTTTGTCTACATTCCAAAACTTACCTGCAGTCATGAGCTATGGACCAAGACAGAAAGAACAAGATCCTTGTAGCAAGCAGCTGAAATGAGATTCCTCTGTAGCAGTTCAATACTGGTCCTCGAGGGCCACTATCCTGCATGTTTTAGAGGTTTCTTTGCTCCAACGCTCCTGATTTGAATCAATGGGTGATGAACAGGAAGAGGTAACTAAACCATTAAACCACCATCCAACCGCTTAATTAGGCATGTTGGAGCAAGGAAGCAAGTAAAACATGCAAGACGGCACTCGTGGACGAGCATTGGACACCCCTGAGGAGCGCATCATTCAGAGGGAGTAGGGAGTAAAACTGCTGCAACTCCTCATCTATAAGAGTCGGTTGAGGTGGATCAGTCTTAACAGGAAGGCCTCCTGGACATCTTCTGGTGAAAGTTTTCCAGGCACATCCTGGATGGAAACCTCAGAGCAGACCCAGAACTCACTGGAGGTTATTATAAATCCTCTCTGGCCTGGGAATGTCTTGGAATCCCCCAGAAGGAGCTGGAGAGTTTCACTGAGGAGGATTTCAGGGCTTCTGTTGTCTTCATGACCCAATCTCAGGGAAGCGTAGGAAACGGGACCAATTGGATAACATGTCAAAATACCTATAAAATATCTAGTACCTCCGGCAAAGACTTGGACAGATTTCTTCATATAAATATGACAATGCAGGGAAGAAAAAAGTGAATGAAATTCAAGAATATTTTCCAAATCTGAAAAACGTATCTATGCATGTTCATGTAAGAGGGAAAATTCACCTGGGAGAATTACTGAAGCTGGCCGTGTTGCACCGTGCAACACATTCAGCAACTTTTCATGGAATAATCTGAAGACTTTTCTTTATTAATTCTGCTTTTCTTTAGTAAGAACGATCAGTTTGAGTTGCATTTTACTGTCTGAATATTGATCTCTTAAATCATCTCCAACTACTTGCACATGTTGGCTTTAATGTATCGATATTTCTCTGTTATAGTTGTTGTTTGTGACACGTGAAAACAATTAATTAAAAAAGTATGTTTATTATATTTTTCACCTAAGCATTTCACCATTATTTTATATACTCAATGCATTCTGGGGTGATGTACATTGGTTGTAGTGGAGACCAAAACACAAGGAGTCAAGACTAAAAATTATAACGTGACAATAAAGTTAGAATTTGTATTAGTTTTACGCACAATATATGGGTTGAAAAGATCACTTGTAAGCGACTTGTGATGTTTGATTTATTAGCTTTGAAGCCAACGCCATATACATAATGGCTCAAGAGCTAACGCTGTATATATTAGCTCTGGAGCTAACATTATATGTATATTAGCTCTGGAGCTAACATTGTATACAGTATATTAGTTCTGGAGCTAACATCATATATATTAGCTCTGGAGCTAACGTATACTGTATATTAGCTCTGGCGCTAACATCATATTTATTAGTTCTTTAGGTAATGCGAAAGCTGAGTCATTTCTGCTTTCTCCTCTCTGTCAATGATCAGGTTCAAATTAAAGGGATGAACATCAAATAATGTCCAAAATTAACATTCAAGCTGAATAGAGCTCGTACCACAACAACCTGTCTGTCTACCTCAAGTGGTTCAGATCTTACCTCAATGACAGATCCTTTTGTGTCTCCATCAAAGATTTTAGTTCAGCATCGGCAGTGCTTAAATGGGGGATACCGCAGGGGTCCATCCTCGGTCTCCTTCTATTTTGTTTATACCTGCCACTAGGTGCTATTTTCCGGAAACACAACCTACCCTTTCACTTCTAAGCCGATGACTGTCAAATTAACTTCCCCCTAAGACAAAATGGTACATGCTCTATTCAACCTCTGCTTGACTGCCTGGCTGACATCAGAGACTGGATGGCTTTAAATTTCTTAAGTTTCAATGAGAAGTCTGAAGTCGTGGTTTCCGCCCAACGAAACAAACGTCAACTACTGCATTGACCTTTCCTCTCTAGCCCCGTTAGAGAAACAAAGAGTCATTAATCTGGGAGTGATAATGGACCCTTCCTTGAAACTTAACAATCATGTAAACATGATTGTTAAATTCTGTTTTTTTTCCAGCTGAGGCGGCTGTCTAAGCTGAAGCTGCCTGATTTTTAACCAGTACAGGCAAAAGAGAGCACATTACACCAGTTTTGGCCTCACTGCACTGGCTACTGGTTCACCTTCAAATCCAGTTCAAAATACTCCTGTATGTCTACAAATCACTGAACAACTCTGCCCCCTCCTATCTCACTGATCTTCTGCAGCCCTGTGTCCCACCGTGTTCTCTGAGGTCAGCGGACCAGTTGCTTCTCACAGTTCCAGAAACCCGTCTTAAGCGCAGAGGTGACAGGGCCTTCTCTGTCGCAGGCCCAAGACTTTGGAATGAGTTACCTCTGCTTGTCAGACAAGCCTCTCCCATCACAGTTTTTAAATCCCGCTTAAAAATCCACTACTATTCCCTGGCTTTCAACACTGTATGATCTGTGCTGAACCTGCGTGCATCACACTGTGTTAGTCATTATATTATTATCTGCTATTATTTTGTTTCTATATTTTGATTTTTTTGTTATGTTATGTGTTGCTGTGTGCTTTGCCTGTTTGTTTCTGTTTGTACAGCACTTTGGTTGGCCTTGTCGCTGTTTAAAGTGTTTTATAAATAAAATGGTATGGTATGTCATTTACCCAGAATGCATTGCATTGTAAATAAAATGGTAACGTTCGTGTCATAAAACTTTTTTTTTTTAATAAAAACTGAACAGCCTACAGTCTTATAACTGTCTCGTTTTTATATCTGAAGTAATTGTTTTTGAAATAAAGTCTATTGTTCCAACTGATCAGAGATCGTTTTAAATCTTTATGAAGCTCTCTGTCTGGAACACTGTGTGCAAAAGACAAAACTTATAAACAAATTAATCCCAGATGTGCTTTGATTACTGCACTGAGCCATGACAGCTGTTACAAACAGCCACTGAGCTGAGGAAGCAGCGATTGTTGCGTTCGGACCTTTCGGTTCTCTTTGTTGGACGTGGGGTTGTTGGTGATCTTGAAGAGGTGCAGGTCGATCACTTCTTTCATCTCGTAGTTGTCTCCTCGGCGTTTGCAGACAATCACGGCCGAGTCGAACAGGAAGATGTGCCTGTGGACCACAGAAAATAAAATAAATAAATAAGAATGAATGATGAATAAATGATGGTGTTGAAGCCTATTTTGTTCCATTTGTGCTTGCAAATATCAAACTTTTTTATTTTTATTTGCATTCTATTGATATTTTTTACTTTTAGCTCAAAAACTGGTTGTTTACATTACAATGCCTCCCACTGTAACACATTTTATTGTTATTTTTATTGTTTACTATCTTGATTGTGTTTTTACTGCCGTTGTAAAACCGAATTTCCCCTTTGAGAGACGATAAAGCTGAACTCTGAACTCTGAAAAAGCTGATTTTTATTCTGTTTTTGTCAGCCAACACATTTACTGATACGTGTAGCTCTTACACGTCTAATAAAATAAACAACTGGAACTTTTAATTCAGCTTAAATTCTTGAGGAGCTAAAACTAGAAAATGAATAAGATGAGCTGCTACCATAAAAAAAAAAAACTTTGTACACTCTTAAACAGTAGCCCAAACCTTTTAAAGAGAGTTTCTGCAGAGAAGTTATGAACAATCAATATCTTACCTGTTTGATAGCGCTTTGCATTTTGACCAAATTGATGAGCTAACGGCTAATCCAAGCAGTAACATCTCTAAAAAATTTACAAATAGTAAATTATACACCTTTACACTGCTGTAAACTTTGTAATACATGATATTTGTGGGAAAAATATTATAATAATATGGCAGGAAATGCTCCAGGCTGCACAGGAAGTGCTAACTCTAGTACTTCCTGTGCAGCGTTCTATGTAAATATTAATGTAACTGTGTGAAACTGACGTCAACATAAAGATTATAAATTTTTAAGGTTGGATTGCTTAATGCAGCGTCCTGCTTTGATTTTTGCCTCGCTGAAGCTAACCTGTTAGCTCGTTAATCTGGTGCAATCTATTCACGGCAGGTAAAATATTAATTAATTAATCATTTAAGCTTTTTTTTTTCTTGGATTTAGGATCTGGTGGATATTTTATGAAGAGAAGTTATTTGTTTTGTTTAGGGAAGGATAATTTTCCTAATATTCGTTTAGTTATGATGCAGTTAGAACGATCATTCCTTCATTTTGTGGGGAAATAAAAAGTTAGTTTCATCAGCTGATGAACACTTTGGAGCGTTTCCAGTTCCATCACCTGATCCTTCACTCGTTCAGTCAAAGTATGCAACAAGCCGATAGCTCACCTGTCCTGTTTGGCTCGTTTGTCCACCGAGGCCACGCGTACTTCTCCGTCGCCCTTGGGCCTCCCGTAGTTACTGAGAGGCTGATTCTGGAAATGAGGAAGCAGAAAAATTACATTGTGTGGCAGGAGCAACAACCTGGCAACGTTACTCTGAACAGTAACGGAACTCACCAGGTTCTCAATGGACCTCTGGTACTGGTCTATTTCTCGCAGCGTCTCGTTGTCCCTCTTCACTTCATTAACGTACTGAGCCAAGTCCTGCACACGCATCACAAAACAACAACGAGACTTTTTATTTACTGTGTTTTTAATTGAATGCAGCAGGTTAACATTACAGCCCGCTGCTACGATCGCTTCAACTCATTCCTCCCATTTGATTTGATGTTTTCACTCAGTGGTGGCATAAAGAAGGCCACTGAACCAACAAAACCAAGTTCTGGGGTCAAAGGAGCCCCCAGCTTCATCCCAACAGTGATACACGGTGGTGGCAACTTCATGCTGCGGGGTGGTTTTCAGCAGCAGAGACTTGGAGAGGGTGGATGGATGGATGGTAGGCAGGTAGGTAGGAAGGAAGGATGGAGAGATGGATGGAGAGATGGATGGAGAGATGGACGGACGGACGGACGGATGGATGGTAGGTAGGTAGATAAGAAGGAAGGATGGATGGATGGAAAGTAGGTAGGTAAGAAAGAAGTAAGGATGGATGGATGGAAGGTAGGTAGGTAAGAAGGAAGGAAGGATGGATGGATGGTAGGTAGG
>NC_056517.1:34539140-34551539 GCF_014905685.2 Nematolebias whitei
ATGGTAGGTAGGAAAGAATGAAGGAAGGATGGATGGTAGGTAGGTAGGAAAGAAGGAAGGATGGGTGGATGGATGGTAGGTAGGTAGGAAAGAAGGAAGGATGGGTGGATGGATGGTAGGTAGGTAAGAAGGAAGGATGGATGGATGGACGGACGGATGGATGGATGAATCCGACATCAAGCTCACCTTCATGGCGTCCAGCGCGGTCCTGAGGTTGCTCTTGTCGGAGGCGTCATGCGTGTGCTTCACCAGCTCCTGTTGGACAGAAAAACATTTCAAAATAAAAGCCTAACAGAAGAAACGTGGACAAACTTCCTGCTGTGAAAGCTCCGCGCACGCGCAGGGAAAGCTTTCCACTCCAAATATGGAAAGGCGGCTGAAAAAAGCCACGTTGTCCTGAAATAAATCAGATACTGTATCTGAAATTATTCGGCAGAGCCAACAAGACGACTAGACCCGGGCGGGGGGCGGATAAGGACGGGGGACACGCATGCACGGGGGAGATATACCGTACACTGACTCAAATCCTCGGTGTCAGTCGAGCCAAACCTTCACATTATTATCACTCCCAGGACGACAGAGGCCCATTTATCAAACCTCGCTCCCAACTCCACACAGATACGGGGGGGGGTGTTGAATGGACCAGATGAAGGAACCGTGTCGCTGCTGGTTCAGGAGGAAGAGAACTGAAGAGGAGAGAGAGGGAGTCCGGGAGCGACGCATTAGTTGTGGAGATTCTGGCTGTCACCGAGCGACGACGGACCCGAGCAGATGTTTTATTCAGCGCAGCTAGCTGTTAGCCAGCTGCTCCGCGGGGATCTCCGCCATGTTGACTCAACACATTCTCTTTGCTCCTGCTGAGGCGACTTTTCTTAGTCACTGCATCGTATGCAAGAACACGAGGATTCAGTGAGGTTTTAGCAAAGACGCACATTATTTATTAACCTTAGCATAATCATTTAATAAAGGTACTGCCAGCAACAACAATGTGTGTTTGTTTACAAAAAAAAAAAACAGCCGAAGGGACTGAAAACAAGTCAACGGAGAAGACGTTTGGGACGGAGAAGTCCAACCCGCGGGTTTACGTTCAGATTTGTGGAGTAAAGTCTGCAGATAAAGTGGTTTGTTTACATCGAGCGCATACCTGCGTTTCAGAACTGCATCATAACAATAAAAAAACCAGGACGACTACCGGAGTACAACTGCACCGTTCGGTATAAATCAACTAAAAATAAAACGTTTTATGTTTGATGTCATAATTCACACCGAGTACCTTCAAACATTATGTAGTGCTTATTAGTTACACCTTAAGTACAGTGCAAAATATTAGCATTAGTATGGAAGTACACAGTATGAACTATTAGGTTTACTTGTGTCTGAAGTAAATTGTGCTTCTATTGTTCGTCCAAACGTTGAATTTTTTTGATTCAGGAAAAATCAGCGCGCTACGTCAGTAGCATTTTTGCTAGCCCACTTGTATTGTGCCCCATCAATTAACATCAATTAACATCATTTAACATCATTAACATCATGCTGTTACCTTTTAAATGTTTATTTTGTTGCACTGAATCATAAATTAAATAAGTGGCCCACCAATCAAATAGCCCTGGTATAAATCGTGATTTTTTTTTTTTCCTTTTAATTTATTTGTTTAAATTTGTGTTAAATGTTGTGCAAAATGAGTAAACGGCTTGAACTCAATCAGGATTTGTGTATTTTAGCTATTTATAACCCTTTGTGCTTATTAATAGCTTTATTTCCTTTTGATTATAATTTATTTCCTGTTTGTAATTCTTGTCTTCACTTCTGAGCCGCCCGCCACACCCCTCTCCACCTGTCCCCTCTCCACCTGTCCCCTCTCCACCTTCCACAGCTGCAGCCACTCCACTCATCAGCCCCGGTCCTTGGAGACGACCTCAGCTGTTCCGTGACTCCAGCGGCCACGGCAGCTTCTCGCTCTGTTCAAATGAACTTCAGCCCGATTCTATTCGTAGCTCCTGGTGTCGGTCTGGATCCAACTCCTCAAACCAGGCAAGCCTCTCAACAGTGAAGCACGGTGGTGGCAGCATCATGGTGTGGGGATGTTTTCCATCAGCAGACTGAACCTGCCTCAGAGTCAACATGGATGTAGCAAAATCCAGAGACATCGATGAGGACGGAGCGAGACAACGAGCCACCGCTTTTTTTTTCAAATCCACCTTTCTCATTAAATATGTTTAAAAAAGAAACGGTAAGCGATGTCAGAAACAAGACAGTGTTCAAAATGAAAGAAAAACATTTATAACTTTAATGCAAATGAATATAAACAACATTTAAAGTCTTTTTTAGCAATAAAATTCTCTAGTTTGCATCTTTAAAGTGGTTGATTTGTGTAAAAAGATGCACCCCCACCTAAAAACAAACCATAGTAATAATCTTAGTAGTACTTCGACAGCTCGCTGTGGAGGAACACAGAAGGTGAAGAAGCAAATTAAAGTGCATCATTTGAATGATTTTAGGGAAACGGTTCGAGACGGTAAGAACCGTTCGGTGAGTCTGTTTGACACCGACGGTCCGGATCAGGGGACGGTTCTGCACGAAGAGACAGAAAGCGTCCCTGCGGACGGAAGAGAGGACGTAAAACACGGTCAACGCTGCCTCTGGTGGACGAACGGAGACACGGCAGCTTCCTGAAGCCTGGCTGCTTTGACTGGATGATAAAAACTCACACGTTCACTCAGTCGTCCTTAAAGCTCGTTAATCCGGCGTCACCTGAAGGCAACACGTGGAGCGGAGCTCGGAGGGGGGTTCAGGAGGAAAAACATGCAGCTCCATTACACCGGTGTGTGTGTGTGTGTGTGTGTGTGTGTGTGCGCGTAGGGGTGGGTTAGAATCTGCTCTGAAATGTGCACTCACACCCGAGGCTAAAGGGCGTTGTGTATGCTCGTGTCTGTTAGCAAAATATCTCGTTTTCTTAAAAATCTGAAAGTTATCACTGGAAGGACGTCTACAGCTCACATAGGATCAACTTTAGCAAAAATGGCTCCAACTCGGCCAAATGCAGAGATGATGAGCTGAAATTAGACGTGGTAGTAGCTGAGAGTCCTCCTCATCACATAATCCGAGCACACAATATCTCCAGCCCTCCATCATCGGATAATCTCAGCTTGGATTAATGCTATGAGAGGAGTTACTATTCCAGCATCGTTCAGCGTTTTGGGGCGACGTGTAGACGGCAGCCGAAGGAGCAGCAGAGATTTACCTGCAGGAGGAGGTGATACTTCAGCACCCGCTGCATCGGGACCACCAGCAGGTCTCTCAGGGTGAACTTTCCATAATTGGCTCTCTTTGAGCACTCCTGCACACAGAGGGGGGAAACGAATCAACACCCTGCACGTCCAACATGAACCCTGTGGAGAAAACGTCGCGCTGGCTTCGAGTAAAAAAGCTTTTTGTTTAAAACGCACTTAACACTAAAGACTTATTCTACGTACACAACAGGATGTGTGTAAATCTGTTGGTGAGCACTTGTTTGTCGAAATAATCCATCCACCTAGGCCTGTCACGATATCGTCTCAGAAATTATTGCGATAAACGATAATATAGTTTGAAATTTGACAATAATTAGTAATTATTGTCAAATTTAAGACGTAGTTGTGGTTAATTTTGTGTGTATCTTTTTTCGACCACCGGATGGCAGTATAAGGCTGTGTGAACCAAAGGATGGATAGTGAGGGAGCGAGCAGCGTGTCTCTTTAAGAAAATTGGGAGGGAGGCCCCTTGACGTGACGTGGGCTGTCTCTCCTTCCTGTTTGTCGGTTCTCAAAATGGCGGACGCTCGGTCTGGTTTGAGCTCTTTAGCATTTTTCACACAAAGCTTTTAATAAAAAAAAAAAATCAGTAAATAAGTTCTCAGCTTCTTTTTGCAGAGGAAAACAACTTTTTACACGAAGGCACGGGTTTCAAACGTGAATTTTGGAGCTTTGACAAGACGAACGTTTATTCCCGAGGTCGGCCTGTTAGCTTAGCTCGTAGCTTAGCTTCTTTTAATCGTCCAAAAACGCAATTTTGGACGATTAAAATGGATTTTAAAGAGAAAGGGAGGCGTCAGTGAAGAACACCGGAGTCTTTTGTCATCCAGTGTCTTCAGTAGAAAGAGAGAGACACGAAGAAACAATAAAACCGATAAACGATGCGATTAATTGATTTATTGTTCATCGCGACATGCCTACATCCACCTCACAGGTGTGGCGTATCAAGACGCTGAACAGAGCAGGTTATTGCACAGGTGAGCCTTAGGCTGACCACAATAAGAGGCCACGATTAAATGCAGTTTTATCACGCAGCACGGTGCCACAGATGTTTTGAGGGAGCGTGCTGGTAGCATGCTGACTGCAGGAACATCCACGAGCTGAGAATTCAGCAGAACTTCCAAACAGCCTCACAACCGCAGACCACGTGTATATTTTAGTCATCCCGTCTCCTCCTGCACGGTTCCCCCACCGGAGAGCGCCGTTCGCTCAGACGGGAAGTGTGTACCTCCAGCTTCATGCGGACGTCCTCTCTGTGTCTGCAGATGTCGTCCAGGGAGGAGATGGCCGTCTCCACGTGGCTGCAGTACTTCCCATAGATCAACAACCTGCATCGCATCAAACCCGAAGGTTAAAAATGGGAACTTAAGTTCACAAATGTTCGGTTACTAAAGACGTGTTTACGCCCGAGAAATCATGCAGTGCTTTAAAAAAAGCACTGTATTAAAATAAAACCCCTAAAACCAGGTGAGCTCCTGCACCTCTCCTTGAACGTGATGAAGATCTGGAAAAGGTTCTGGGCACTTCTTTGGTGGATCGACTCTTTGATTTCCAGCAGTAAACACTTGTGAACCTTAACGAGGTCCTGAGGAGTAAAAACAAACAAACAACAACAACAACCGTTAACAGCTGGGTTTTAACATCATGGCCTGCTCTCTATAAATAAACAAACTGGAGAAGCTGCATGTTCTGTCAGAATGCAGCTGAAGAAGCTGAACGCAGCTGAAAAGGTTTTGTCTAAACTGTTGATGTAAGCTGAATTTGAACAGCTGAAATTTGCTGAAAGCAGCTGAAATGTAGCAAAACAAGCTGAAATGGGCAGTGAGGCTAAACAGATGACAAAAAAATCTGAAATTTGCAAAAAAGTAGCTGAAAAGTTGTTGTTTTTTAACTGAAATTTGCAGAAAGAGACTGAAAGGAACAAAAAAAAAGTTTAAATTATTAGAAAGAAGTGCAAAAGGCAGAAAAAAACAGCTAAAATTAGCAGAAAAATAACTACAAAGGTTAGCTGAAACACAGAAAAAGCTCAATTCAGCAGGAAGAGGCTGAAAGGAGCAAAAAAAAAGTTAAAAAAAAAAAAAAAAAAAAAAAAGGCAGAAATGAGCACAAAGATGCTGAAATTTGTACAAAGCAGCTGAACAGCATTGAAGCAGAACAAAAGCTGCAATGAGCAGTAAAAAACTGTAAACAGCTGAAGTGTTTGAAAGATGTGAAAAGAGCTACATTCACTGTCAATGAGAAAAACATGGCCGACAAAGCTGAATGGTTCAAAAAAGTAAAAACTGCACAAATGCCAACAGTCAGAGCAGGAATGTCCTAAACGAGCCGAACGTTTTGAGACATGAATTGTGGAAATGGCGCAAAAATTGAGGAAGGAGTTCCGAGCCGAAAACTTACGGAGGAAAAACATATCTCAGTCGTGAGAATGATTCAGAAACATTCAGACATTGTAAATGTGAACAACATCGTTACTGATGAGCCGAGAGTTGTTTGTGTTGACAAATAAAGGGCTAGCATTCCTTACGCCCAGTGCTTAATTTGAAAACCAAACTACACCGGATCGCAAACAGCAGAGGTGGATTTTGAATAAAGTAGATGTCATTTCCTGCATTCTGGTGTACATTTGTATTTTAACGGGTTTGTAAACATCTACGTTTACCTACTTAAGCAAACACTTGATTCAATAACTAATATAGAGAGCAACAAGGAGTAGCCTGACCAACAGCCCTCCTTGTGTGACTAGAGCATACTCCACTTCTCTCAAGCATCCTAATGTAGCCCATGACTGAACTTTTAGGGGCAGAGACTTTTTCAAGGGTAGAAGCAGAAATGCTACTTGAAGGGGCAGCTCGTAAGTGGCTGTTGTATTTAAAATGAGTGTTTATGTAATTATTTTCCATTTACATAAACAATATAGGTTTTATTCGTTCCAAGCAGTCAAATTTGTTCATAACTTTATTATTGGTAAGCCTGAGAGTTACCGGATCCAAGCAAACAGTTACCGGAACACATTTTGTCAACATGAGAGAGTTCCTGGATCCTGTTCTGGCAGGATCCGGCTCAAATTAAGCCACGCTTACACCGATCTGGTCAAACTTGAAAAATATCTTCATGCACAAGCTCACGCAAAATTACCAGATTTTTTGCAACATGTCAGCACTCAGAGTATGGGTTAGAGAGGACTCTCGGCTACAACCAGCTGAAACTTTAGCTCAATCTCTATAAATCTGGCCAAGTTACAACCATTTTTAGGTGTTTGCTGATGCTGATGATATGTGTTTGGGATTAGAGTTTCATTTCAGTATTATCTGATATTTCATATAAAATCATTTTCTCACTTAAAGACTTACCGGAATATTCACAAACACCTTCTCCATCTCAGCCGAAGACAGAAACATGGCGAGTGGCGTCATGAAGTGCTGCAGGAGGAGGGAACAAAAGGAGACGTTGAGGGAACGGAGCTGCTTTCTGCAGTGAGAGAGTGGGAAAGTCATTTGGCGCCGAGCCGCAAAGAGCAGCGGTAAGCAGAAACAACCAGGACCGTCTGGGTCGCCGCAATAATCTCATTTTCAGAGTTTGCAATTTAATAATTTCCTCTCAGAGAAAAGGCCCGCCTCGAAGTCGGTTCTCCGTCTCCGCGGAGAGAGACCGAGCAACAAACTAAATCCCTCCGTCCGCCTCGTATCAGAAGTCATCTACGGCGCCTCCGCTGGGAAATCAGGCGAGGGCCTTTTGTAGACCGACACAGAGGAAGGAGAGTCGCTGCAGCCGGAGGGGGTTTAGTTGGGCCTCCAGCAGTGTTGTGAAAGTGCAGAGTCAGGTGAAAAGCTTCCAGAAGGAAAGAGGTCCGTTAATAGTTTCTTTTGAGGCGCTTTCTTCAGCTTTAGGTATTATTCTTTAGCGGCGGCTAATTTCAAAACTAAAAGCTAACGTAAAACATAATTCAGCTCATTTCTTTTTAACGAGACTAGTTTCGTATTTTAAAGTGTTAAAGAGGAGCAAGCGGCTTCAGTAAACTTTTTATAGTGGAATTAAATCCACCCAACGGTTGATTTTTGGTCAGAAACTGTTTAAAACGCTGATAAACGTTGATTTTAAGGTGAAAAAACATTTAGATTAAAAAAAAAACTTGTCTGGAAACTTTTATATTCCACCACCTTTGGTCCTCATCCACAGATTGTGGAAATGAATTTAATTAAATTAGGAAACAACAACCATATTAAAAAGTTATTAGAAAGTTTCTGAAGGAATTTGATCAGCGTTGTAAGAATTTATGCTAAACACGTTTTGATTTTTACTGAATAAAAAAGGTAAAGGAAACCAAGATTAAAAAACCATAAAGCTACAGCAGGTAGATTTATGTTTATGGGGTAATAGAAGTGCTTATATTGGGGCATAATGGGACAATTGTCACGATACATCAGTTTGCTGGTGCTAAGCAAAGGTTAGGGTTTTTTCCCACTATGGAGTATGCCATTTGTGGGAATCAGTTTTGTTTGTAGGTGGCTCCTCTGATCGAAGAAGTCATTTGGATGAAGGACGAAACGTCTCAGCAAAAAAAGAAACCGTCCAGATGACCTGACTGAACATTGTTGGATGTCACCGATACAGATACCGACATATTGGTATATCGATATATCGGCCCAAAAATATCGTCCTTGCCGATATATCAGTCGGACTCTACAAAATATACATAAAAACATGTGAACCCTCGTGACTCTGAAGTCACCATGGTAACCTCACACCTGTGTTTGTCACTCTCTGACCACCAAGTTAAAAAGAGGCAGCCAGAAACGCCGACTGAAAATAAGGCGCTGTGGGAAAACCACGTGTCAGATCTGAAAGTTTCTAGAGCTGTAAGCAACAGAAGACTCTGACGGGCACACGTGGGGATCTTTATGTGTTTAAAGTGTTTTACAAAGGAGATATAACAAGTTAAAGAACGCCTCCACTTCCAGGAAGTGTACAGTTTGAGCTTAAATGTAGCTGAACCTGTGGAAGCTTGGCTGTGCGCTGTCTGCATTCTGGTGGAACTCCAAGGAAAACCGTCGGCCCTACAGCGATGAGGGTCACACCAAGTGAAAGAAGATGCAAATACTGATGTTTTGACGTATAATTTGTAGAGCCCGCCGACATATCGGTAGTAACGATATTTTAGGCCGATATAGGTGTTTGGTGAAATATCGTATCGGTGATAATTGTCCCAATGTGCGCTGATATAAACACTTAATTTTCACCCCTAAAATGCTGTTGAGTCGTGTCTCTACTTGCAAAAGACGTAACTGTTTAATGTTTGTTAAAACAGGTTTAAAAGTAGCTCTTTCCTTAGATTCATGGGGGTGGATAAAGCTAAAAAAAATTCATCCAATAAATCACTTAAGGGCATTAGCCTGCCCTCTCCTAATTTTGTATCGGCGATAGCCAACTTTTCCATATCGGTTGGTCTCTGATAATTGGAATACTTTACCAAAAAAAAAGAGTTGTGGGAGAAAAGAGAAACGATCTGAACATTTTAGACGGCTTAAAAGCTACGGTGTGACATCACCTTTGATTGTGAAACTAAAACTGGGATTGTGCAAAAATAAAACAACAAAATGCAAGTTCAAAAACAAAAAAATTCATGTGTATGCCTCTTTTATGATTGTTTATTGTTGTCGTTGTCATCACTCTTTGTTAAAATCAGGTCTCTCTTGTACACGAGTCCCCGAGGCTCAATGGGATTAACCTGCATAAATAAAGTTTGAATGAAAAATTTATTTTTCTTTAATTCTGATCATGTTTATGCTTTTTGTTTTGTTCCCATTTAACACACGGTCATCAGATCTGGTTTAGTATTTCATTCTTTCTCACCGAGTTGATGCTTTTTTGTTACTTTTCCTTGACATTTGACACAAGGTGATCTGAGTTAGTATTTCACTGTTTCTAATGATGTTTTATATGTTTATTCCATGTGCTGTAAATATATCTTGTTACTTTTTATTTGATGCTGTGACCTTTTATATTAAGCACTTTGGTAACAGTTTCTGTTTAAATGTGCTACATAATGTAAATAAATCTGACTTGACCTGTAAAGTCCAGCGTTTTGAGATCCGTTTGAATTTTGAACAATGTTTTTCTGGGACGTTTCAGAAACCGTCGAAAGGGAAACGTCTGTTTGAAGCTGGAGTTTTGGTCTCACAGGGGCGACTTTTACAGCTGTTTTCTTCGTTATGCAAACTCTTCTGGGTACAGCATGGACTGTAACATCATCCCGCCTCGTGTTTCTGGGTTTACGTTTATGGGAATGTTTGCAACTTTTCCGAATCCAGAACATGATGTATATCAGATGAAACGTCTCAGCCGGTTTAATGTCCTCTGGAGGACAACCATACCTTCTCTATAGACTCCAGGGTCTCTGCGTATTTCTCCTCGGTCTGCCTGATTTCTGTCAAACAGCAACTCCTGATGTCGGTCTCCACCTGCCTCTGAAACGCCTACACACACACACACACACACACACAGGGCCTGGTTAGCATGTGTCAGCACTGTGGGCTGTCAAACCGTCGAGCCTCTGAGCAGATGTAGTCGATCCAAACCTTTCAGCAAGGTCAAAGGTCACGCACGCTCGCTAAGAGACCGTCTGCCGCTCCTGAGAGAACAGTTTGGTTGGTTTACTCACCAACTGGACAAGAAAAGACAAAGTAGCTGCGGTTCCAACAGACGGTACTTACTGTGGTCCTGAAGGCGCATGTGTCGCATGACGTGCATAAATTAATTTACGACTAAAAATGATAAACTATAAAGGTCAGCGAGTGTTAAGCATGCCTTCAACAAATCCTAGGCCTTTACTTTGGTTCTGTTCGTATTGGACTTGTGATTTGTCACTGTCTGACTTTTATTTAAGTTAGTTCAGCTTTTAATTAACGGTCGGCTGGATTTTTTTTTACTTTTATCCTATTTATAAAATTTTACTATTATTTACAAAATCATGGCACGTTCTTCTTCTCTTTTGTAATCTACTTTAGCATATTTGCCATTAAGGCTCTTGCCTACCATTTGACGTTTAAGTGATAAACTTATATTAGTATTAATCTTGTAAATATTTACAAGTGAATTAAAAAGATGTTTGTTCCTTTGTTTTTGTAACAAATGCATGTAAACAGTGTTACTTGTGGTGTATGTTGATCTATTCACAGTGTAATGTGCTCAAAGCAATAGAATGCAATGTTTGGTGTAGTTATGAGGTTTAGTCACTAGGGGGCAGTGTTGCACTGGTCAATATCAAGAGTTGTTTTTTTATTTTTTATTTTGGTTCTTCCTGGTTTGTGCTGGAACTGGACTGAAAATCCATGAGTAGGAAAATGTTTCTTGTGATAATGGTATGTCCACACAAGTTGTTAAACTATGTTTGTATAATAACATTTAAGTGTTAACCAGTTGGTAATTGAACCAGATTGTGCGTTGCTGTAATGGATGGTGCAGAAGGCCTGTGTGTTGTGTGGCTGCCATATTCCCTGGTGTCCATTGTGAACTTTAGTTTAACAACTTTAGGAAACTCTTTGGAATAACTCACTGCCATAATTTATTTAATTTATTTTTATTTTTCAAGATGGCAGATTTTCTTGTGCAGATTAAATCTGGGTTTATTTGCCACAAACACACTGTAAAGAGAACTGTTAAGACTTTTGCACGGTTATTTGAGGAATAAGAACGAAGAAAAGAGCAAATTACTGCGTTCTTTATTTATTATTTTGTTGTTTTGTCTCTTGCAAACAATAAAGGGATGCAAAATAAAATATAAAAAAAACAGTAATTGTGCACTGTGAAGCAACCGACTTTCCCAGGCTACATTAGCACTTAGCTACAGTTTAGATAAGTTTCAATTTCAGCTACTGTTGTGCCAATTTTAGCATTTAGCTATTGTGGTGCTTATTTCAACTTGAGTGTTCATTCTGTCTAGTTTTCTGCTCATTTTAGTTGTTCTGCTGCTTTTAGCTTTTAGCTTGTGTTCTGCTAATTTTAGCCTCTGTTCCATTATAATTTTGTCAGTTTTAGCTACTTCAGACAAAAACTTTCAGCAAATTTTAAAAATGTCATTCAGCGTGTACGCTCCATTTTCACGTCGTGATGATCTCCCTGTTTTGTGTTAAAAGCAGAAACTTCAGAATATTTTTAAGAAAATGACTTAAAATTTGCCTGGACGTCTGATTTGTCTCATTTGTTTTGACAAACGCCAACTTGTCTTTCTTTCTTTTAATTTTATTTCTAATTTTTGTCCTGTTCTCCAGCTACTAAAAGTCATAGTACACCATTCCTGAATGAACAGCATTTTGTAATGTATAATTTGTGTTTTATTTCAATCCCAGCATGATGAGACACAGGACAAATATTTAAAAAAGATAGTAATGGGGGTGTTTTAATGCCATGTCACCTTTATAAAAAATAAAATAAAATAACACAGAATTATGGCCTGATTTAAAGTGGAGTTGTTCTTTAGCTCAGATGGTGACAGTGTAACAATGTCACCATCTAAATCAAAACAGCATAAACAATATATTTAAAAAAAAGAGGATTTAGCAAAATAAGCTAAATGTATCAAAATGGTATCTAAAAACTAAAAGTAGCAGAGCAGTAGCTGAAAGCTAAGAGGCTAATCTCTTTCTTAAAGCTGCAACTGTAGCTAAAAGTATCATAATGCTAGCCAAAATATCAAACGGCTAGCTAGATGCCAAAGTAGTAAAAGGTTATCTGAATGTGTAATAACAAAAGGACTGATGAATGTAAAAAAAAAGTAGTAGAAAAAATGAATTTAAGTAATTTAAAGAAGAAAAATATTGCTTTCTGAAAACTGTCGCAAAAAGCTAAAAGCATCAAAAGGCTAGCTAGAAAATAAAAGTAGCAAAATGCTAAAGATTAAGAAACAAGCAAAAAGCTACTAAAATGTAACAAATGGCTAGCAAGAATCTAAAAGTAGCAAAACTCAGCAAATAAGGGTAACCAAAAGACAAAAGTACCAAAAGGATAGCTAAAAGTACCAAAATGCTAGCTATAAACTAAAAGTAATAAAAGGCCAGCTAAAAGTCAAAGGTACCAAAATGCTAGCTATAAACTAAAAGTAATAAAAGGCTAG
>NC_056517.1:34551549-34557913 GCF_014905685.2 Nematolebias whitei
ATGCTAGCTATAAACTAAAAGTAATTAAAGGCTAGCTAAAAGCTAAAAGTACCAAAAGTTAGTCTAAAAGAGAAAAAAGGCAAAAAGTTAACAGAATGTATTAAAAGTCCAGCTGAGAGCTGTAACGGTGTCACCGTCTGTCTCTGTTTTCAAGTCTCACGCACCGGAGGAGGGACGACTTCGGTCTTCATCAGGTCCTCGTAGATCTCTCCACCTTCCTCGTCATCGTAGACGCAGTCGTAAAGATCCTCCTCATCCTCCACCAGGTTCTCGCTGCGGCACACGGGACAGAGCGTGTTACTGTCGTCACATGATGTCACCGTTCTGCTTTCAGTAACTTGCCTTTTATTGCTTTGTGTTAAATCTCGTTAGCTGAGCACAATCCACGAGCGTGAAAGAGGCTCGGGGAGACGAGAAGCTTTCATGTTTCGGCTCAGACTGAAGTCTGCAGCGCAGCGTGGAGGCCGACATGATGGGATTCAGAATAATTCTGCTGTTTCATTAAATCAAAATCCACAAAACATGGAGATCATTCAAAGGACCGACAGCCGAAAGGCTGCATGTTTACCAGGACAGCAAATAAACTGGGACGTGGGTAATAACTGGAGATTTAGCTGTTTGTGTGGAAATAGTGAAGCTGCTGAATGACTTCACTCAGATTTACTGCAGAAGCTGAAGTTTAGATGTTAAAACCAAAATATGCAAAGAAACAAAAGTAGCAAATTACAAACTACTAATAACAAAACACTAGCTAAAAGCAGCAAAATGATAACTAAAAGTTAAAAGTAGCAAAAGGCTAGATGGAAACTAAATTAGTAAAAGGTTGACTGAAAGCTACATCAAAAGGATGGCAAAAAGCTAAAAGTAGCTAAATGTTATCAGACTAAAAGTAGCAGAGCAGTAGCTGAGCATCAAGTAGCAAAATGCCAGGTGAAGGCTACAAGTAGCAGAAATGTATCGAAAAGTAGCAAAAGCTAGCTAAAATGGCTAAATGCTAGCTAGATGCTAAAATAGCAAAAGGTTAGATAAAAGTAGCAAATGGTATCTAAAAACTAAAAGAAGCGAAGCAGTAGCTGAAAGTAGCAAAAAGCCAGCTAGCAGCTAAAATAGCAAAAGGTTGTCTAAAAGCTAATTTTAGCCAAAGGATAGACAAATGTAACAAGTAAAGTCTGGCATCCACAAGAAAGGAGCACATTTACTGAGAGATATCCGAGATGATGGCACACCATGACTACATCCAGACTTCTAGGCAGTAAAGAGATGAGCTAAAGAAACTGAAGTCTGATTGTAGGGCGATTAAGAACCACAATGGGTGGAGTGACTCAAACACAAAAAAGGCCAGTTACGATCCTCTTTGCATTAATGACCCCGCCCACTTTGCATCACTGATCCTGCCCACTATGTATCAATGACCCCGCCCACTTTGCATCAATGATCCCGCCCACTTTGTTTTGATGATCCCGCCCACAGAGCAGTGAAACAGGTCAGTCTCCACTGTAGCGGCAAATCATCTCTTCTGAGAAGAACCGAGTGGAGCCTCACTTACCAATGGCAAATCTGCATAGATGTATCAAAAGGCAAGCGAGAAGCTAAAAGTAGCAAAAGGCTAGTTTGGACCTATGGGCCGAGGCTTTGCGTTAATGAGGGAGTTGCCCCAGTCTATGGTGGTGAAAAACGAGCTGAGCTCTCAGATTACAGGTCCATCTAATATTCAACCTTCACCAGAGGTCATGAGGTACAAATCAAAACAGAAAGAAGATCTCAGAATGGTTGGTAGATGTTTAGTAATCGGGACACGATGATCCAAAAGTCTTTAATCAGTGACCAGTCGTCGTAAGTTGGGACTTCCCGGCTCAAGTTTAGGTGCCTTTTAAACCACTCGGGAAGATCTCAAATCCAAGTGGATCCCTTCATAGGGTCAACCTTTGAGACAGGGTGAGGGTCTCTGTTTCCCTCCAGAGCGCCCCCCCCCCCAGACGAGCAGAAAATGGATGTGCTTACTGTTTGCAGTGAGGGATGAGTCGTTCGTGTTTTATGAGTATTTAGTCTTTTTGGATAACAAACACTCAACTTTCCAAGGCGTTCCAAAACCCGTAAATATCTCAGCACTTGTATGTATTCCCTGGTGAACTGGCCCTCTCTTCACTCCCACAGACAAACTGGTTTCTGCTGATCTGCAAAACTAACTGGTAAAACCCCATCCTACCTCTGTCTGTTACTCAGTATCTGTAGCAACATGTGGACCCTCTGCTCCAGCAGCTACCCTGTCTATCCTTAAAGCACGCGCCTCATTTGGTCGTTCACCATTTCATTTATCTGCTGCTAACGACTGGAACCATCTATAAAAAACTCAGACTGACTACTTTTGTCCCATTTGCATTGTTTAAAATCTCAGTGAAGGCATCATTTGTTGACCGCTGCACATCCTTTTAGCAATTTCCTCCTCGATCTCTGTTGTTGCTCTCTTGTAGCATGTGCCAGCTCTTTATCATCTCACATGGTCTGTACAGTTTGATGTTTGACTGTCCGTTGTTTATATGTTGTCCGACTGCTGTATTTGCTGCCTCTTGGCCAGGCCGTCATTGTAACTGACAGTTTCTTCTCAACTAACAAACCTGGTTAAATAGAGGTCAGAGTAATTAATAAATCCACAGAAATTGGCTTCTGTTTCATTTGCAACTGATAAATCTGCAAAACTTTCAGAAGTTTGGATCGAACAGCGACTGAAAAAGCAAATGATTAAAGCACAATCCCACACAACTTGTGGTTAGCTGAGAAAGTGTGGGGTGAGCTCCTACTGGGAGACATTAAGAGGTGGCTGCCTTCCAGTCCACACCCAGGGAACAAATGGTCCCTCAATCACATCCAGTTCATTTGTAAGAAAACTGGAGACTAAATTAACTAAAGACTTTCTGTTAATCGTCTCTGTGAGTTTCTAGGAACCAACAAATGGATGTTTAACCAAAAAACTGGAAATCTTTTAGCGAATGTTTGTGGAAAAAGAGGAGAAACGTACTCTATTAGGTCCTCCAGGTGGTTGTAGATGTCCTCATCTTCTACGCTCTCCTCGGTAGGAAAAGGCCTGAGAAGAAATCAGACAGATCAGAAGACTTGCAGTCATGGGAAAAAGAAAGTTGTCCTTTCATTTCTAGGGTTTGTGTATCAGGATGTAATTAAATTAATCTTGTCTAGAGTGGTGGGCACAGTTCCACTAGCAGCCAATTAATTTTTATTAAGTGGATCAGCATTTTGGTTAACTTCGTAAAACGTAAGCGGAATTAGTTTCCGCTAAATTAAGTTTTGCCAACTTTAAGTCTGCTAACAAAACTCAGAAGCCTGTTCCTGTTTGATGTGGGCGTGCCTCAAAGAGTGCGCAAGGCACGCTACTGGCTTACAATGTGAACACGTGACAAGACGTGATTGGTCGACGAAGCAATAGCTAAAGGCGCGTTATTGGCTTACAATATGAACACGTGACAAGGCGTGATTGGTCGACGCAGCAATAGCTAAAGGCGTGTTATTGGCTTACTACGTGAACACGTGACGAGGCGTGATTGGTCGACGCAGCAATAGCTAAAGGCGTGTTATTGGCTTACTACGTGAACATGTGACAAGACGTGATTGGTCGACGCAGCAATAGCTAAAGGCGTGTTATTGGCTTACTACGTGAACACGTGACGAGGCGTGATTGGTCGACGCAGCAATAGCTAAAGGCGCGTTATTGGCTTACTACGTGAATATGTGACGAGACGTGATTGGTCGACGCAGCAATAGCTAAAGGCGTGTTATTGGCTTACTACGTAAACGTGACGAGACGTGATTGGTTGACGCAGCAATAGCTAAAGGCACATTATTGGCTTACTACGTGAATATGTGACGAGACGTGATTGGTCGACGCAGCAATAGCTAAAGGCATGTTATTGGCTTACTACGTAAACGTGACGAGACGTGATTGGTTGACGCAGCAATAGCTAAAGGCACATTATTGGCTTACTATGTGAACATGTGACAAGACGCGATTGGTCGACGCAGCAATAGCTAAAGGTACGTTATTGGCTTACTACGTAAACATGTGACGAGACGTGATTGGTCGACGCAGCAATAGCTAAAGGCACGTTATTGGCTTACTACGTAAACGTGACGAGACGTGATTGGTTGACGCAGCAATAGCTAAAGGCACGTTATTGGCTTACTACGTGAACACGTGACAAGACGCGATTGGTCGACGCAGCTTCAACTGGAAGGAGACAAAGACGTGTGACGCAAACTGAGCGACAGTCGCCTTGGCGGTCAGGAGTTTAGCATTAACTTCTGCTCTTTTTTTTTTTACATGTTTAGCGGTTTAGCATTAGCAAAGTTAATTTTTTTTGTTTTGCGGAATATGAGTTAGCGAAGCAAAATTTTTGGTTAGCTGTCTCCACCACTGCTGGTCTTTATGGGTTTTATAGTTATGTAAATCTCAAAGGCACAAAACCACAAGTTTCACTGAGTCATTATCTATGGAACAAAAACTGGACCTTGCCCCTGATCCTGGAACTAGAACCTCCTATAGCAACCAAAACTCCCAGAAGTACTTTTCGGCATAAGACTCTAACATGATTGTAGAGGAGTTTTGTCCCACTCTTCTTTCCATTGTTCTGTTCGGTGAGGTTTCTGCTCGGCTCTCTTAAGGTCCCACCAAAGCATTTCAGTCAGGTAAAGGTTCTGGACTGTAACTGGACCATAGCAGCACCTTAGTTCTTTTCTTTTTGGCCCGTTCCATTGTAGAGTAGTTGCTGTGTTTGGGATCATTGTCCTGTTGGACCCAGTTTGGTCCAGTCTTCAGCTGTTGGACTCTAGAACGAGGAGTTTGTGGTCCACTCAGTGACTGCACAAAGCCCAGATCATCAGCCCTCCACCACCATGGCTGCTGGTGTGAGGTTTTTGCTGCAGTGCATTCTGGGTAAATTTTGTCTCAAACATCTTGTGGTTGCTTCACATGAAACTTTACAAACATAAGTCAAGCTGCCATGTTGTTTGTAGAGAGAAGGGACTTTCTGCTGGGACCCTTTAAAACAAGCCATGACCTTTGACCTTCATCCTGCTAACTGAGGCCTGTAGAGTCCGAGCTGGACCTCAGTCCTCTGAGCACTGCACAGTCTAACCTTCGGGGGGCATTTCCTAGGAGCTGTCTTAAATGTTTTCCACTTGTGAATAATCTTTCTCTCTGTAAAATGATGAACTCCAAATAGTTTGGAATTGACCTTTGACCCTTCTCAGATAGATGGGCAGGAATAACTGCTTCCCTTGGACTCATTGCTGATGTCTTTCCACCTTGGTGCTGTGTGCTCCGGCGCAGCAAAAACTGCTGCTTTTCTCGAGGTGGTCCCACTGATGATGCTCCTGGTTGATCCTGAACCTCTGAGACCCTGGAACCAGTTCTCCACTCACAATCTGTTGGTGCTTCTGTTCTCTTTAGGTTCTGATCTGTAAAAACCCAACTGAAGCAGGACGGACTGTTTTCCTACTTAGTTCTCAGAACCTTCTGTTACAGACATTTCATGGGTCACGTCAACACACCTGATTCCTGTCTGTAGTGCGAGACTTGTGTGGGAAAGTTTGGATAACGTGTCCATAACCTGAAACAAACAAAAAACATGTTACGTCATCGCTTCTAATAAAAGGTGTTGCGCTGCATTTATAAGAAGTGACACCAGAGGGCAGCATTCTCTAACATTTCTGACGTGGCTGTGTTTCCGTTTGTGATTAAATTTATGTCAGATTGTGCATTGAACATGTTAAGTGTTATTTTTTAATTCTGGATAGAGTTTAAAGTCAAAGCGTTTAGCAGATTTGTGTTTATAAACCATAATGAAAAGGAGAGGGGGGGGCTGCTTCATGCACGCAGAAAGCATCAGCATGAGGGATCGATCGTGATAACTGGAAGTACGACCCATAATTCCACTCTGCCTCGCTCAGGCCCGCCGCTGCCCTTGACCTTTGCTTGACCTTTGCTTTGCTCACATGTCTGTGTGAACTGACGGGAAACAAACCACCGAGTTCATCTGACTCTGGTTCTGTTCATCACTCTCTTCTCCATCTTTTTGGATGTATCTGCCCTGAAGCGTCCTCTCCCCTGATCAATACCCATCCCCCCCCCGGTTAAATGGCGTAAACGGAGCGTTAACGAGCGCAGAATCCTGTTTTCTGCCAACGTCCTTAAAGATGCAAACCGTAGAGCTCGCCCTGCACGGACCTTTAAAAACCCAGAGCTGAGTTCATCGGCTGGTCTGAAGGGAACGTTAGTGGAGAGCAGCTGAGCGGTGGGAGGATGCAGCGTGTTTGTAATGGCAGCAGCGGGGGGCGGGGGGGGGGGGACTACACG
>NC_056517.1:34558013-34562329 GCF_014905685.2 Nematolebias whitei
GGGGGGGGGGGGGGGGGGGGGGGGGGGGGGGGGGGGGGTGTTGGATGTGGGGGTGGGGGGGGGGGGGGGGGGGGGGGGACTACACGACACCATGCGAGGTGTGATTATGTCATACAGGCACATATGGACATTTAAATGAAGCTGCAGCAGAAAATACACTTCTAGAATAAAACATGGAAGCTTTTACTTTTTATGTTATTTTAAAGAAAATGAAGAAGCCATCATTTCAAACCTTGTTCTTACATTTAGTTAGACTCCGCCCCCTTTTAACCATCGACACTGTGTTTTATGATTGTTGTATTATTTCATGCAACTGATTTTTCGTGTCTGTGTTACAGGTCTCTCCTGTAAATGAGACTGCCCGTCTCCGAGAGATAACCTGTTTAAAGAAAAGTACTGCGTGTGCTGTGTATGACTCTCAGCTACTACTACCACCAATTTTAGCACAGAACCAGTAAAAGTCATGGGGATAAAGCCATTTTTGTGTTAGCTAATGACGATTAGCTGTGGTGGCCATCTTAAACTGGATTGTCTCCAAATGGAAAAGAGTTGTAACTGTGTATCCAGCGTTTCATAAAAATCCATCCAGAGGATTATGAGATATTTTGCTAACAGGCAAACAGGGTTGAAACGGTTAATGCCACGGTTTTAAGCGCAGATCTTGAACAATGAGCAGCCTTTGAAATATATGTTGGGGATGATTCTCAGCTACTACCACACCCACTTTTAGCTCCACATCTGTAAGACTGACTGACTATTAGCCATTCTTTTGTTTTTTTAAGGTCAGTTGGCCGTGGCGGCCATCATTCTTTTAGCGGCCGAAGAGAACCTCTCTGACCCGGGAACACCTTGGAGTCCCCCAGGAGGAGCTGGGGAGTGTCAGGTCTGGGTTTCTCTCCTGGACCTGCTGCCTCTTCGACCCCACCACAGATGAAGGTAGAAGATCAATTTGAAATGGATAACAACGATTTTAATCTCATTAGATGATTTTTTTTTGTTCTGTTTTTTTAAGCTTACATTTAGCAAGACTGAAAATATGTCACAATTTCAAACGGCTAATAAACCCCTGTAAGATCATGTATGTGGGGGTATAGGGTCCAGCTCAGTCATGTTCTGATGATAAAAGCTGACAGGCCCGTTTGATGGAGGCTAATGAACCCGTTGGACCACAGCTGCACGGCTGAACCGAGCGGATCGTGGCCACAGTCCAATTAGAGCAGGAGGGGGGTCGAGTTGGTGGACAGAATTTCTCGGTGCAGCCGGGGGGGCGGAGGGATTCCTTCCCTGCTCTTTACAGATGATGTGGTCCTGTTGGCGTCATCGTGCCGTGATCTCCAGCTCTCACTGGAACGGTTCGCAGCCGAGTGTGAAGCGGCTGGGATGAGAATCGGCACCTCCAAACCTGAGGTCATGGTCCTCAGTCGGAAAAGGGTGGATTGTTCTCTTCAGGTCGAGGGTGAGGTTCTGCCTCGAGTGGAGGAGTTCAAGGATCTCGGGGTTTTGTTCACGAGTGAGGGAAGAATGGAGCGTGAGATTGACAGACGTATTGGTGCAGCATCTGCAGTATTGAGGACTCTGTGCTGGTCCGTTGTGGTGAAGAGGGAGCTGAGGTGTAAGGCAAAGCTCTCTGTTTACTAGTCGGTCTCTGTTCCTGCCCTCACCTCTGGTCACGAGCTCTGGGTAGTGACTGAAAGAATGAGATCACAGATACAGGAGGTTGAAACGAGTTTCCTCTGCAGTAGCTGGACTCTCCCTTAGAGACAGGGTGAGAAGTTCAGTTATCAGGAGAGACTCGGAGTAGAACCGCTGCTCCTCCACATCTAGAGGAGCCAGTTGAGGAGGTTTGGGCAACTGGTAAGCATGGCCCCATGGTGCCTCCCTAGGAAGGTGGAAGAGGATGGATGGATGAATGGATGGATGAATGAATGGATGGATGGAAGATGGATGAATGGTTGGATGGATGGAAGGATGGATGGATACATGGATGATGGATGGAAGGATGGTTGATGGAGGGATGGATGAATGGTTTGATGGATGGATAGATGGATGATGGATGGAAGGATGGATGGATGATGGATGAATGGATGGAAGAATGGTTGGTTGGATGGAAGGATGGATGGATGGATGATGGATGGATGAATGGATGGATGGAAGAATAGTTGGTTGGATGGAAGGATGGATGGATGGATGGATGGATGGATGGATGGAAGGATGGATGGATGGAAGGATGGATGATGGAAGGGTGGATGGATGGATGATGGAAGGGTGGATGGATGGATGATGGAAGGGTGGATGGATGGATGATGGAAGGGTGGATGGATGGAAGGATGGATGGATGGATGGATGATGGATGGATGGAAGGATGAATGATGGATGAATGATGGATGGTTGGATGGATGATGGGTGGATGGAAGATGAATGATGGATGGTTGGATGGATGATGGGTGGATGGAAGATGAATGATGGATGGATGGATGGATGGATGGATGGAAGGGGGCGTGTCTGTCCAGCAGAAACCAGCCACCATGAAGCTGCTTCACATCAGAACGATGAACTCCGTTTCTTCTTTCTTCACTAAAACACAGAGAACGTCTGAACGCTCCCAGTTCGAACAATCTGACCGCTCCCAGTTTGAACCCAGCATGTTGTCCCAGTTTCTCCTCACAGCTTTTCTTTTCTTTCTTCTGAACGAGCATCTAAAAATAGAGCAGAGCGAGGTTCTCCAGCGGAACACACGCAGCTGATCAGATCGTAGGTTTCACTGAAACCAGGCGAAATGTTGCAGCTTCCAGCTCAAATCTCCTTCGGCTGCTTTCCACAATCAGATCCGACCTTTTGATGTGAAAGTCGGATGGTTCGCTCATCAGGTGGATTATATTTTTGTCCCGCGGTGTCGGATGACCTGATGTCTCCGTTAAGATGAAATCCTTCACACGGCAGCGTTGCCTTCTGTCTGCAGGACGTGCTTCTTAAAGCGTTCATGAAAGGCAGGAAGCTCCATGTTTTCATCCTGAAGGTTCTTCCATCTCCTTTAGCTCCTGTCGAACGTTCTGCTGCGACACTTTGGAGAAAACAAATGTGATGAACTACCAGTTTCCATTCCAGCGTGTATAAAAAGGCAGCAGGGACTTCCTGTCATCGTGGAGGGAGTTTTGTCTTCTGCTCGTATTCTGATTTACGACACGCTGACACTTGTCTGAGCGTGTGTGCATTAATTTTAATCCACCCAGAGCCAGAGAAGCGTTGATTGAGACGAGCTGATGTTTGACCGTCGGAGCCAGAGCTCGTTACGGCTCACCGTGTGTAATTAGTATGTTTGGATTTTCAGCTGATTAGAAGCTGAACGTTGGCCATCGCTCCTCCGATTTTACTGCATTTTTTTCTCCCCGTCACTTTGCTAATCGAACACTTCATCGATCGTTCATGCACACGCTCATTCAGAGTGCAACTTGAGCAGCGTTACAGGAAACGGGGACAAACGTGACTTTAAGGTTTTCTAATCGGCGTGATGAACCTCGGTCTCAAATCTCTGGAAGACTCCAACAAGGTTCCTTCAAAGAGGTCTCTGTATTTTCCTCCATCCGGTGTTTCGTTTCCCAGTCCCAACTGGAAACAATCCCACAACATGATGCTGCCACCACCGTGCTTTACTTTGATGAAGGTGCTCTCAGGTTGATAAGAGGATTGTATTGATCTCAGACATGGTGCTGTCTTTGATGTCTCATCTGACCACAGCACAGGTCCAGTAGTGGTCCTACAGACTGGTCTTATAGTGGTCCTACAGACTGGTCCTATAGTGGTCCTACAGACTGGTCCTATAGTGGTCCTACAGACTGGTCCTATAGTGGTCCTACAGACTGGTCCTATAGTGGTCCTACAGACTGGTCTTATAGTGGTCCTACAGACTGGTCTTATAGTGGTCCTACAGACTGGTCCTATAGTGGTCCTACAGACTGGTCCTATAGTGGTCCTACAGACTGGTCCTATAGTGGTCCTACAAACTGGTCCTATAGTGGTCCTACAAACTGGTCCTATAGTGGTTCTACAGACAGATCTTGTAGTGGTCCTACAGACTGGTCCTATAGTGGTCCTACAGACTGGTCCTATAGTGGTCCTACAAACGGGTCCTATAGTGGTTCTACAGACAGATCTTGTAGTGGTCCTACAGACTGGTCCTATAGTGGTCCTACAGACTGATCTTGTAGTGGTCCTACAAACTGGTCCTATAGTGGTCCTACAGACTGGTCTTATAGTGGTCCTACAAACTGATCCTATAGTGGTCCTACAGACTGGTCCTATAGTGGTCCTACAGACTG
>NC_056517.1:34562339-34579654 GCF_014905685.2 Nematolebias whitei
TATAGTGGTCCTACAGACTGGTCCTATAGTGGTCCTACAGACTGGTCTTATAGTGGTTTTGTTTTTCTTCCCTCCCTCCTAAATGACCCCATCTCTACAGCGTAGAGGAGTGAGGTCATTCCTGCTGTCCAGGTAGATCAATTCAACATCTATGAAGGCCCTGCCGGACACACACTCACACCAGCTCACACACCCTCAGGGGCACATCCTCAGCATCCTTCACTCCAGCCCCCACCTCTTGAATGAGTAAAGTCACTAACAGCGGGGCTGGTTGCTCATGTGATCACACGTTTGCACGGTTTTCGCACATAAAGCGAACAGAGTGATGCAACGCATCTGATGTGCCAAATCTGAGCTCCGTAAACAAGCAGATGAAGGCAGACCCTGCCGTCCTGATGGGGAGCAGCACGTAATTCGGTGTGACACATGGGACGGGGGGAGAAAACACCCACTGAGGATTTCAGCGCTTTCAACTCTTTCAGTGGATCTCCGATCAAAGGAGCGCAATGTCTAGAACAGATGCCCGTGCTCCTGTAATATCAGATCTTACCTCTAAATGAGACTTGTAAAGTTACACAAACCATTTTTTATTACACAATCATACATTTGAAGTACAGGACATTAAAGGCACTGATGGCTAACGTTGATTAGCCGTGGCAACCATCTTGAATTGGGCTGACTCCACAAGTTAATTAGTTGTAGATGTGCAGCCAGTGATTATTTCATTAAAAGTTTCATTAAAGTCTGTCTGCTGGATTATTTCACGCTCCAGCTGCTCAGATGTGATTCAAGCAGAGGATGCACCATCTTGTGCTTTGGTTTCTTCTTGATTTACAACATTTCTGTTTGAAAGTAGACCAAGCTCCAGACAGGGCTGTGGATCATGGTGCACCTGGCACAGCAATTCATTGTGGTACTTTACATGTCAGCCCTTAATTGGTGCATCCATCTATGCTGGATTATGATTTTTGAGCAGAACGATACCCAACAAACCCTCACTACCATAAACCCAAATCTCAGTTGAATATGGTAAGCAGACCGAGCTAACTGGCTCGAGGCATAAAACACCTGGAAAGAAGAATTTTCCAATTTTTCCATTCCGGTAAATAAACACAACCAGTCAGTCGCTGGTTTTTAAACCCCACAATGAAGCACCATCTTCACTGCTTTTATTGAAACGCTGTAGGCGATCGACACAACAGGCTGGAGTAAACAAAATAATTAAATCTGATTAGTTTTAAACTGCTAAATGTTCTTCTGTTCAGGTTAAAGCGCTCCTCTTGAAGTTCACAACATCAAGCCATAAAACCCAAGCAGAACAGTCCGATGAAACGGTACGCCCGTGTCCCCTGTCGCTGAGGGATTTGAACAGTGAATGTTTGTAGTTTTCGAGATGAGTATTTTTCTGGGCTGAAATTAAACAGGAAGTGCATCTAAACCTTAATGTTTTTGGTGCAAGATCTTCCAGTGGGTAGGAGTTACGCTGTAGAAGAACAGAGGCAGCTCAGAGTGACAGATACTGGCAGGTGGAGGGAGCAGTTTGATCCACCACCAGGTGCAATGGCCAGTTCATATGTACCTGTATATGGTGGTGGTCATCTTGGATTTTGAAGCAGCAATCCAATTTTCAGTAGGGACCTTTCTTACACCTATATGCAGCCTCATACCAAAAAGAACGCCGATACCTCAATTACTTTTTCAAGTTATTGAGCTTGCAAGATGGATAGATGAACAGACTGAGAGTGTTTGATGGGAGCACATATTAAAAAATTCTACTTCATTGTAACAAATGTCTTCAGATCTTGATCTGAGCAGCTGAAGCTCCAGCTACAAATAGCCAACGCAGCCCGTCACATCTATACGGCAGAGTGGGGGTTAGCATCATTTAGCATACCCTGGGGACACCCCACTGGAACTAGGAGCTTTCACTCTGTGGAGGTTCTACACACGAGTCACGCAGCTGGGAGCAGATGTATTTGTCAGGGAATTTCACTACAATAATTGAAAGCCACAAATTAAATTATGATGCTTGATTCTCCAATTAAAAAAAAAAAAAAGCTTGAAACCGTTTAAGACCAAAAACTGAGAGATGCTTTCACAAACTGAAATGAAAGGATGATCGCACAGATTTCAACAAGAATAGCCATCCATTACTTTCCTTTACACAGCTCGTTTCCATTCAGGGTCGCAGGGAGCTGGTGTCCATCTCCAGCAGTCACTGCTCAGGAGGAGGGGGGAACCCTGGACACGTCTCCAGTCCATCACAGGGACACATGGAGACAAATAAGACAAACAACTTTCACTGTTTCCTGCACCTAATGACAATTTAGAGTTGCCATTAAACCTACCATGCTCATTTTAAGTCTGTGGGAGGAAACTTCACATAGAAATGCCAGGAGGAGAACCTGCAACCTTCTTGCTGTGAGGCAACAGGTCTAACCACTGTTAGTAGCAACTTCAACAGCATCTGAGATTAAAGTTGGCATTCATCAGGGTTCATGTCTCAGCCCACTGTTGTTTATTGTTGTGATGAACGCAGTTACTGAGCTTATTAGGTGAGAAGTGCCGTGGGATATGTTGTATGCAGATGACCTAGCTGTGGCTGAAGATTCTGAAGTTAATCTACAAGATAGTTTCAGACGGTGGCAGCAGGCAAATGAGAGTAAAGGTTTGAAAATAACCGTAGCAAAAACAAAGACTATGGTCTGCTCGAAAGCTAACGAGACCTTAATGATAATAGAGGAAATGGACTGAAGCAGGTCGAACCGTTCAAATATCTGGGGTCAGTGATAAATGTCAATGGAAGCTGTGAAGAAGACGTTAAACACAGAATTGGTGCGATGTGGCAAAAATGGAAGGAGCTGACAGGAGTGCTTTGTGACAAATGGATGCCGATTCATATTAAAGGGAAAGTGTACAAGATGATGGAGCACCCAGTATTGCTTTATGGAGCTGAGGTATGGACATTAAAGAGAAAGGAAGAGGAACTCCTGGAAAGAACAGAAATGCGGATGCTACGTGGGATTCTACAAGTATCCCTCAAGGACAGACGGCGAAATGACGATATCAGAAAAGCGCTCGGCGTGGCATGCATCACGCATAAGATACAGGAATCAAGAATGAGATGGTATGAGCATGTGCAGTGAATGGAAGATGAAACAAGGTAAAAAGGCTATTAAACACAGACGTTTTCGGTCAACATATCAGGGGCTGGAAAAAGAAGAGGTAGACGGACATGATCCAGCGGGATATGAAGACACTCATCTCACAACAGACGATACATGAAACAAAGCAAAATGGAGAAGAAGAATCCATTTGGCTCTGAAAGGAGTGGGACCTACAGCCTCAAGGAGAGAGTAGCAACTTCAGACCCTTAACTGCAGTATACGCTCTCAACGATAATAATAATAATAATAATAATAATAATAATAATAATGCATTTTATTTGTTAGCACCTTTCAAAACATCCAAGGACACTTCACAACATTAAAAACACAAAATAAAACAATACATAATTCAGCTAAAATGATGCCTAAATGAGAATTTCTCTCACAGATATACATGCATGTGGGGTCTACTTCCCCGTCGTGCTTCCCCGTGGTGGCCCCCCTGCCGCCAGTGCATTGGCGGCTCTCGGCATCTGGGGCTGGGTGGTGGTACTCTGGAGGGGCGGGTTGCCGGCGAGGCCTATGGACTCGTCGCTGCAGCCCTCCTGGGGTTTCTGCATTGTGGCCACTGGGGATCACCCGGGGCTTCCCTTTGCTTTTCTCTGGGGGGTGCAGTTGTTCCTGTTCGGAGACTCCCGGAACTCTGGGCTTGGGGGCCGCTGTGTGTCTGTGGCTCCGGTCTTCCTTGTGTTACCATCGTGTCCTGTGGGGACGTGTCTGTGGGTCCCCACATCCACTATTGAACTTTTTTATGGAGAAACCTTATAGTGACAAGCATGCTCACACAGGTGTTTAGATCCAGGTGTTTATCAGATACACACTCAACTGGGTTGTGGTGGCCCTTACCCTTACCCTTGACCACTCGGAAGTACCACAACGCCCCAAGAAAAACATCCTCTACATGTACATGTATTACCATGTACTGTATAAAATACTTTCTAATGATGTTATAAGTATCATTATATATGTTGTTTGTTGTGGTTTCTCGGTTTTGTCTTTTTTTTTCTTGCCGCAGGTCTAGAGGCAGACTTCAATGATGTTGATTTGTGTTCTCTTTATAACTCTCTCTTATTCCTATCTCCTTCTTTCCCTTTTAACACTTCTCCCAGTTTTCTGCTTTGTTTTCTTCTTTGTTTTTCATCCCCGTGTCCATTAAAAAAAAAAAAAAAAAAGAACGTATGAAGCTCACTGTCCTGATGTTGGCTTCAAACTGTGTTAGAATATTTAGTGGTCACTTGTGCATAATCCTCCTTAAGTAAAGTTATAAACTCTGAATTGCTGTTATCCTCATCAGAATGTTTCCTGAACACTAGAACCCAAAGGAGGGTCCTCGAGGCTGCCTTCGTGTCTTCTTTCAGCTTCTTTTCTCTTTTCGTCTGGTCTAAAGCTGCCTTTTTCAGGAGATTACGTAACTCTGAACAGTTGGTGAGCATATTGCGAGGTGAGTGTGGATTTTCTGAGGATGGAGGACCGAGATTAGCCTTTAGAACCGTCCCCCACTTGAAACATCCGCCCACTCCACCTTTTAAGAAGCAATACAAACCCCAATCCCCCCCCCATAGCGGGAGCCTTGAGCATCTGGAAGAATCATTGTTGACTCACACACACTCTCTACTTGGTTTCTGAAAATTATTCACATACAGAAACGTCTCACTGAAATCAGAAGAGCGTTCATGTTCCGGTGAAATCCCGTGACGGCTGCCGCCTCCAGAACCTCATTTAGGATTTTCTTTTAAAAATCTGTTGGACAGGAACTGCACTAGTTGTAGTTAAAAAATCAAACTTGTTACTGTGTCTCTTTTTTAATGGAAACGGCAGATACTCAAAGGTGAAGTGGGGGGAAATAAACAAATGTTAACGGTGCTTCATTGAAAACATTGGAAGAGAAAAATGACCGGAAAGTGAGCGTTTTGTGTTCTTTATGAATACACCTTGTCATCATCTGCAAACAGCTTGACCCTCGTTTCTGAACAAAGTCAGGAGTATAGACGAGACACATTTCTGGTGTGGAGACATTTTGGAAATTACTGATGTGCATGAACCAACCAGGGGCTAACCTGAACAATTATAGATGTCCGTTACCGACTGATGCTGTGGAAAACTCAGTAGCTTTGGCTTAAACCTCACTTTTTACAGTTTAAGTGATTAAAAAGTAGCTTCTTTTTTTTCAATGGTGGTTACCCTTGACCACTCGGAAGTACCACAATGCCCCAAGAAAAACATCCTCTACCACAACAAACCATTTCCTCTGCTGTTCAAGAATGACTCGAGGAAAATCTGGTCGAGAATCTGGATCCACAACATCTCAACATCCAAACCCACAAGATCCAAGTGCCAAACACCAGCAGAGGTCACAAATCCAAGATCAGAAAGATCTGAGCTGGGCATGTCACGGAGTAATCGTTATAATGGTAAATGGTAAATAGACTGTACTTATATAGCACCTTTGTCTTTTCAAGATACTCAGTGTTTTACACTACAATCTGTGCCCTCGTGTACCCATTCATACAGCACTCTATTAGATCTATGCAAAGCTAATCTGAACCTGTGGAGACTAATCAGTGCTTTAAATCACATTCACACATCAGAGGCAATGAGGGGTCAGTGTTTTGCCCAGGGACACTTCATCATGTGACTGCTGGTGGAATCGAACTCCCAACTCTCCCACTGGAGGACGACTGCTCTAACCACTCATCCACAGCTTCCCCTCATCAATAATCATGGCTGGACCTGAAAAGCTATACTCTGCAGATCAGTGATACGTTTGTTACGCCTGTCTGTTGTGGTGAAGAAGAAGCTGAGCTGAGAGGGAAAGCTCTCAATTTACTGGTCCATCGTCCAACCGTCACCTACAGCCACGAGATGTGGATCAAGACTGAAAGATCCTGGATTAAAGCAGCTGAAATCAGCTGCGTCTGTGACGGGGCTCAGCTTTAGAGATACGTAAGGTGAGGGCCAAGAGTCTGATTCTTGTGCTATATCCCCGAGCTGAGACTATTAAGAGACAAGTTGGTGAAAAATATCCTTCAACATTCACGGTTTGTTTTTGTGTTCACTTGAAATCATAGTCTCGGTTTTGTTGTCCACCTTCGGAGGTTCCACCACTTTCATGACTGAAACTACTGGAGTGAGCTTTTCAAATAAAGATTGGTAGATCAGGAGTAGTTCTTAAATAATCATTATTGATTGTTAGCATGTTTTTTTTGTTTTTAATCAGCAATTATGAAGCACAAGCCGGTGTATCTCATGCTGGTTCAAGCCCAGGAAAGTGGTGAGGGTTGTGTCAGGAAGGGTATCTGACGTACAACACTTTTGCTAAAACAATTACGCGAGTTCATCCAAATGACACCATAATAGATCGGTCGAGGCCCGGGTTAACAACGACCGCCACCAGTGCTGTTGACAAACAGGGTGTGGGCGGAAAATGTGATACTGTTAGTGGAACAACTTTGAGGAGGGAAACGTGTCAGGAGACAGAGAGAAGAGGAAAATCAAGAATGGAGGACTGAGGGTTGCAACTCTTAAATGTGGGGACCGTGCAAGCAAAGGTAGAGAGCTGGCTGGCTTGATGCAGAGAAGGAAGGTAGATGTTTTATGTGTCCAAGAGACCAAGTGGAAGGGCAGCAAGTAGGCCTGTCATGATAACAAATTTTGCTCAGCGAAATTATTGCGATAAATGATAATGTTTGAAATTTGACAATAATTGGTAATTATTGTCAATTATTTTTCTTTTACATTTTGTACTTTTGCTGGATGTAACTGGAACCCTGTGTACACAGTTTCCTTCCACCACATGTGGTGAGTATGACGAATAAAGAAACTGACGAATCCAACAATGTTCAGATCCGGATGGTTTCTTTATTTGCCGAGACGGTTCGTCCTTCATCCAAAAGACTTCTTCAGTCCGAGGAGCCACAGTTTCAGTACAAGATGTCGTCCAGGTTTAAGACACCCAGACAACAAAATGTCTTTTTTTGCAGACTTCCATGTAATGAATCATTCTCTGAATTAAACAAAATCATAGACAAAAGGTAAATATTGCAAGTGTTTCTAAGACAAGCTTACGCTCTCTCATGCAAAGCTACCAAACGTACTGTAAATCTTATTTTTCTGCATTAAGATCTAGTTCCATGCAGGTTTACACGCCGTGTTGAATCTGGGGAGTTTGTAAATCTGTCAGAAAGTAGGACGGCAAAGAAACGAGGCTCGGTTTGTCGACCTGCACGCGAGTTGTTCTCATCTTTGATCTTGACCACAGTCTCTTCGCTTCGGCTTCTCTCAGCGGTGGCCTATAAATACCTGGCATGTTTGCACAGCCAGGCAACCTCAGTACCAGCACCATGCTGAGATGAAACACTTTGACATTACCGTCTCTTCAGGGCAAGCAACCGAACACTTCCTGCATAAAATGCTGAGTAACTTGAACTATATTTTCTGAATAAACGTCGACGGGTCCTAATGCAATCCAATACCCGTCAACTTTCATACATGAAGCCCAATAAGAGTCTGGAACTTTCTGTTATAATAAAATAAGCTGACGAAATGCAGATATTTTAATGTATTTAAAAAGTATAAGAAATGTGAAGTCTGTGGGAAGATAAATAGATGGTTTTCAAAATGTTGGAAAGTTTAGTCAGAAAGAAAAAAAAAGTGATATCAATAATCAATTTGGCTTAAAAAAAACATCAAACGGTGAAGAACCAGATGTATTAATGAGTACTTACTCTCCGTGTCATAAATCAGAACCAGATCAAGAGTGTGATGATGACAATGAGTAGCTGTGTGGACGTTTTGGGTAAAACTAATTGATTTTATTACATTTTTAAAGGTTATACATGAGCTATCACTTTGAACATCAACATGAATATTTGAAATCACCCACTACTGAATTGTAATACTAATTCAGTAGTACTAATGAATTGTAGTACTGAACTGTAGCTAAAAACTACCAAGCAGTCGCTAAAAAAGCAAGTGAGTAAAAACAAACAAATGCTAATATTAGCTAAACTTTCGCTAAAATTAGCAAACCAATAGCTAAAATATGCTAAAGAAAATGTAAAACTTTATCATCAAAACAGTAGCTATAATTAGCTGAACAACGGCTAAAGTTAGCAAAACTATAGTTGAAATTAACCAAACAGAAAGTAAAATAGTAGCTAAAATTACCTAAAGATGATGAAGCTAAAATTACGAAAACAATTGATAAGCAATTGGATAAACAGTTGATAAATTTACCAAAACAAATGCAATAACTAGCAAAACATTTCCTAAAAGCGTCTTTGTAAAACAACAAAGTCCATGCTCAGTCATCCAGGTATTATCCAGGCTTCTTTGTAAAAGTTCCTAAAAGTCATCAGACTGTAGCTAAAGCTAAAATAAACAAAAACGATAGCTACAAAAGTGAAAAGATGGTACAGCTAAATTAGCAATACAGCATGCATAAGCAAAACATTAAAGTTAAGCAAAACAAAAGCTAAAATGTTAATGTTAGCTAAACCATAACAAAAATGTAAAGAGCAGAATTGCTGCTTAAAACTAAAAAATAAGTAGCTTAAAGCTAACACACACCTAACATTAGCTAATAAGAGCTGAACAGTAGCTCAAAGTGAAACATAGCATAAGAAGATAAAAATAGAGGAACTATGCAGAAGCAGATTTGATGTTTTGGTGGAATTTGTGCATTTCCATGAGTATTTTTTTAAATAATCTAAAATATGAACTGAAATTACTGATTTATGAATTAATAAAATACATTTTTACAGAACGATGGTGTAAATGTGCGGCTGCAGCTGTTTCGGTTCATTCTGATCGGATCAGAACTGTTCGTCTGATGGTGCTGACGATCCAAAGTCTTGATGTCCCAGCTTTCCCTGAACGCACCGCAAGATGCTGCCTGCTGTCTTTAACCTCATCGAGGTAAAGAACCTCGCAGAACGAGTTGTTATCGCAGCTGTAGCCGATTCACTCATCTGGACCAGAACATCTGCAGACGTGTCACCACTTTCAGATGGGACAAATTAGAAGTTTTGATTTTGACACGGCATTTAAAGCAGATCTGAGAGGACAAAGATTGATATATAAAGGTTATTGATGGGAGTTTCTTCCTCTGACTGATCAATTCGGCTGCAGCAGATCTGTTGGGTCGGACTCATCCGTGCACTCTGAGGCCGAGCTGAAGGGGGAGGAACACCGACTCATCTGACTCCTATCAGTTGTATTAAAAACACATTGATGGGGTTTCCTCGCAGCCTTGAAGTGGATAATGAGGTGAAAGTTTCCAGCATGGAGTGGGAGGTTTCACTTTGTGGCTGTCTGCCTCTTAAACCTACTATTAACTTGTCTGACCTGTGGAGCTGTGAACGCGCCGACAGCTGTCCGAACCGGAGGAACGCTGCGAGCCGAAGCACCCCACTGACATTTAATGAAAACGCTAAACTGAGTAAAGGGAAAACATTAAAGGGGATGCTAATACGAGTAAACCAGGGCCTGAAATGAGCATAAATATGGCTAAAATGTAGCTAAAATAAGCATAGCGCATGCTAAAAACGAAAAACAAGTAGCAAAGAGCTAAAAGGAGCGGTACTACAGCTATAAATAGCAAAACAAGAGCTGCAAGAATTAGCCAAACAACAGTTGAAAGTAACGAAACAGAAGCCGCAACAAGCATAGAACAAGCTAAAAATTTTAAGCAGCAAAAAGCTAAAAACCGCAAAATAGTAGCAAAAAGCTACAAGCAGCAAAATCAAAGCTAAAATTAAGAAAACAGAGATGCTAAAATGACTAGCACAATAGCTGAAAGTAACGAAACAGAAGCTAAAATAGGCAGAGCAAAAGCGAAAAATTAAAATCCGCAGAACAGTTGCTAAAAGCTAAAAACGGCTACGTTTGAGCAAGGAGCTAAACGGTAACTAAAATTGATGGGGACTGCTGCGTTGCGGCCATTTAAACATTTTGATTGGACAGTATGTGTTGGGGTTCGCTCTCAGCTACCACCACACCAAATTTCAGCTCAATATATTTTAAAATTGTTATTGTATTTTCCCCTTTTAGCTAAGGCGGCCATCTTGGATATTTTATTTGCATTAGGAATGTATATCAACTCGCTCTCAGCTACAACCATACTAAATCTCAGCTCAATATCTCAAAGAACGGCCGAGTTATAGTCAATTTTGATTTCTCTGAGGTAGCTGTGGCAGCCATCTTGAACCAAAATGGCTCCAAAAGTTAGTGTTTTGCTCAGAGGCCGCTCCACTCTAGGTCATGTGACCTCACTGTGTCAATTAGAGGCTGTGACGAGTTCTGTCACGGTCTGTTTCTTCTGTTTTAGCTTTTACTTACTGTTCTGCAGGTTGTAGCTTAATTTGATGATTAACAAATCGTAGATTTTAGCAACTTCTCACAATTTTAGCTTTTAGCTACGGTTTCGCTAATTCTAACCAATGTTTGCTAATTTTAACCTTTTGTATACTTTTTTAGCTGATTTTAGCTTTATTGCTTAGTAGCTTAGGTCTTAGTAGCTTTTAGCTGTTATTTTGGTAATTCAACATTTAGCTTATTTTAGTTAGCTTTAGTTAAGCTTATGTAGCTTTACCTTTACTTAAACTACTTTCTGTTTTTAAATTTCAGCTCCTGCTACAAACTTTTTACATTCAGTTTTACTAGTTCATGTTTAGCTACTTAATTGTCTTTTTTAGTTTTTATCTACAGTTTTGCATGTTTTAGCTTTGAGTTACTGTTCTAATAATTCTAGCTTTTAGCTACTGTTTTGCTGATTTTAGCTTTTGGCAACAATTTTGATGGAGTTAACTTGCAGATCCTGTATTGCTAAGTTTAGCTTTTAGCTTTTGTTTTGCTAATTTAACTTTAACAGCTTAGTTTCAGCTTATTTGACACTTATTGTAGCAGAAACTGTAGCTTGTTAGGTTAATCTGTGTTCTGTTACACTGATGTTGTCTTCCTCCTCATCCTCCTCCTCCTCCTCCTCCTCCTCCTCCTCCTCCTCCTCGGGGGATCTGACTCGGCTGCAGTCGAACACTTTGATGATTTAAAGTTGACACGTTGCCTCCAGTGAATCTAACAAGCTGGAATCGGGCTGCAGGCCGTTAGCGCGCCTCGCTCGGTTGCTCCTGTCGAGGCTAACGGTGTGAGGAGGGGGTTTAGCTGCTGCTCAGCATTTTTCGCCTTCTGTCGTTTTAATAGCAGCTGCTGTGTGCCTGTTTATTTTAGAGCTGGTCTCAATCTGATTCAACAGTTGAGTCTTTGTCCAAAATAATAATAATAACAATAATAATAGTAATAATAATGATAATAATAGTAATAATAATAATAATAATAATAATAATAATAATAATAATAGTAATAATAATGATAATAATAGTAATAATAATGATAATAATAATAATAATAAAGCCTGGTGTTTGGAAATTTGGTACTTGTTAGAGACGATTTTTGTTTCAGTAAGCAAAAATTAATTTCTAAGCTAATATTAGCAAATACCTAACTAAATGCTAAAGGTAGCAGAAGGCTAACTAAAAACATGAAACAATTCAGTAAATGCTAAAGGTAGCAAAAGGCTAAACAAAAGTAGCAAAAACCTAACTAAAACCAACAAAACTGGCAATAACAAAAAGCAGCAAGTTGTCTCAAAGCTAAAATTAGCAACAAAACACTAAATGCTAAAGATAGCAAAAGGCTAGCTAAAAGCAGCATACAGTTCACTAGTTGATAAAGGCTAAATAAAAAGCTAAATAAAAGTAGCAAAAAGTTAACTAAAAGTAACAAAACCTTGACAAGAATCTAAAGCAAAAATAAAAGGTTGTTTCAAAGCTAAAATTAGCAAAAGGCTAACTAAATGCTACAGGTAGCAAAGGATTGTTAAAAGCAGCAAATAATACATTAAATACTAAAAGTAGAAAAAGGCTAAATAAAAGAAGAAAAAGCTAGCTAAAAGTAACAAAAGGCTAGCAAGGCAGATAAAGCAACAAAAGATTTTTAAAGCTAAAAGTAGCAAAAGGATAAACTAAGGTAGCAAAGGCTAGCTAAAAATAACAAACGGTAAACTAAAAGTTGACGGTAACAAAAGGCTAGCAAGAAGCTAAAGCAACAAAAGGCTGTCCAAAAGCCCTAAAAGTAGCAGGATAACAGCTAAAAGGGAAAACGGCAAAATGGTAGCTAAATGCTAACAGTAGCAGAATGGTAGCTTAAAAGTAAAAAATATCAGAACTACAGATAAAAACTAAAAAAGCATGAAAAGACAAAAGTAGAGCCAGTAAGCTAAAGCAGATTTTGGGTAGGAAACTAGTCAGCTAGTTTTATGTAAATAAAAAATAAAGTTAAAAAGCATAAACGTTATGAAATCCAATAGTCATGCATCGCCTGAATGAGCTGAATGTTTTGAAATGAACGTCTAAAACAGCACAAAGTCTGCAGAAGTGGTTTTATAACTGAAAACCTAAAAAAACATGAAGACAAAGGTCCGAGCGCTGAGTCAGCGTTTCTGAAACGGGGCTCTTTCTGTCCCGCCTGTTTCAGCTCCAAGCCGAGGCTCGCCACTTCCCTTATTCTGTTGAAACAGCCGAAGTGTTTCAGCTTTCTGGCTCAAGAAACGTTACACAAAGAGGGCCGCGGCCGCCGGGCGCCGATCATCGCAACTGTTTCACAAGCGGCCGAGTTTGATCAGAGAGTTGCCACCTGACCCGCTGGCCCGAAACAGGAAGTTCAAACCGAACTTGTCAACGTGCAAGTCATGCAGCCGCCTTCAGACACGCTTATATTTAACAAAGTGATAAATGACTGAATGTTTGAAGGTCTACTGTTCATTTCTGCATCATCTGACAGAGATGGCTTCCAGCATGATGTTAACAACCTCTTTACATTTCCTCAGACTTCCAGCCCCCCCCATACTATACACTCTAGATATGAGACGCTGATGTCTGCAGCTCTTTAGCTCCTCTAAAGGCTGAGATTTCTCACTAAAGCTCCAGAGAAGTTCTTGTGGGGGTCAGAGAGCCTCAGACAGCTGTGTGAGCAAACGATAAGAGAACTACCTTCCAAACATCTGGAGCGACGAGGAGCCGAGCGCGTCTGCGGCCTCCTTACCTTCCCAAAGTTCCTGACGTCGAAAAGGTCGAAGGCGTCGAACAGTTCGCTTTTCTTCATCCCGAATGTGTCGCTGCACGCCGCCAGGAACGTCCTGATGTTCTTCAGGCACAGGAACTGTCGGGAGGACAGAGAGGTGAGTCGGTGGCAGGAAACACTCGGGCACGAATCCAGCAGTTAATGTCGTTAAAGTTTGTTTTAAAGTTAAAGTCGAGTTTGGTTTAAAAATGAGCCCGATGGTGGGCCGAACTGAGCACACCCATGGCCCTGATTTGGCCCCCGGGCCGCCAGTTGAATAACAAATTATGCAAAACAAAATGCTAATTCATTTATGTGTTCTGAAGAAAAAAAACTAACTTTAAGGTTTTATTTTGTGCTTTTTTTTCTATCTAAGCTAACGTTTATTTGTAGTACTAAAGCAGGACGACGCAACAAAAACAGCTAAAGAAACTAGCTGTGAAAGAGCAGCGTTAGCGCTGCTGAAATCTGCTGAACAAGCTGAAACTGAGTGTGTAAAACTAAAACGAGCAAAGGTCAGATAACAAATTTATTCACTGCCAAACATAAGCTGAAATCCCAAAGTACCTAAATGTTATCTATAAGTAGCAAACACTGGCTAAAAACTATATGTAGCAAAACGGTAGCTAACTGCTAAAAGTAGCAAAAGGCTAGCTGAAAGCAAAAGGTAGCATGACTGTAGCTAAAAGGTAAAAGTAGCAAGAAAAAACAAGCTGTCAATAAAAGTCTAGCAAAGAGTTAAACGCAAAAAAAATAGCAAAATGCTAGCTAAAACTATCAAAAAGCTGACTAAAAGTTAAGGTAGCAGAGCTGTAGCTAAAATAAAAGTAAAAAAAAAAAAAAAAGCTAAAGCTTAAGGTAAAAGTTGCACAAAAAACTAGCTAAAAATAAAGTTTAGCTAAGATAAAAATACCAAAAGATGAGCTAAAAGCATAAAGTATCAAAAGGCTATCTAAAAGCAAAAGATAGCACGGCTGCAGCTAAAATGTAAAAGTAGCAAAAAACTAACTAAACATAAGTAAAGTCTAGTTGAGTTAAAAACAAGAAGTAGCAAAAGGCTAGCTAAACGTAGCTAAGGGCTTGCTAGAAGTTAAGGCAGCAGAGATGTAGCTAAAATGTAAAGTAAATAAACAAGCTAAAGTTTAAGGTAGCACTCAAAGTTAAAAGTAGCAAAAAAAACAAGCTAAAAATAAGAAAAGTTTAGCTAGCAGTTAAAAATATCAAAAGGTGAGTTAAAAGCAAAAGATAGCACAGATGTAGCTAAAATTTAATGGTAGCTAAAAGCTAAACATAAAAAAGTTTAGTTGAGTTAAAAACAAGAAGTAGCAAAAGGCTAGCTAAAACTAGAAAAGTCTGGCCAAAGGTTAAGGCGTTAGAGAAGTAGCATAAATTTAAAGTAGCTAAAAGCTAAAGGTAGCAACAAAGCAACTAAAAGTGGCATAAAAACAAACGGAGCCAGTAGCTGAAACATGTCAAAGATGAAGCTTTTAAGAAACAGAACAGATCTTTTTGTGTTTTCTATGAGGAAAATCTTAAATAAAGTTGATTTTAAAAAGTATAAACGTAAAAACCAGAAGTCATCGCAGGATCTCCTGAACACTTGATCAGTTAAATCATCTAATGAACTCGAGATGTTTTGCCGCCTCTTTTGCAACTTAAAACTTGTCGACTTTTGGGACCAGTCTATATCGTCATCATGTAGCTTCTCTGTGCCCCACCCCCACGACGCACACCGAGCTGAAAGCACCGACTCGGAGAAGGAGTCCTCACTTGACCCCCAGTCCTGGTGAAGCGCTCGGAACGACAGAGTTAACGAGAGCACATGAGCTAACCAACCCTCCACAGCTGGGCCTTCCTGCAGGGTGGAGGAGAAAATCAAACTGACATGACATCATCCTGGGGTGTAACCTGTTTTCTCCCATGGCTGAGATCAACCTACAGAACATCTGGACCTTAAAGTGTTCTCTGTCCACAAACGGGCACAATTTCTGCTGAGTTTACCAGTTACTGGTCTCTGCAGGTAAGAACCGCTTTACGAAGATATGTTCTGTGCAGAAGCATTGTAGGGGGTTCTAAACGTACAACTAGAGGAGTTGCATGTAGTGCGAAAATGCAGTGCAAATGCTTATTGCAGAAGAACTTGCAGAAAAACAGCTGAAATAAGCTAAAAACATGCTGAAATGTAGCTGAAATGGAAGAACACGCCCAAATTAGCAGAAGAAAGCAGAAAGAACACATTTGCTGAATTAGGTTTAAATAAGCAGAAATGAGCACAAAATTTAGGAAATTAACTAAAAACAAGCTGAAATTAGCGACCAAAAAAAAGCTGAAAAGTAGCTGAAAATGCAGAAAGAAGCTTAAATTACAGAAGGAAGTAGAGAGAGCACATATTTGCTGAATTAGGCTGAAAAAAGCTGAAATTAGCTAAAAAAAAAAAAAGTGGAATTAGCTGAAAAAGCTCAAATTAGCATAAAACAGCTAAATAGTAACTGAAATAGCAGAAAAAGCTGAAACTAGCAGAAAAAAGCTGAAAGCTGAAATTAGCATAAAGAAGTTAGAAGAAATACAAAAATGTTGTAGTTAGCAGAAAAAATCTGAAAGGAGCACAAAACAGCTGTAAAAATAGCAGAAATTAGCAAAAATAGCTGCAAAGTAGCCGAAAAGGCAGAAAGAAGCTTAAACTACCCAAAGGAATTGGAAAGAGTTGACACGAGCTTAAAAAAAGTGAAATTAGCTGGAAAAGCTCAAATTTGCAACAACAGCTAAATAGTAGCTGAAATTGACAGGTAAAAGCTAAAAGGAGCATAACAAGCTGGAATTGGCCGAACGAAGTTAAAGAAACACAAAAATATTGTAGTTAGCAGAAAGAATCTGAAGGAGAACAAAACAGCTGACATTTGCTGAAAGGAGCTGAAAAAAGTTAAAATTTCCACAAGTAAGCTGTAAGAAGCTGAAGCAGAACAGAATGTGAAAGGAGCAGTAAAAGGTTGTAAACACATCTAAAGATGTGAAGGATGGAAAATGAGCTCAATTCGTTTTCTTTGAGAAAAAAGTGGCAGAAAAGGTTAAATATTTCAAAAAGCTAAAGTTGCACCAAAACCAAAAGTCATAGCACTGTTCCCCTAAACGAGCTGAAGGAGTTTTGACACCTAAATTGCTGAAATATCTTAAAAACTGCAGAACGAGAATCACGCCTGAATTCGTAATAATAAATACAAACAGGAAAACAATAGTGTGGATGCTGACTAAGCATTCACATAAATAGGAAACTGTTTCAGGGTCCAAAGTTATTACAAGTATTAGAGGAAGTCCTTCATGCTATCATTGTTTGGGGCCAGAATTACACAGTTAAGTATGTCAAAGAAGACGGGGGGCGTGAGATCGACTGACAGACAGGTGCAACTTCTGCAGTAATGAGAACTCTTTACCGGCCTTTTTTGGTGAAGAGAGAGCTGAGCTGCACGGAGAAGCTCTCCGTCTACTGATCGGTTTACGTTCCTACCCTCACCTATGGTCATGAACTCTGAGTAGTGACTGAAAGAGCAAAATCACAGACGAAGTGGATCGAAATGAGTTTTCCAGCAGGGTAGCAGACGGGTAAGAAGTTCAGTTCTCCAGGAGAGATTTGGAGCAGAGCTGCTGCTCCTCCACATCCAGAGGAGCCAGTTGAGGTGGTTTGGACATCTGGTAAGGATGGCCTCTTGATACCTCCATAGGGACATGTTCTGAGCATGTCCAACTGGGACAAGACCCCAGGGAAGACCTGGGACATATTGGAGAGACTATGTGTCTTGGCTGGTCTTGGAACACCTTAAGAGTCCTCCCAGAAGAACTGGAAGAGGAGGTTGTGGAATGAGATGGACAGATGGATGGACAGCAATCAACATTATCCATCCATCTATCTAAACCATAAGTTTGGAACTGCTTCTGCAACTAAAAATTGGATGGATGGATGGATGGATGATGGATGGAGGAACGGACAGACGGATGGACAGTAATCAACATTATCCATCCATCTATCCAAACCATAAG
>NC_056517.1:34579664-34586118 GCF_014905685.2 Nematolebias whitei
CTCTTCAAATCAAGGTGGTAAATGATAACAACTAGCTAATAATAACTCTTCAAATCAAGACAGTAAAGGCTAACAACTAGCTAATAATCCTTAAGGGCTAAAGGCTAACAGTCGGCTAATAACTTCAAAAAAGGAGGTAACTTAGGCTAACAGCAAGCTAATAACCCTTAAAAGCAAGCGGGTTAAAGGCTAACAACTAACTAAAAACTCTTCTACAGTATTGCCGAATTTCAATTACACTTTGTTAGTAAAAATAAGAATTGAGGACAGGTTAAGCTCTATCTGAGTGAAAATGGATTGCTTGTATTTGAATAGTGTACAGAGTGCTTAAAATCCCAACGGCGCATTTCTTTTCCAAAATCCAGCTGCGTAGACTTTTTTTAAAATCAGCTTGTAAGAAGAGCTGTCTCTCCGCTGTTTGATATGAAGTCGTGCTCCGTGTCTGTAATATCCATAATAAGAATCCAGTTTCTGCTTATGTATTCCTTGAAGGAGGCAGAGCTCCATAGCAACAAGCTGGAACCTTTTATGGTCCATGTGTGTATTGTGGAGAATAATGAAATCCTGGTTTCTCATAAATGTACCCTGAGAAAAACAAAGATGGGCTTTTTTTATACTGCTTAAATCTGGGGGAGCTTAAAAAATAGACGTGTCCCTGCAAAGAAACTAAATGGCACAGGAAATGCACTGAAAGTTGTTTCATAGTTTGCAGAGAGCTTGTAGATCGTGAGGGCAAACCTGATCTGCAGGGGTTCTTTGTAAACAGAGGGGCATATCAGAGTCCAAGGTCACATCCATGTCATGTCAGAGCTTTAGTCAGCCGTGTAACCAGGAAACGGGAGGCGGAGAGTGAGGGAGTTTTCTGCTGACTCTGAAGAAAACCTCTCCCCCGCCACCGAAGACGCTCATAGTCCTACTTATCCTAATAGAATAATGTCAACACGGAGACGCGGTCAGCAACTTTAATGCCCAAAGTTAGACTGTGGTAGATGATTTCATAACTTCTTCTTTGTAAAACCAGCACATGTTGATGCACATGACTGAAAAGCGCTGACTCTGGACACACACTCACACTCGTTCAGTCACTTTTTCCAGTCATTCATGATTGTTCAACCTCTTCCCTCACTGTTTTGTCGTAGCACATTGCTGCTACGTGACGGATCTGTTGATTCAGGAGGTTTGAGTCACAAGATGCTTTCAGTCGAGAAATAACTCGAGTGTCTAGATGCACTATGAGGTACTGTGTCACTGGGCTGTGAATGTTTTGGACGAATTATAGACACACAAAATTGCAAAAAAATACGCTCGTTTTCACTTGGAATCGTGATCTGTTAGCTTGTAGAGGATTTTTAAGGGTGAAAGCTACTATCACACCAAAGTTTAGCTCAAAACTGTAATGTTGGCAGAGTTAGAGCCATTTTTGTGTTTCCAAAGGTAATTTCAGATGTGGTGGCCATCATGAACAAAGTTGATTTCATAAGATTGTAGATGTTCGTCCAATGACTACTTTCTACAAGAAGCTCATAGAATATTAAATCCTCAATCTTCTACTGCTTAGCTGTAGTTGGTTCTCGACAACAACAGGTCCAGGAGAAAAACCCAGACCTCCCTCTCTCCAGAGACTCTCCAGTTCCTACTGGGGAACTCCAAGGTGTTCTCATACCAGAGACGATATATAGTCCCTCCAAAGAGCTCAGGTCTACCCTGGGATCTCTTCCAAGTGGGAAAGCTTCCAAAGATAGGCATCCAGGAGGCATCTTAATTAGATGAGCCACCTCAACTGAGTTCTTTCAATGGAGAGGAGCAGTGGCTCTACTTTGAGCTCTTCATCCTCTAAAGTTGATCCTGGCCACCCTACAAAGGAAGCTCATTTTGGCCACTTGTATCCAGGGTCTGCTTCTTCCAGTCATGATTCAAACCTCATGACCAAAGGTGAGGGTTAGAACATAAACAGGCCAGTAAATCCAGAGCTTTGCCTTTAGATTCAGCTCTTTCTTCACCACGGTCGACCAAAGCAACATCCTTACTCCTGTGGACGAGGCCCCAATCAGTCAAGTCATCCTACCATCACTCAACAAGATGCCCAGATATTGGAATTTACAACTATTCTACCTGAGGCAAAGATCCCACCCCAAACTGGAAGGGGTCGTTTCACCAATTTCAAAATGCTGACTTTGAGCATGCCATTAACAACTGTTAACTGGTCCATAGGACAGGTAGTTTGTCCCAAAATCCCACCAGACTGTTGGCTGCACATATCCAAACTCTTAATAACTTCCGCTGTATACAAACTAGGAATTTTCTCTTAAAAACTGGAGGTAAAGGGTCTTTTGAGCTCCTACATAAAACATTAGACACATACAAACCGATGTGACAACTCTTACAATTCAGGAACTATTTCAATATGATTTTTCTAAGTCATTGTTTGAGGCTTTCTGTCCGCCTTTCTTATTAATAACGCTCTCAGGGAGTGACAGACTCACGTGTAGTTACTATTGTGACTCTTATGAGCCACAGACAGTAGCTAGAGCATTTCTCTTTACGTCTAACAAGGTTGAGTCAGGTCCCAAAAAGCAGGCGGCCATCAGGGCACTAACGATCAGTTGTTAGGCCGAAAGGCCTCATTCTGCATGTGAACAACTAGTTCTGGCTGTCAGCAAACTGGTTGATCCACTATGATTGGGTGCTATTTATAAGACTGAGTTTGTTGCAGCTCGTCAGACTGAAGAAGGCTTTTGGATAAAAGGTGAAACATTTCAACAAGAAGAATCCGTCCAGAGGACCTGACTCAACTTATTTATCTACCAGGATTATTGAGCAGCATCAGGACATTTCCCTATACGCTTTTTCTAAAGTTCGCTCATTCAAACATCAGCATTTTGTCCATCCACGATCCATCCATTTTCTTCCGCTTTTTCCGAAGTCGGGTCGCGGGGGCAGCAGCTTGAGCAGGGAGGCCCAGACATTTTTTTTCACAGCCACCTCTTCCAGCTCTTCTGGGGGGACCCCAAGGCGTTCCCAGGCGAACCAAGAGACATAGTCTCTCTATCGTGTCCTGGGTCTTCCCTGTGGTCTCCTCCCAGTCGAACAGGCCCAAAGCACCTCCCTAGGGAGGTGCCCAGGGAGCATCCTTACCAGATGCATTTTATCATTTCAGCATTTTATCATCTTAGATTATTACAAAATAAAAGTCCCAACTTCCTGTGGGGCTTTAGAGTAGAAGGCTAAAAGATGCTGGAATTTCAGGCAGTAGATGCAGTAACACTTAAACGTTTCTTCTTGAAATTTTCTATTTATTCTTTATGTTGTTGTAGGGCTCATGCAAATTTTTCAAATGATCTTGGTTCCAATGTAGTGCAATAGACAGTGGATTTACAAATCCACCTAACGACATTAAAATGCATAAAAGATTAATGGCCTGAACTGCACGATCAGCTAAAGTGAGTGATCACATGAAGAACAGAAGATGACAGCATCTGCCCTGCTGACATTTTGTCATTTATTTCCGTCTTTTGTGCTTAAAGATCTGCATTTTCACCCTGAAGATGATTCACAAAGGATTAAATTGTGGTTCCCCTTGCTGTTCTGTTCCTTTCGTGTTCTGTAAATGAGTTCAAAAGGGACTGTCCTATACCTCCCCCTACACAAAACCAATATGTGTCCCTGGAGCCTTTTCCTATTAAATCCAGAATTTAACCCCAGTGACCTCTACGTATACACGAAGCTGCCTCCATCCCCCTTTAGATAAGGGAATTACATTAGTGCTGCTGCGTGAGATGTGAAGTCTCTGGGATCTGGCAACGCAGGTCAAACTCAGCTGAGTGGAAGTGCCTCAAAAGGATGAGTTAAGAAATGAGAAGGGAGTTGCATATCACTTAAATGTGCACAGTGAAAACTGAACCTTCCTCCTGCTCCATAATGTCTCTGCCTCGTGGAAGATTGGGTTAAAGAAGTGTGAATGATGGTAATTTGCTGGTTCTTGACAAAGCCAGGTCAAGAGCTGCCTGACCCCATGGCCACGAGCAGGGGCGCACACTGACGTTCAGTCCAACGGATGGAGGTTTGTCAAAGCATGACTTTTTTTTTGTCCGGTCGTGAAGAGAAGCGGGGAACTGGAAATGCCCTCCGTCTGTGCATGTTGTACAAGTGATAAATTAAAAAAATAAGTGAGGTACCTGTTAAAAATTCCTAGTATAACTGCATGTTCTGAGCAGGAACTGTTTAGTGCTCAAGTCATTGTTTTTTTGTTTTTTTTACATTAGGCACGTTGTTGGGCAGCTAAGGGGTCCTCAGGAATATATATTAAGTTGTTCACTGAGATTCTTACAAGCAAAACAAACAGTACAACGATGTCCCTTGTCGATGAGGGATTTGAATAGTGAATGTTTGTAGTTTTGGAGAGGAGTGTTTTTTCTGGACTGGTATTGAACAGGGGTAAACCTTAATGTTCTGGTGCAAGATTTCCAACTGGGTACAAGTTACACTGTGTATAAGAAGAGAGGTAGGGGTTTGTTTGTTTTTTTGCTTGTCCAAGGCAGAGCAGAGTGACGGATCCTGGAGTGCTTTGGGAGCAATTTAATCCACCACCAAGCGCAATGGCGGAGCCAGGGGGTGGCCAATGGTGGTCATGGCTACAATAGATTAATCTTCGGCCACCTCAAGGGCCACCACAATCACTTGAGGAAACTATACTTTTAAGCAATATAAAAACTAGAGTAAAGTTGCCTCAAATGAAATGGACGGCCAGTTTTAATGTATATATGATGGTGGCCATCTTGGATTTTGATGTGGCCTTCCAGTTTTCGAAAGGAAACTTTCTCACACCTAGATGCAGCCACACACCAAAATGGAAGTCAGTATCTCACTTATTTTTCCATTTTTTTGCACAACATTCACGGACCGATGGACGAAGGGTATTTCCAATTTCCCCTTATGGCTCCGTGACTAGGGACAAAAAAACAACCTTTGTTCCTCTACACAGTGCAACTCCTACTCACTTGGGATAACTTGTACCACAAACATTAAGATTTGCTTGCATTCCCTGTTCAATTCCAGTCCAGAAAAACACAGATCTCCAAAAACTACAAACATTCACTATCCATACCCCCAACAACGGGGGACATCAGCGGATTGCTTGTTTTAACTCAGAGTACAAAAATACCCCAAGTCATATTGGGAGACGCCATAATTGTTTCACACTAGACAAAATAGGAGGACCTTGCTTCACATCCTCACCTAACATACGTAACAATCCGTATACATCCAACAGCTTCAAACATTCCTCCTAGGCCTCATTTCCAACAGACAGTCGACATCCATAACTTCCACCCTGTCTCACCTCACATCTCAAACCTAAGTGTGTCCGGCTAAAATAAAAGGCATGCTGCTATTGCTGGTTAATAACACTTTTTAAAAAGCCCTTCATCATACTCTAAGCTGAGGGTCTTCCTCCAACGAGATGTCACTCCTGATGAAGATCATTCGCAAAGAAAAAACAATAAGCAGGATCGACTTTCTCTGAGCTTTCAGACCACTCAGCAGTGATTAACCGGAGGAGCTGCGCCAGAACAAAGTAACGCAATAAAAATTGATTCGAAGAGCTTTCTGCACCGCGGAATATCTAATAAAATCAGCGTATACATGATCTACAGTTTAATGTGCAGCGGAGCATGCCGTTTACCAGACGGCTGCGGTTCGGGCCTGTTACCTTGGTGATAGGATAAAAGGTCAGCTTACAGTGAGACACAACTCAAATCTCTGCTGACACCCGTGTCAACGAGATGTACGCCAATGTCCCCCATCGCTTTACACTACAATCTGTGCCCTCATTTACCCTTTCATACAACACATTCATACACCGATGGGACACACATCAGAGGCAATGAGGGGTTCAGTGTCTTGCCCAGGGACACTTCGGCATGTGACTGCTGATGGATTCGAACCCCCAACTCTTGCATTGGAGGACGACTGCTCTAACCACTCAGCCACAGCCACCCCTATATTAGCAATATAAAAACTAGAAAGCACAGTTTACTTAAAATATCAGGTGATCTGTTTGCATATACAGTGTATGTATGTATATGTATGTGTGTATATATATATATATATATATATATACTGTACATGTACATATGCAGTATATATACATATAGAACTACAGTGTTTCCCCTACCATTATACAAGCAGGGTGCCCCGCCCTGTCAACAGAACAGAGTACCCCACTTACCGAACTTCCAACAACCCCGCCAACCCTGGACAAGTGCTGGCACTAATGTAGCACTAAGCTAGCGACGCGCAATACAGACGTGCTAGCTAAAAAGCTATGACTATGCAACACAGATATGCCCCCCCAACAAAAATTTCAGAAGATATGAGCGCACTGCCAAAGCAAGTAAACTACAGGAAACACGGATGGATGGATGGATGGATGGATGGATGGATGGATGGATGGATG
>NC_056517.1:34586218-34590996 GCF_014905685.2 Nematolebias whitei
TGGATGGATGGATGGATGGATGGATGGATGGATGGATGGATGGATGGATGGATGGATGGATGGATGGATGGATGGATGGATGGATGGATGGATGGATGGATGGATGGATGGATGGATGGATGGATGGATGGATGGATGGATGGATATTTAATATAATGTAGGTCATATGTGTCAAACTCAAGGCCCGGGGGCCAAATGTGGCCCTCCTTAACATCTTATCTGGCCCCCAAGATATTATTTTAAATGTAAAATACTTTTATCACTTTAATTTTTTCAGTAATCTTTGATTATTATGTCAAAAATGCAACAGAAAATGTCAAATGAGACCAATCAAACTCTTGCTGAGGAACCTAAAACCAAGATAAGATTTTGGGTATCTGACTTGGGTTAACATAGATTCTGAAACCGGCACTTAGTTTGAAAAAAGTTTTAATTTTGGCCCCTTTTCTTAGTGAGTTTGACACCCTTGATGTAGATAGATGGCAGTCATCTTGGGTTTTGGCCTGGCAACCCAATTTTCCAAAGGAATCTATTTTACGCCTAGATTTAGCCACACAAACAAAATGAAGGTTGTTACCTCACTTTATTTTCAAGTTATCAAGCTCACAACAGAGACAGATGGACAGAGAGTATTTCCAGTTCACCCTTTCCGCTCTGCAATGCAGGACAACAAACAGATGGATGCTGTTGTGTTGCATTCACACAACTAACTCTGGGAATGTGAAGCGGTGGGGTCAACTGTAACATGGTGTTTATGCCCTGATAGGAGCCATCTTTGCATCTAAAAGAATGAAGAAGAACAGCTAAGCTAAACAAACCCATGGGGCTGAGGGGCTGATAAACTGTATCAGTGAGAGGTTTGGGCGCTGGAAACTAATTGTGGATATGTATCGAGACTTGTTGATGCAGAAAACACAAAACAGATGATAATGAAAGAGCAGCAGATTTACACAGCTGTGCAAGATGTCTGCACTGCAAAACAGCCACATTAGAAAGTTTATTAGGTGCTTGTAGGGGTGTACCAATACTAAAATCCTTTCAGACCGAGTATACGTACAAGTATCTTGGTTGGGGTACCAATACAGAATAGGTAATGAGTTAGTACTTAAACATTAAACAATGACTGTAGAAACACATTTCTTTTATTAAGAACACAGCAAACAGTCGGCTGTCCTACCATCACCTGTATTTTACCTTAAATTATCTCCAAATTATGGACATTTTTTAGTTTTTGCACACAGTTACTTTGCAGTGGAAGAGGACATGACGTTACCAAGTATAAAAGTGGTATTGGTCCTAAATATCGTGGTGTATTTATGAATGCAGGTACAAGTATTTGAGGCTGGTAGGTGCTTCCATTACAGAGCATATCAGAATAGATCCCATGATCCGTTAGCCCTCAGAGTACATGTTGGGTATGACTCATCTACTACCACACCAAACTGTAGCGCAACAACAGGTAAATTACAGTTAGATTATCTAACTGTAACTATCTATCCAACTATCTAACTTAGATACACATTTTTCTTCAGCTAATTTTGATTATTTTGATTATTAATAGCCATTAATAATCAGTTGTAGATGTTCACCCAATGACTGAGTTTTATTGATGTTTGTCCAGTGGTTTATGGGATATTTTGCTAACAGAGAAGCAGGACTAACACCAACGTTAATACCAAAGTTTTAGTTAAAGATGTCACGCAATGTGTATTGCTCAGAGTATGTTTTGGGTTACTCTTAGCTACTACCACAGAAAATACTAGCTCAATACCTGGACAGTCACCTGGCAGTGGTGGCCATCTTGAACATGGCTAACGCCAAGGGTTCCTTTACTAGTTCTGCAGACGGACGAAGTGACGTTGTAGCAACGATGGCAACCACAGAATAGCCTTTATTTCTTCATACATCTCAATCTGTTTGGTTTCTCCGGCTTAAAATTGCTTCATCAAGGCAAAGAGCAAGTTAACTCATCCTCCCACTCTCTCTCTGTGATGACTTTTGTCTCTTTGCAGGAGAGCGATGAGCCTTTGAAGCCTGCAGAACGGAGCGCTCGCTCTCTGAGACTGGCTTTTCTCTACTTTCACAACACAGAGCCTCGGTCTCAGTTGGATAAAATAAACATATGTGCCATGTTTTATGTATATCTCCATTTCCACATGTGCAAAACAGCTGTTTGGGCCTGCTAAAGTCACCACCGGCTCAGCTGACGGGATGCTAAAAACGTCAAGAAAAGATACAGTGCAGAACGTAATCAGTGGATGTATAAATTCAAGATATTTGCCACAGCTACTAGACGTCAGCCAACACGAAAATAGCCATAACTTGGTCAATTTTACAGATACTGACTTGTAATTTATTGTGGTAGTAGCTGAGAGTCATTAACAGCACATACTCTGAGTGCTTCTTTCATAAAATGCTGAAATATTTGAGGCAGATTTCGTGAAACCAACGTTTAGTTTTGCTGTTTTTGATTTTGGTGGCCTGAAGCCCGAGGTGGCTTCTGTCTTCATTGTTCCTGACACGTCGGTGCTTTGGGTTTGAACTTGATCGAGGGCATGTTTAGTTTCACTTCCTTCCTCCATTCCATTTCCTGACTTCCTGCTCGCGGCCGGTCTGTGCGAGAGCCGTTTCAGCTTCGTTGCAGCCTCCCCACTCTGAATCAACAGCTTCTAATTCCGTGTCAGGAAAAACCAGGCAGGCTTACTGAGAGGGCAACTTTCTAGGGCTCCATTTCAAAACTGCTTTCGTGCATCTTTTGCCTCAATGTATTTTTTCACACCAGTTTGACTTACCAACTTAAATAAATTGGATTTGGGAGGATTTGTGCAGCTTTAAGCCTGACCTGATCAATTCAGGAAACAAAACAGTGAAACGACATGCAGGTTTGTTTTTGCACCCCGTGTAGTTTCTTTTTCTCTGCCCACCAAACATAAAGCTGCACTTGCTGCAGTTGGCCTGGGTTCAGACGGTGTATTTGACTCGTAAGAGAACTGTAAAAGTCTGATCAAAGAGCCAGAGTGAAAACTTTCCTTCGAGCTCTTTATTGCAAACAGTAGCAGCAAACTTTATATGGCTTTATACACGCAAACCACTGTGTCCAGTCAACTAATCCCTGTACAGAACACCCAAAGCTGCAGAATATAAAATGCTTGAAGTTGTACAATGTTAGGAAAACACTGAAGCACCCTTATTATATATATATATATATATATATATATATATATATATATATATATATAATCGTATATATATCGTATATGTTGTTCCTGTACCGCTACACCCCCCCCCGCCAAACATTGACCATTAAAGTGCATTTATTAAAGAAAAGTTAAACTGAGACATACCTCTGCTATAATGTAGAGCAAACAAATAATTGTTTTAAGTATTAATCTTGTTAAATTTCGAAGAACTGCTAGAGCGAGTCCTCCCGTGCGCGCTCCGGCGGCCGCCAATCGATTTTTGGCACGACACCGGCCCACATTTCCCGGCGATCAGTGTTGACACATAATAAATGTGACTTATATGCAGAAGCGACATATTTGTTTTTTTCTTCTTCGTGATGCTTTTTTAATTTTTTTTTTTTTTTTTGAATGATGCGACTTAAACGCCAGAAAATACGGTACATTAAACACGGCGTAGCATCAGAACCTTCTGGCGCCTTCAGATCACGAGTTTTCTTTCAAAAAGACTCATTGTTCTCACGCAATGATTCGTGGTTTGAGTTTTACTTTGTGCTCTGTGTTTCTGTCTGCCTTTAAAATAATTTGTATATCAAATTATCAGCATTTTGTCAGCTTAGATTAACGGTTGTACCTAAAAGTGAAAGTAGTATTGGTTAATATCACAATACAAGTTGCATTAAACACTGATTTTACTTGCTTTTTGTCTTCCCAACGCATTTGACTCGGTCAGTATTGCTTTTGTATTTTAGCCATTTTCATCTAAATCTTCAGCCATTTTTACAAACAGTCGGCTATGTGTTTGCCAGATATATTATTGGCATTTATTCCAACCCTTTGCAACATACGAACCTGCTCGCTGGAGCAAAAGGAGCAGCTTCTCCCCATTTTTTTATTTATTTATTTAAAAACAATAGTCACTTCCAGCAATAAGACAAAAGCATTTTGCATTTATTGGCTATATTTTTTTATTTTCTATCTTACAAACTAAGAGTTAGTTAGTCATAAAAAATATTTATACAACTCAGCCACCCCGATAGCAGCTAGCTTGCTAGTTTCCAATGGTTCCCAACACTGGTCCTTGAGGAACACCATCCAGCACGTTTTAGTTGTTTCTCTGCTCCAACACACCTGATTCACTGATTTTTTTTATGTCTTCAAGTGCTACGGAAGCCTGTTAGTTATCCATTGATTTAAATCAGGTATGCCAAAGCAAGGAAACGACTAAAACACGCAGGATGGTGTTCCTCAAGGATCATGGTTGGGTACCACTGAATTAGACAACATCATCCTATAAGTGACAGATTCATAAATGTCTACATCCTGGTTCAAATCAGCAATTAGCTACATTTAAAAATAAATAAATAAATGTGACACTCTGGACGAGATTTGAACCCAGGTCTCCCCCACATCAAAGTGCATCAAAGTCCAACTATTAGACTTAGACTATTATACCTATGATGGTTTTACATGAGACCAGTGATCCTTGGATCTTTTAATTCCCAACATTGCCCCCTCATATCGTGACACAATCCAGCACCCATTTCACTATAATGCGTATATATATATATATATATATATATATATATATATATATAT
>NC_056517.1:34591096-34596132 GCF_014905685.2 Nematolebias whitei
ATATATATATATATATATATATATATATATATATATATATATATAATGTGGAGCCATACTTCCTCATTAGTTCCACCTAAATACAAGCTGACCTGTCTCCCAGCAGAACTGACTCTTTCTGAAAACCACACAAATAAAACCTAAAACACAATTAACGTTGTGAGAAAGAGAAGCGGCACATCCTGGTTCCACTATCACACATGTGAACTCTCTGGAGCTTTAGATTCACTGTGCTTTAATTAAGTAGCATACACAGCCCCTCCAGGTCACTTTATGTCCTCAGAGATGGACCCGTTGAGGCCAGTGAGACTCTTTGTACTCCAGTTTTTTCACTGTCTTTGTCTCTTCTTCTCGTAGGTCTCACGGGTGAGGCGGCGGTGGCAGCATCCTGTGTTTTATTACTGGCCAATGACAAAGTAGCTGCCACGGCCCTCATGCATTATTCAGGGCGTAAGAGAAGCAATGCCTCCCTCGGTTATGGAAATCAAACTTCAGGGGCACGAGGGGAGGATCATTGTTGACGTGGGGGGGAGTTCTGACGCCCATTTTTCTCCTCACCCCCACCTTGCAATGAAAAGCTTTAGGGGGAGTCAGTATCCATCAGAGTGAAAAGTGTAATTTGTCTTTCTGTTAGCAAAATACCACTGGACAGAAGCAGGTAAAGAGGGTGGATGGAAGGATGGATGGATGGATGGAAGCCCCCAATAATTTACCATATATATATATATATGGTAAATTATTGGGGTATATGTATAGTGGTCCCTCTCTACTTCGCGATTCATTTATTACGGACTCGCTCTATCGCGGTTTTTCAAAATAAGACTGGACAAGATACACAATTGGCTGATTGATGGATGAGCTGCAGAATCAGCATGGAATTTGTATTTAAAATAAATTATTTAAAATTATTAAGCACCTCCTGCACCTTTGTGCAGCCCACACTGCAGGGTAAGCTTCCTGTTGCAGCGATCAGCTGTTCAGTGTGCAGAGTGGAGAAGTGGGCGTGGCCAAGAACACTTGTTCTAGGTGGCAAAGAGCAGGGAGCTGAAATCATGACATCCTGTGCTCTTTTAGAGCGTTTATAGTTTAGAAACATTTTTAAGAATATTGCAAGAATGTGGGAAGGGTTTCAAATGCCCTTGTATGTATGTATGTATATATATATACATATATATATATATATATATACATGTCATTTACCCAGATTGCATTGCAACAACACTAAAATGACAATGTCCATGTGTAATAATTTTTTTTTTTATTATGAAAACTTTACAACTTACAGTCATAATAATATGGTTTCAGTTTTATAGCCGAAGTAATTATTTATAAAACAAGATTTATTGTTCCAACTAGTCGAGATCCCTTTAATGAAACTCTCTGAACGCAATGACAACTAGATTACATTGGAGTTGGCTCAATTCAAGATGGTGGAACACAACAATGTGACCTTAACTAAAGACAAAAATGTCTGGCATGGTAGTAGCTGAGGGTCATTCCCAACGCACAGCTGGAGCACTAACAGATTAATTAAGATTAAGGATCCGATGGGCGTAACATCAGGTTCAAGATTTTATCAAAAAGGTTCAAACTCCGATCATTTTTCAAGAGAAGATGGTCTTACTGGCATGAGCCTGGGGATGCTGGGCCTTCAATTTAGTCATTTTCTAACTATTATTATCGTGACTGGTATTATAATATGTGGTAGAGGACCAAGCAAAGAAACTAACACCTAATTATGGTAATTTTCACATTTTCAATGAGAAAACAAGGATATAAAACATTTGCGGTATAAGGATATGATTTAATTTAGCCTCTTTGTGTTTTGTCTTTTACCACTCATCCCTGCATGAAACAATGTCTTCCTATAAATAACCCAGTCTGGGCCAAGCTAGGCCAATCACTAAGCCTAAAAATAATCCATAACCCCTCTATGGACCCTACTTATGTCTTCTTATTGGCCCTGACACTGACCCTGTTGTACCTTTTACATTACCTCCAAATTGACTAATAGGCTCCTCTTATTGCATCCAATCTAGTTTTGACTGAAATCTTTGAGCCAACATCCTTCGATAGTTGATTCCCGATGCCTCTGATGACATTAAAACCTCTACCGTATCCTAAATTGCCCACTTACCGGGTGATAGCAGATACCCAATTTGATTTTGAACCAACAGTAACTGCAAATCATTAACCGTTTGCCATTTTCTTGTAAACAAACACGATCCTGCTCTTGAGTGGTACGTGTCACAGCCCGCCCCGTAGTCACACTCTAAAAACTTGATTTGGATCAAATGTGAACGTTACAGTGTCTGTTATAAACCGTTACGTTCTAGTCTGTGTAGTTGGGAGGGCTCTAGTCCCTCGGCAGACTCAGTAGGTGAGTGTCTGCCTCACAGTTTGCTGTCACTAAGCCAAACACCCAGATTCACTGTTATGAAGGGGAAATATTAATCTGGTCCTGGATCAGTCCGTCCTGTTATTGAAGCAGATGGCAGCTGGCAAACATGGCCTTCCATCTATCTGTCTAGAATAGTCATAAGTCATTAAAACAGTAACTGTTTCTTTCTTTATTTTATCAACCAAACACGTGATTACATGATTAATTATAAAAAAATAGTGCAGCACCTTAACATGTATTAATTTCTAACTCTTAGTCCACAAACGAGGTTTAAATGTAACTCGACCTAAAGGTGGGTGGTATATTAAGTATATTATGAGTTGTATCTCTTTCGGTATGTAAAATGACTGAGTAACCCAAACGCGCACCTCACCCTTGCTTAAACGAGACCAGCCGAGCAGCCAAACGTCAAAATGAAGAAGGAAAAACTGCGGCATTAGAATGGTCCGTTCTTATCCGAGTGACAGGAGTTTTTGTGTTAACGTTGGTAATAGTTCATCTGCTTCAGTGCCTCTTTCCTGAGGGGTCCCGCAGGGCTCGATTCTTGGACCCCTTCCATTTTCATTGTATCTGCTCCTCTTGGGGTCTGTCCTGAGGAAACGTGGTCTTTCGTTTCATTGCTATGCTGATGATTGTCAGATTTATCTGTCCTTAAAACCAAATAGTTGATGCGCAATTCACCCTCTGTTAAAATGTCTTGATGACATCAAGGCATGGCATCTTTCTTCTTTTTTTTTAAAGTTTCAACGATCAGAAATCTGAAGTCTTTGTGTTTAGCTCTAGCTCTGCTGCCGTCTCTGTTCCTGTTAACCTTGACTCCCTTCAGTCACATCTTAAGCAGTCTGTTACAAATCTCAGGATGGTTTAAGTCTCTGACTTTAAGTTCCATAAACAGATTAACTCTGTTCTACAAAAAAAGCTTATTCCAGTTAAGGCAGATACATAAGCTTAAGTCTATATTAGCCAGTTCTGATCTTGGAAAAAAAAATAGTCCATGCATTAATTACAGCCCGGCTAGATTACTGTAACGCACTTTATGTTGGGGTCAGTGAGGTCTCCCTTTCACGTCTCCTGCTCGTCCAAAATGCTGCAGCTCGGCTAGTAACAGGACAAACTCGTAGGTTTGAGCAAATTTCACCAGTTTTGTCCTCCCTTCACTGGCTCCCTGTACGTACTATAATTTATTTTAAAATTCTCCTGTTGACCTTCAAGTACATAAATGGCCTTGTACCCTCATACCTCTTTGACCTACTTCAACCATATGTTCCTTCTCGGGCGCTGAGATCATCAGACCTTCTGCTTTTGGTTGTACTAAAAACCAGGTTGAAACTCAGAGGAGATCTGGTTTTTTCATGGACCCGAAACTTTGGAACAATCTGCCCCTCAGCATTAGGCTTCACTCCCTGGTTTTAAATCTCTCCTAAAAACACACACTGACGTTTAACACAGTGTGATCTGATTTAGTATTTCATTGTTAGTGTGTTTTTATGTTCTACTTTTGATGCTTTTAATTCCATCTTATTTTTTCTGAAATTACTGCCTTTGATCTTATTGTTAAGCACTTTGATTGACTTGCCTTTCAATTGCATCACAAATTCAACTTGTAAGTCAATAACTACTGCAAAATTACGAAAAATGACGTGGAAAAACTTTTTTTTAATCATAAGTTGGCTCCAACATATGCCAGCCAAACTCCATGCAATATTTTCTATTTTATGCTCTTTTGCAAATTGATACAAAAGTCCACAAGTAAAATCAAAAACTTTAGACTCTTTACAAAGATAAAAGCTGAAGCTTTTCTTCGGCATGTAATGTTCACACGAAAACAAAGTGAAAAATGTGAAGAAAACTCAACCAATTCACTTTGGTGACCAACATGTTCGCATAATTTTCCACCAGCTAACTGAACGCAGACAGGGTAAAAAACAAAAAACAAAGTTAAAGTATCGTTAAAAACGATTGATAATTTGTGAAATTTTTAAACCGAATTTTCTACACATTGGTTTTCAGTTCGAGGAAGTTGATTTGGGTTGTTGTTGCAGTGAAACAAATGTGGAGAACCGATAAATGTAATATAGCGACATGTTTCTATGAAGTCTGGTGGCGGCGCTGTCATCGAAGCTTCTACGTAATTTAGCGGACATGGAGGCGTCTTACCTGCGACATTTGCGGTCGGAGGTTGATCTCCTTCAGGTTGATGCACTGGGGCTTCAGGTTGTTGAGCAGGTGGCACAGGAGGACTCCATCCCGGAGGGTCTGAGCGAAGTCGAACACCTGCGCGGACTCCCAGGTCACCCGGTGGCTAACCGGCAGCACCTTACAGTGGATCAGCCACAGCGCGCACTGCCTCCAGTACTCCATCATCCTCTCGTCTGCCCTCAGCCCGATCAGTAGGAAATAAATAGTGGGGAGGCTCGGCGATGCGTCTGCGGGGAGCGGTTCAAATCGTACCCATGCTGTGGAGCTGAAGACCCCGAAGAAAAGGAGGCGAAGCGCGGCGAGGGGCCGCTGCGCGGAGGACAGTCCGGAGAGGAGAGGCTGTGGCGCGGCTGTGGATGGAGCGCGTCCCGCTGCTCGCGCGCTCTCTCTCTCCGCCTCTCGCTCTCTCTCTGACTCTCACAAACACCCCCCCCCC
>NC_056517.1:34601132-34625149 GCF_014905685.2 Nematolebias whitei
TATGTATGTATAGTATAGGGATTCTATTTTTTTGCTATAGGCTTCACTTTCAGTTTCATGAGTGGCATGCAGGAGGGAGCTGATTACCAGTACTCCCAGCTGTCACCACTTCCTTGATGAGAAGACTCCAGTACTTAAGGCCCTGGGAAACATTTGGACTCTGCTGGAACATTGTCCCATTTACGGTACTGTGTCCAGTTTAGCTTAGATTCACAGTTTTACACTAAGACTTGTTTTTGTTCCCCCCTCCCTTGATCCACTCCAACCCTGCAAGACAAAAGTAAGCCACACAAGTCAACCCTCTTGGACAATTGATGATTACATCCCTGTTTGCTGCCATACTCATCCTGTGTCTCTCGGTACGGTTTCCTCAGATGATTGGGGTGGCCAAAGATAAATCTGTGGTGGCCAAGGTCCCAATTTTCACCTCCATATTCCCTCTCTTATCCATGGTAAGGTCATGGAGGCAACAGGTTCAGCAGAGAAACCCAGACCTCCCTCTTCCCAGAAACACTCTCCAGCTCCTCATGAGGGATTACATGGTGTTCCCAGACTGAGAGAATAATCCCTCCAGTGAGTTCTGGGTCTTGCTAGTAGGACATGCCTGGAAAACCTCAAAAAGGAGGCATCCTGATCAGATGAACCACCTCAGCTGACACTTTTTGCTGCAGAGGAGCAGCGGCTCTGCTCTGAGTTCTTTGCCCGATCTGAAAGGCTGAGCCTTTATCTGGGATCTTATTTCCATAATGATCCAAACCTCATGACCACAGGTGTGGGTTGGAACTTAGACGGAGCAGTAAGTCCAGAACTTTGCTGTTCGACTCAACTCTTACTTCACCACGACCGACCGAAGCAACCATTCAGGAACAAGATCCCCAGAAACTTGAACTCCTCCACTTGAGGGAAAGTCCTGAGGACTCATGTCATCAAAGCTCCTCTTCCTCATTATGAAAGTGAACAACATGGATCTGTTTCAGTGAAGCTCCTCTCTTCTGGAGACGAAATAGAATTACAGCTTCTGCTTTTCATTGTCTTCATGCTCCAGTGGTAGACTGCAGTTCAAAGGGATGTAACCATAACCGATTGGCATTTATCTCGGTTCATGCCTTGCTTTTCCTACAAATAAGTGACTTTTAATGAATAAAAAAATGCTTCCTAAAAGCATCAACTTTTACCATTTCTCTCATATTTGTCCTGCCAACCCTCAGCTTGCTTTAAGTAGAACCTGCAGCTAATGTCAGATATAAAAGCCGCAAATAAAAGTTAAACATCTCAGAAAGAGGAAACCGTTAGATATTATGAGTTAATGCATAAGCGGCCTGTTCTATCTGATGGGTTGCTTCAAAAAGTTACACAGTTTGTGCACACACACACACACACACTGATCGAGGCTGTGAATGTGTAGCGGTGGAACCGTTCCATGACTCTGTCAGGTGGCAGTTAGGCAGCAACTAGGCGTGACGCTGCACAGACATACAAGATTTGAATAAATTTGGTGTTTTGTTAAAAGTGCTCAAAGGAAACTGAAATGAAAACAGAACACTGGCTTCAAAAAAGACCTGGCTGCACCAAGAAGGGGTCTGGTTCAAAGGCCTCAGGGTTCCACCTCTGCTAGTTGCAGATGATTCTAGAGAGACTTGAATATGATGTTGGAATTACAGGAATGGCTCTAAATTTGTTTAAATCATATTTATCTGATAGATTCCAATTTGTAAATGTAAATAATGAATCTTCATCATACACCGAAGTTAGTCATGGAGTTCCTCAGGGTTCAGTGCTTAGACTAATACTCTTTACCTTATATGCTTCCATTAGGTAATGTTATTAAATTTTCATTGTTACGCTGATGATGCACAGTTATATTTGTCCATGAAACCCAATGAATCCAATCATCTACTTAGACTACAAGCATGTCTTAAAGACATCAAAACCTGGATGACCCTAAATTTTCTGCTTTTGAACACAGACAAGACTGAGGTTTTAGTTTTTGGACCTGAGCATCTTAGGAATTAATTTTTCAGTCTTTCTCCCTCCTTAGATGGCATTAATCTGTCCTCCGGCTCTAATGTTAAAAATCTTGGTGTTATTTTTGATCAGGACATGTCTTTTATCCCCCACATCAAATACGTTACTAGAACCGCCTCCTTCCATCTGCGTAATATCACTAAGATTAGAAGCATCTTATCTAAAAAGGATGCACAAAAACTGGTTCATGCATTTGTCACATCTAGACTGGACTGTTGCAATGGTTTATTATCTGGGTGTCCAAATACTTCTTTAAAACGTCTTCAGTTGATCCAAAATGCTGCTGCCAGAGTCTTAACTGGAGTTAGTGGGAGAGATCATATCTCTCCAGTTTTAGTTTCTCTCCATTGGCTCCCTGTCAAATCCAGAATAGAATTCAAAATCTTATTTCTAACCTACAAAGCTCTCAACAACCTAGCTCCATCTTATATTACAGATCTTATTGTTCCATATTTTCCCAACAGAGCACTCCGCTCTCAGACTGCAGGTTTACTTGTGGTCCCTAGAGTTTCCAAAAGCAGAATGGGAGGAAGATCTTCCAGTTATCAGGCTCCTCTCTTGTGGAACCAACTTCCAGTTTCTGTCCGTGAGACTGACACGTTGTCCAGTTTTAAAACTTTCCTTTTTGATAAATCCTATAGTTAGGGTTGGCTTGTCTTGCTGTCTTAAGCTTAGACTACTGGGGGACAAATTGACCATTTCCTTAAATGAATTGCTAAAATTGAATAGTTTTCATTTGATACTATTTCTATCTTAACATGTGGAGTTTTTCCTTTCCACTGTTGCCACTGTGCTTGCTCAGAATGGGAGACTGCAACGAAGCCAAGATCCAACTTGTCTGCTGGATTCCTTAGATAGAGAACTTTACTAATTGGCTTTTATGTATGTGAATGTTTCTGTAAAGCGCCCTGAGACAACTTTGTTGTGATTTGACGCTATATAAATAAACTGAATTAAACTTAATTGAATTGAAATGTGATTCTTGACCTGCCATTGTGTATCTGTTCCTACCAAACCCAGTCAGTGGAAGCAGATGGCCGCTTGTCCTGAGCCTGGTTCTGCTAATTGTTTCTTCCTCATAAGTGAGTTTTTCCTTTCCACTGTCACCTTCATGCTTGCTCAAGATGAGAGGCAGTCTGCTCCTCACATAAATAATGTTAAATTATTATTTTTAATTATGAATGTTTCTGTTTAGTGTCCTGAGACAACTTCTGTTGTGACTTGGTGCTATATAAATAAATTGAATTGAAAGATGTGGTCCTGCTGGTGTCACTGTGCCGTGATCTCCAGCTCTCAGTGAAGCAGCCGGGATGAGGATCAGCACGTCCAACTCTGAGGCCATGGTCCTCAGTTGGCCAAGCGTGGTGTGCCCTCTTTGGGTTGGCATGAGGTTCTGCCTCCATTGGAGGAGTTTAAGTGTCTCGAGGTTTGGTTCGTGAGTGAAACAAGAACAAAGCGAGAGGTCGACAGACGGATGGGTGTAGTGTCTGCAGTAAACTGTGGAAACTGTGCTGGTCCATTATGGTGAAGAGGGAGCTGAGCTGCAAGGAGAAGCTCTCTGCCTACCGGTCGGTCTACGTTCCTACTCTCACCTATGGCCATGAACTCTGGGTGGGTGGTGACTAAGAACGAGATCGTGGCTACAGGTGGTCTGAATGAGTTTTCTCTGCAGGGTCTCTCCCTTAGAGACATGGTGAAAAGTTCAGTTCTCCAGGGGAGACCTGGAGTAGAACTGCTGCTCCTGCACAGAGGAGCCAGTTAAGGTGGTTCAGACATTTGGTAAGGATGCTTCTTGGACACCTCCCTAGTTCCAAGCTTGTCCAACGTGCAGGAAAGACCAGGACACTCTAGATGGACTGTCTCTCAGGTGGTCTGGGAGCACCTTGGAGTCCTCCCAGAAAAGCTAGAAGAGGTGGCTGTGGAGAGAGGTGTCTGATCAAGATGGTGCCCCCGAGACCCGACTCAACCTGAAGTTGATGTACTCAATGCCTGAATCTGTTGAAAACCATGCGATGGCTCCCATGGTTGACCTCCAGCAAGTTGTCCAGGTAAACAAATATGAACGGTAGGTTTAACCTTTTTTCAGTCGCTTCAGCTGTTTTCATTGGCAACACCGCACATATTTTCCATTAGAGGCCCCTGTACCATCAATATTAGAACAGTTTCTCACTTTTTTGTTCCCCCTGCGCAAACTCTGATCGTTACATCGCCGCATGACGTCACTTTTCAAGTCTAGTCTAAAACTCTCGTACGTGGGCGACATGCATCCCCTGAAGGAAAGCCAGGCCTTTAAGTGCAGGTATATGTGCTGAGGCAGGACTGCGAGAGGACGAGAAACCTGATGCGTGGAAACGGATCCAAAGAGCTGCTGATCTCATTAACGGTCCAACCGGAGAAGCAGAAGAGATGGGGGAGATGATCTGTGCGCCTCCTGAGTTCGTTTCATTTCAGCAGGACGTGCATTTCAAAGAATCTGCTCTGATAACGACAGCTGAAAGGAGGGTTCTTTAGCTCTTCTGTTTAATTGGATGTTTTGTTTTAGACTGGGAGGGCTCAGCTTCAGCCGTTTCCACAGCCAGTGAACTGGAGGCCGCAGCTAACGTGGCAGGAGGCGTCCAGCAGCTCCGATCTCCTGTTTCAACTTCCTGTCCCAAAGCGCACAACCATGCAGTCTAATAATGATCAGCGTTCCTCTGATTAATGCTTCACCTGCAGACAGGAAAACATCAACAGACGGGCTGAAACGTCTCTGGGACGCTGCTACGATTCAAATCGTCGGGTCCCGTTGAATTTAAATCGACTGATGCTGATTAACACTCACGCTTTCGTTTCTGTTTGTTTACATTTCTGTACTTTTTTGCTCTCAATACTTCTTGAATACTTTGTGCAATTTTAGTCATATCAGAATAATCAAGGTTGGTGCTGTGACTTTTAGCTTGTGTAACTTTTATACTTTTCAGAGTATCTATTTACAAATATTGCTTCTATAAAAACACACGAGGCTCTCTTCAAATCCTGTCAAATATTGTTCTCTTTAAAATCTGCTTCGGTAAACTGGTTCTGTTCTTGTCTTCTGATGTTACTTTTAGCTCATCTTTTGCTACTTTTAGCTGCTAATGTCCCTTTTGATATCTTTAGCCAGTCTTGTCATGTTTAATTTTTAATTAGCCTTTTACTACTTTTAGATTTTTGCTACCCTTCTGCTACTTAGCCTTTTAGCCAGTTTTGTTTTTAATGTTTTTAGCTTCTTACAGGCCATTGATATTTCTAACTAGTCATTTGATATGTTGTCTTTTACTTATGTTTTTGCTACTTTTAGCTCAGGCTTTTGTTACTTTTGACTTTTAGCTAATCATTTATTAGTTTTAGCTTCTCCCTAGACTTTTGATACTTTTTGCTAACATGCTACTTTAGCTTTTAGCCAACTTATTGCTGATTTTATTATGCATTTTGCATTTTTTTTATCCTTTAGTCACACTTTTGCTATGTTTAGCTTTCAGCCTTTTGTTATTTTTGGTCTTTAGCTAATTATTTTCTACTTTTAGCTTCTACCTAGCCTTTTGATACTTTTAGCCTATACCCGCTACTTAGCTTTTAGCCAGCTTGTTGCTGTTTTTACCATGCATTTTTCTATTTTCATCCATTAACTACACTTTTACTACTTTTAGAGTTCAGCCTTTTGTTACTTTTAGTCTTTGGGTAGTTTTTTATTTTATTTTAGCTTCTCCCTAGACTTTTGATAATTTTAGCTAACATGCCACTTTAGCTTTTAGCCAGCTTGTTGCTGTTTTTACCATGCATTGTGCTTTTTATATCCCTTAACTACACCTTTGATACTTTTAACTTTCAGCCTTTTGTTACTTTTGGCCTTTAGCTAATTATTTTCTATTTTTATCTTCTACCTAATCTTTTGATACTTTTAACCTTCTACTTCAGCTTTTAGCCAGCTTGGTGCTGTTTTTACCATGCATTTAGCTTGTTTTTTAATCCCTAAATTACACTTTTGCTACTTTTAGCTTTCAGCCTTTTGTTACTTTTGGCCTTTAGCTAGTTTTCACTTTTATTTTAGCTTCTACCTAGCCTTTTGATACTTTTAACTAACCTGCTACTTTAGCTTTTAAGCAGCTTGTTGCTACTTTCATCCTTTAACTACACTAAGCTACTTTCAGTTTGTAGCTATCATTTTGCTTCTTTTTTTTTTTAGCTAGTGTTTTGCATGTTTTAGCTATTGTTTAATCCATTTTGGCTTTTAACTAGTGTTTTGCATGTTTTAGCATTTACACCTCAGTTTCAGCTTTTCCAGCAGACTTCACAGAGGTCATTAATGCTGTTCAAACAGAATTAAATCTTCTTATTGTTTGTTTGTTATCAGACAGTTGAGAAACTGTAATCTCTTATTTGAAGCTCGGCTCTGGAAGCGGGTCGGGATGTTTTCTACGGCACCGTTTGCATCTGAGCATGTCCTCATTGGGCCACCGATGATGAATAACCTTGTAATGTTTAACCAAGTGAGCTTCCAGGCAACAGCAGGATAAAGTCTGGGCCAAGACGGCAGATGGTACCGACCGCCCGGGTCAGGATTTATTTTCATTTATTAATTTTTTTTTTTTTCAAAATCGCTGTCAGAACTCATAACTGAGGCTTTGCAGCAAGATGAACGTATCGGAGGAGCCACTAATTCAGATGCTCCACATCTGATGTTAACATCAATACGAGGCATTAATATTTTATCCAACGTACGTGTGGTGAGCTGGATGTTGCCCCAGTGAACATGTCCTCTGTCTTTCTGCTGCAGGTTAGCATGTTAGCATGTTAGCACGGCTGCCCACAAACACATGTCCCACTACGGCCACAGGTCTGATTCATGACGTGGTCATGCATTATTTATCTTCCTCTCAGAACGTTTGACCTCCTCTTGTTTCACTTTTGTGTTCTGCCTCCCATCGCAGAGTGAATGGGGGAACTGGATCCTCCGTTCGTCGGTGAATGTGAGCGTGTGAACTTGTAAAATAGTCGAGGCACTGACTTCCATTTTTGTTTGTAGCTACATCTGAGCGTAAGAAAGTTTCCTTTCAAAACTTGTGTTGCGACTTCAAAATCCAAGATGGCTGCCCACATATAGCACACGTAAACCTTGTGAGTTAAATAACTTGAAAAGTAAGCAAAGTGCCAACTTCCATTTTGGTGTAGCTGCATCTAGGCAAAAATGTTCCTTTAAAAATTGGGTTGCCACGTCAAAATCCAAGATGGCTGCCATAATACCGTATTTTTCAGATTATAAGGCGCATTAAGCAAAACCAACCAGTCAGATAAGTCAAAGTTTATTCAAAACATTCACAACACTCCTGACGACTGAACCGCAAGACTCCGGACTATGGTAGTCGTAACGCTCCGACAATCCACCAAGCGGCGCCGCTTCGTGGATTAAGTCGTCCTAAAATATTTTGACAAATTTTTGAGCGCCGTGTACCACATAAAATCAGTTCGACATCAGTGAGCGCAACCAGAATTAAGGCACGCCAGATTATTAGGCGCATTGTCAATTTTTGAGAAAATAAAAGGAATTTAAGTGCGCCTTATATTCCAAAAAATACGGTATGTATTTTATACACATACATGTATATATATATGTATATATATATGTGTGTTTTGGATTATTGTTGCATTTGAAACTGAAGCAGGATCAGAAAAAACAAAGAAACAGTGGATCGTGAAGTTTTCACGTTATTTTTAAGGTTTTTTTCCTTAAATCTCTTTCACTCGCGCCGCGCTGCTCATTCACACTGCCCGCTCACACGTGCGTGTCTGTACGTCCTTCTTTTGTCCACTATGGCCAGTCATACTTGAAACGGTGCCACGAGACTGGAGCAAGAGTTCAGCTCAGAACCGTGAAGTGAGGGGAGGGAGGAGGGGGTTTAGGACACGTGACAGAATCAGAGCTGCTCATTCACACACAACCAGCTGTTCTTCTCCAAAACAGTAATTTTATTAAGTGTTTATAAATGTAGGTAAATGTTGATGTATAACAACCCGTTAAAATACACCAAAATGCAGGAAATGGTATCTCCGTTATTCAAAATTTTCTGTGAGAGGACACACGGACCCCCCCCCATGGGCCTGCCTGCTGTTCCGGCATCATTCAGTTTACAAATTAAGCCCTGCACTCAACTCCTTTCATTGAGCTTTTCAAGCAACAATTGTAACGAATTGTAAGCTGTCAAGAAGACCGTAATAAAGGAGCAACACGCTCAGTTTCCTGCCTCATGAAAACTGTTTGGCTTGCTGTTGATCTGCGTCAACATGCACAGTGTATCCAACACGTAGTGATAACAGTACAGATACATTTAGCTTTTAGTCAGTCTTTTGCTACTTTTTGCTTCTAATATTTTAATATTTTTGTTTTCCAACCTGTTGTAGCTTCTAGCTAACATTTAGCTTCTATGAGCTTTTTTCTATTGTAAAGGCTCAAAGTAGCTAGATGGCAACTTTTAACATTTAACTAGTCTTTTGCTACTTTTAGCCTTCAGATAGCCTTTTGATTTTTTAGCTATCCTTTTGCAACTTTTAGGTAGCCACCATTCTGCTACTTTTAGCATTTAGCCCTTTAATATTATAGCTTTTAGTCATGTTTTTGCAACTTTTAGCTTCTAATTACCCTTTGGTACATCTAACTAGTTCTTAATTAATTGTTTTTTCATAAACTTTTGTATTTTTAGCTTTCAGAAAGTTATTTGTTTTTTTTAGCTTCTAGCTAGGCTTTTGATACTTCAATTTTAAATGTCCTTTTAACATTTAGCTAGCTTTTTTTTATATGTGTAACCACCTTTACTTACTTTTGGCATTTATTATTGTTTTGCTATAATGAGCTTTTAGCTAGTCTTTGTCTACTTTTACTAGTGTTTTGCTATTTTAGCCTTTTTGACTTGTATGTTTTAGCTAGCCATCTGCTTCTTTCAGTCTTTTTTGTCACTTTTCTCAGACAAACCGTATCTCTCAATACGTCCTCGCTGTCTCATATCTATAAACGTTGGTTTTGTTGTTGTATATTGCGCTAACAAAACCGCTTGAGATAACAACATGGAGCAAAACTGTCAGCTAAAGTTAGTGTTTTGTTTCATAATTATGTCCCAGTTGTTTTATTTAGCTTGTAGTAGCCGAAACAGAACCGAATACTGTTCCAGTATGAGGAGCTCAGCGTTGTGGCAGGGTCAGCATTCCGGCCCTCGGCTCGTCCGTCGTTACATTCCAGGTTGTTGTTGGCACGAAGCGGACCTCATCAGAACCTCGGCTCGGTTCTGACAGAGACCCCTCCCGCTCATTGTGTCACTTGATCTGGGGCCGGGTGCCGGATCTATTTGTGCAGCGCAGTCATCCCTCTGAAGGACATGTCTCCTGGACAAAAAATAGCCGAAGGGTTTGTTGTGAAGATTCAGCTCAGCTCATACACTGTTCATGGGATATTTTGCTAACAGTACAGGCAATCACACTATGATAATTACAGTTACAGGAACACTTTTCAGTTGTAGATAGAGTGGACTTTTAGTTTGAAGAAGACGTGGAGCCGAAGGTCAGGCTGAAGGGGAGCGTTGCGGCTCCTGTTCATTGTTTTCTAGTTATGAGTATTGATCGTCTGACTCAGGCCTTGGTGCTGTGTTCGGCTGTTTCAGGAGAGCCAGAGGAGTAATCTATGATCCGGGGTCCCTCCTGGGACGACAGCTAGGACTGGTCCAACGCCGGGGAGGATCAGCTGCTGCGGTGTCGGGACGAGATGTACCAAAACAGGAAGCATGACGAAGCTAAACTGTGTGTGAGCGCTGAACTGTTAAAGATTATACAAGCCGAACAGAAGCTAAAACTTGACAACAGCCGTTATTAATTTAAAAAAAATTGAAAAAACGTACAGTAGATAGAGAGCAAAAAATGTAGCTAAACACTTATTAAAAAACATAACTTTAAATATAAAATTAACACAGTTGTAGTTAAAAAATAATAATAAATACTGATATCAGCAATACAACATTAGTTCACTGTGGCGACCCCTGGAGAAGGGAGCAGCCGAAAGAAGTAAATAGAAAAAAAAAACTAAGAAATGAAGTTAAAAGCAAAAATGGCCAAAACGATTGCTCAAAATCAAAACAGTAGCTAAAAGCTAAGTGTAACAAACCCTACATAAAAGCTAAAATAGTGAGTCAGTGGCTAAAAGCTACAAATTAAACAGAAAAGTGACTAAATGTTTTAAACATGCAGCTAAAAGTTAAAATGAGCTAAAACCTAAAATTGGCAGGTCTGCAGCTAAAAGGAGCATGAAGACCCCCCCCCACCCCCCCACACACACACACACACACACACACACACACACACACACACACACACACACATTGATTCCTATGAGGAAGAAATGGCAGAAAAGGCTAAATATTTCAAAAAGTTAAAGTTGCACTAATACCAAAAGTCACAGCAGGATTGTCATTTTGATTTATGTTTTGTTGAAATAGCACAAAAATGGTGGAATGAAAAAGATGCTGAAAAACGAAAGAAAAATGGATCACAACAGTGTGAAGGCTTCATAATTCGCACATTTCAAAAAGTGTAAAAGTTACAAATACACAAAAACCATAGCCCAGTGTTTCTGATTGAGCTCAACCTTTGACATGTGAACAGTTAAAACTGCACAAAGTCTGGAGAAGTTACGAAAAGTTACACAATAATGTGAATGCTGACTCAGCGTTAGCACAATGAGAGAAGCATCTAAAAACTATAGAGCGTAAATAAATTGACCCACTCGGCTGTTGAAGTTAAATGAAAGATATGTTTTCGCGTGCGTGCATAAAATATGAACACTTTTCTTCTTCTCTGCCATTTTCAGTGTTTTGATTTTCTCTTTTATTTACTTACTTATTAACATTTCTGCCTTTCATGTTTCTGATCAGTTCAATTCAGTTTATTTATATAACGCCAAGTCACAACAGAAGTCGTCTCAGGGCACTGAACAAAAGCATTCATAAAATAAGTTAACAGAAACATTCATATTTAAAAATAATAATTTAACATTATTTATCTGAGGAGCAGAATGCTTCATTTAACTCCATCACAGAACTCTCATCTTGAGCAAGCACGAAGGCGACAGTGGGAAGGAAAAACTCCCTCATGGGGAAGAAACCTTTAGCAGAACCAGGCTCGGGACAAGCGGACATCTGCTTCGACCTGCTGGGGTTGGTAGGAATAGATACACAATGGCAGGTCAAGAATCACATGTTAAGATAGAAATAGTATCAAATGAAAACTATTCAATTTTAACAACTCATTTAAGGAAATGACGTCATTTTGTCCTCTATTAGTCTCTCCTACTAACTCCAGTTAAGACTCTGAAAGCAGCATTTAGATTAACTGAAGACTTTTTAAAGAATTATTTGGACACCCAGATAACAAACCATTGAAATAGTCCAGTCTAGACGTGACAGATGCATGAACCAGTGTGGGAGTTCTGGGTTTCTCCCACAGCTGCAGCAGAGAGCAGTCAACCAATTATTTGCACCTGCTCCCTGATTTGGAGGACTGCTCTGCAGGACTACTTAAGCTGCCGCCACACTCTCCTCCAGCGCTGGGACATTATCCTTTGAATGGTAAAAGTTAATGGTCAGCTTCTTATTGTCCCAGCCTTCCAAGGCCTCAACGCTCCAAGGCTCAGCTCTCTCTGATGGTACCCCTACTACCAGTCAACAGCCTCCTGCCTGCTCTTGCACTCTCTGCTCCTTCTGCAACGGGCTCCTCACTCCAACAGTACTCGCCTCTCCTGGAACCCAGGACCTCACAGCACTCTTCTCCAACTCTTACAACAAAGGAAAAACCAGTAAGAGAATTAAATACTACCTCTGACAGCAATCAACCTGCAAAGACCTGCAACCAATAATCACCTTGTCCCTTCTCTCGTTTTCAGCCCAACTCCCTTTTCCCTGTGAAAATAAGGAAAATTATTTTTGTAGAATCTGTGCCGGTCTTCTCTTCAGTTTGCCATCCGGGGTCTAATATTGATAACAATCATGTTAAACAGTTTTTCTGCATCAAGATGTTTCTAATGCTGGCGATTCAAAAAGCGTTCAATACAAAAACAACTGGACTTTATTTGTAACAGAAGACGTTTCGCTCCTCAGCCGAGGAGCTTTCTCAATTCAATGAGCAGAGAGTGAGAGATTCAGGTTATAAGGATGAGTGAGATAAAACACACACATGTAGATTTGACAAGTCACACCATCCACACCTTAACAGTAGGGGCTTCTTAAAGTCTTTGTTCCTCTAATTCACAGACGAGACTCCTCTGTTCCCATCAGGTATGAAAACTGGCTGGGAATCAGTCTTAAAGTTGCATTATAGGTTTTTGAAAGTGGAAATCCGAGGCCTCCTCCTCTGTTAAGAGACGGCGTTTCTCTTTTAACATAAACTGCTTCCTTCACCCTCCTCTCAAACCGTCTGTGTTCTCGGTCCAAAATGTGCACATTTTGGTCCTCAAGAGTGTCCCTTCTCTGTGAGGTGGAGGTGAACAGCTGAATCTTGTCCTGAAGAGCTGGATCTCCTGTGTTGAGCCATGCGTCTGTGAAGTGCGTCTGTGTGTAATGTTAGCGATATTACGCAGGTGGAAGATGGCGGTTCTAGTAACGTTTTTAATGTGGGGGATAAAAGACATGTCCTGGTCAAAAGTAACACCAAGATTTTTAACATTGGAGCTGGAGTCCAGATTAATGCCATCAAAGGAGGGCGAAAGACTGAAAAAAATCATTCCTAAGATGCTCAGGTTCAAAAACTAAAACCTCAGTCTTGTCTGTATTCAAAAGCAGAAAATTTAGGGTCATCCAGGTTTTTATGTCTTTAAAACATGCTTGTTGTCTAAACAGCTGATTGGATTCATTTGGTTTCATGGACAAATATAACTGTGTATCATCAGCGTAACAATGAAATTGTATTCCATGTTTAATAACATTACATAACAGGAGCAAATACAATAGTATTGGTCCAAGCACTGAACCTTGAGGAACTCCATGACTAACTTTGGTGTATGATGAAGATTCATGTACCTAAAAAAAAAAAAAAAAAGTTAAGTCAGGTCCTCTGGACATTCAAAAAACAAAACGAACAAAACAAAGCTGCCCACATGATCAAAGAGGACCATCAGCCTAACGATGGATCGTTAGCACCCTGATGGCTGTTTGCTGTTCACAGGGGGCTGAGTGATACTAGCAATCACAGCATTGTAAGAGGTGGACAGTTGAACATGGAGGCCTCCACTACTCCTCTCTCAAACCATCCGTTCCTCTCTATCCAGGATGTGGACATCCTCATCCCTGAAAGAGTGACCTCTGGTCTGGAGATGAGTGTAGACCACAGAGTACTGGCCTGATGATGTTGCTATTTTGTGCTGGGCCATCCTTTTGGCCAGTGGCTGGCCAATGGCTGTTAGTTTCCCCAATGTAAAACTGATCCCCCTCCTGGCAATGAACAACATACACAATACTAGAAAGTTCCTGGAGAAACTTTGACGGGGACTGCCAGGCTGCTGCCGATTTAAATTCTTGATTTGATAGTAAATTGTGTTTGGGGTCACTCTCAGCTACCATTATACCAAATTTCAGCTGAATAGCTGTAAAAATGGCTGAGTTATGTCATTTTTCTCTTTTAGCTAAGGCAGCCATCTTGGATTTTTGATTTTCAGTCAGAGACTATTACGCATCTTTCTCAGCTACCAAATTTCAGTTGAATAGCTCTAAAAATGGCCGAGTTGTGTTTTTTTTTTTTTTTTTTTTAGCCAAGGTGTGTGATAGGGAATGTTCTCAGCTACAACCTCACCAAATTTCAGGTCTATGTGTAAAATGGCTGAGTTAAAGCCGTTTAAAAGTAGCGTTGGTGGCCATCTTGATTTTTGATTTTGATACAGCATTCGATAGGAAACATTCTCAGCTATCACCACACCAAGTTTCAGCTAAATATCACTAAAATTGACAGATTTATAGTGTTCTTCCGTTTTTGCTCATCAGCCATCTTGGATTTTTAATCAGAATCTATTAGAGATCATTCTCAGCTACCAATACTCCAAATTTCAGCTCAATATCTCTTAAAATGGCCAAGTTATCATTTTTTTAAATATCTTTTAACTAAGGCGGCCATCTTGGATATTTGATTTTCATTAGGAATGTATTACAACTCACTCTCAGCTACAACCATACTTAATTTCAGATCAATATGTCAAAGAATGACTGAGTTATAGTCAATTTTGTGTTTGCTGAGGTAGCTGTGGCAGCCATCTTGAATCAAAGAGGCAGCTTAATTTTCTTAGCTACTTTAGGTAAGCTACAGTGCCTTTGATTTATTGTACAAATGGTTGAAACATACATTTTATTTAATTTAAGCTCAGTTCACTAACCTGCAATGTTGAAACAGAGCACGTCAGCCCCTGATGATCACATGTTTAGTAAGAGTTCTGGTCATGGTTGACAGCTGGAAGACCTGGTCTTCTTGGTGTCATGAGCCACATTTCCCACCAGCTCCAGGATCTCAGGATGTCTTGTCTCCGGTTGGGTGAGTTGTCTGCTGGACAAATTCTTTACCCACTTGTGTCTCCCTGGCACGTGACTGTCTTCTGGTGTGTTGTCGGCCGGTGAGGATGGAGATGGGCTTGACGAGTTGCCAGTAAATTAAACTCCTTTTGTTGTTGGGTCTCTCCTATGCATTACAATGGCAGTCCCCAATTACTCTGTTTGTATGGTATGGTATAAAGTTTATTCATTTAAAAAAATACAAAACAATTCCATAACAATATAAAAAAAATACAAGAGATTTAAAATGAAAGGCAGCAGAAGAAGAAAAAATCTTATTATATCTGCCCCTTTTTTTTCAAACAATTAGTTCAATCATAATAATTTTCAAGTAACAGAACAAAATGAATAACTTTTTAATTTTTCTAATTCTAATACAAAACACACACTAAGCTACTTCATTATTATTTTTACAATTCAGCTTTGATCTTTTTCTTAAATGTACACATTGACTTGGCATTTTTTACATCACTCTCTAGACCATTCCACAATCCAACTCCTTGGATTGAGGTAGACCTTCCCTTCAGACTAGTTCTGAATTTTGGTTTGACAAATATCTCTATCCCCTTAAGATTATAACAACTTTGCCTTTTAACAAAATTTCTATGGATATTTAATGGTAATGTGTTATTTTGAGCCCTATACATAACTGATAAAATACTATAATCTACCAAATCATGGAACTTCAATAACTTCAGTTGATCAAATAATGTGCTTGATGGGTGACAGTAATGCTTTCTGGTGATAATTCTTACAGCTCTTTTCTGTAAAATAAAAATAGACTTTGTAAATGTTTTACACGCTTTCCCCCAAACATCAATGCAATAGATTAAATGTGGAACAATGATTGTGTTATACAACATGTACAGAGCTTTATCATTTAATAATTCCCTGACTTTGTATAGTACTGCAATAGATTTAGATATTTTTGTTCTTACAGAATTTATGTGATTTTTCCATGTTAGCTGTTCATCAATGATTACACCCAAAAATTTGATCTCATTAACTCTACAAATCTCAACACCCTCAATTTTAAATGGATCGTCAACAGTTTTTTTTTTTGTTACTAAATATCATGTATTTAGTTTTATCTAAATTTAATGATAATTTATTAATTTTAAACCAAGTTTGTATTTTATCAAATTCTGTCTTCATCAATTCCAACATCCGTTTTACATCTTTACCCAAACAAAAAAATGTGGTGTCATCTGCAAAAAGGACACATTTGAGGAGTCCTGATACATTCACTAAGTCATTCACATATAAAATAAATAACTTTGGTCCAAGTACAGAGCCTTGAGGAACTCCACACGTGATATTGTAGAGGTCAGATCTTACACCATTTATTTGTACAAACTGTTTCCTATCTTTTAAATAGCTAGATACCCAGTGTAATGCTGGTCCTCTTATACCATATTAATTTAATTTTTCAAGGAGAATAGTGTGGTCAATAGTATCGAATGCTTTTTTTAAATCAACAAAAATACTAACACAATACTGTTTTTGATCGACAGCAGTAGTTATTTGTTCCATTAATTCCATGAGAGCCATTGATGTAGAGTATTTTGCTCTAAACCCATACTGACTGCTACTTAGAATGTTTTGTTTAGTAATAAATGTATCTAATCTGGTCACAAACAGTTTTTCTAGAATTTTTGAGAACTGTGGTAATAAGGATATTGGTCTATAATTATTGAACACATATTTATCACCATTTTTAAAGAGAGGACCTACCTTAGCTACTTTCATATTGTCAGGAAATATTCCTTTTGAAAATGATAAATTATAAATATATGTAAACGGCTCAATAACATAACTCATTATGTCCTTTACAAACATCATATCCATGTCCACCCAGTCTTTTGATCTCTTATCTGTAAGATTTTTTACAACATTCATTATTTCTTCTTTGTCAGTTCCATTAAGAAAAATACTGTTGTCACAACTTATAACTGAATGGTTCACATTATTGTCTACTTTTGGTATTTTAGCTGCAAGGCTTGATCCAACGTTCACAAAATGATGATTAAATCCATTTACAATTTCATTTTCATCATGGATTTCATCGTCATCCTTCAAAAATATTGTGAAATACCTGTTTTTGCTTTAGGACTTTTCAGAACACTATTTATTACTCGCCATGTAGCTTTCATATCACCATTACTTTTATTTAATAAATCACTATAATATTCCTTCTTGTGTTTCATTATAATCGCTACTAATTTATTTTTATACTTCTTATATTTCTCTTCGGCCTCTTGTGTTCTCAATTTCAAGAAACATATATACAAATAATTGTTTTTTTACAAGCATTTCTCAACCCTTTCGTCATCCATGGTTGGTCAACAACATTTCTCTTTGTATGATTATTTTGCACACAATTATTTTCATACAGAGCTCCCAAAATATTCATAAACTCATCATATGATCTGTTTACATCATCAATATACACGTCTTTCCAGTTTTGTTTATGTAAATCATCTTTTAATTTGTCCAATGCTTTTTTTATGTGTTTATTGTTTTTTTTCTTAATTGTAATTTATTTTGTAATGCTTTGATCATTTTTGTGCTGGTGGACTGGATCTTTGGGATGAACCAGTCTTTGCCGTAATGTATTTTGGGGTTTAAAAGCCACTGGGACGTTGTTTAGAAAATAAACGTCCCAGTTTCTCTGATACTCCAGCAACATATGGAATAACCACTGGTCTGGGTTCCTCCTTTTCACCTGTTGGCTGGCTGGAGTCCTGTTTGGGTTTCTTCTCTGCTTTCAGGAAGGCCCAGATAGGATATCCACATTGCTCCAGGACCCTAAGAGTATGTGGGGATACTGTTCGTTCTGTGGTACAGAGTCCTGATGACTCCTAACTTGTGCTCCAGGGGGTGATGGGAGTCAAACTGCAAATACTGGTCTGTGTGGGTGGGACTATGGTACGCCTCAGTTTGCAAATGTCCTCTATCAGAAACTGAGACCTCACAGTCCAAGAAAGCCAACCTGCCATCTTTTACATCGTCTCGTGCAAACTTTATATATTTATCCACAGAGTTGATGTGATCAATGAAATGTTGGACTTCCTGAGATGCTTCCAAAACCACTTTCTTCCACCTGCGTAATATCACTAAGATTAGAAGCATCTTATCTAAAAATGATGCGGAAAAACTGGTTCATGCATCTGTCACGTCTAGACTGGACTATTGCAATGGTTTATTTTGGATGTCCAAATACTTCTTTAAAAAGTTTTCAGTTGATCCAAAATGTTGCTGCCAGAGTCTTAACTGGAGTTAGTGGGAAAGATCATATCTCTCCACTGGCTCCCTGTCAAATCCAGAATTGAATTCAAAATCTTACTTCTACTATACAAAGCTCTCAACAACCTAGCTCCATTTTATATTACAGGTCTTATTGTTCCATATTTTCCTAACGGAGCACTTCGCTCTCAGACTGCAGGCTTACTTGTGGTTCCTAGAGTTTCCAAAAGCAGAATGGGAGGAAGATCTTTCAGTTGTCAGGCTCCTCTCTTGTGGAACCAACTTCCAGTTTCTGTCCGTGAGGCTGACACATTGTCCAGTTTTAAAACTGGGCTTAAGACTCACCTTTTTGATACAAACTATAGTTAGGGTCGTCTTGGGTTTCCTGAGCTGTCCCTTAGTTATGCTGCTATAAGCTAAGACTGCTGGAGGACAAACAAACCACATTTCTTCACTATGCTACTGTTTTTACTTACTCTGCTCAACCTGATTTGTATTTGTAATTATTTTTTCCTATCCTTGAAATGTGTTTTTGTCTTTCAGGTGCACCTGCACCTGCACCTGCACCTGGACCTGCCATCCTGTTTGTCTGTTTCTACTTCCTGTCCTCTCAAACCCAACCGGTCAAAGCAGATGGCCGCTTGTCCTGAGTCTAGTTCTGCTGGAGGTTTCTTCCTGTTAAAAGTGAGTTTTTCCTTTCCACTGTTGCCATTGTGCTTGCTCAGGATGGAAGACTGCAATGAAGTGAAGATCCAATGAGTCTGCTTCTTCCTTAGATAGAGAACTTTACTAATTGGCTTTTCTATGTATGTGAATGTTGCCATTCATTCTCTGAGACAACCTTGTTGTGATTTGGCACTATATAAAAAACTGAATTAAATTGAACTGAATTCATTTTAACCCAGGTGTCATCAACATACCTGAACCAATGATTCGGTGGTGTCCCTGAAAATGACGCCAAGGCTCTTTTCTACCTCCTTCATGTACAGGTTGGCAACAATAGGAGAAACTGGAGACCCATAGCACACCCATGTTTCTGCCTATAATGTTGCCCCCCATTATGTGAAGTAGGTTGACTGTAGGCACAGTTTCAAGAGTTGACACAGTTGTTCTGTGGAAAGTGTGGTCCTGCTGCTCAGAGCGGTGTCTGATTTTAACCTTAAACAGACCATCTCTACTGCCTCATCAACAGGAATGCACGTAAAGACAAACACTGGTTTGTCACTGGTGTCAGGTTAAAATATGGTTTTACAAGGTTTTGGAGTTTTCAAACATGATAGGTTTGTGGGTTCAGCGGGAAAACAAATGTTATTGTCAATCAGACAACCCAGAATCTTGAGTTTACAAAACTATAGTATAGCTATAGTGCCTTTGATAAAAATGTTTAAAGGCATTATTATACATTGGACAACGTCCTCAAGAAGTTCACAGTCTATGGTCGAGGTAACAGAATGGATCATTGCAGGTCTGGTGTTCCACCTCATCTCTCCACAGCTGGACCAGTCCAGAGCCTTGTGTTACCTAAAAGTGAAAGAAGACAGTGCACAAGTCAAAATAGGGTTACAGTGACTACAAATTACAATCTGTTGGCCTTTCTTTTAGAAAAAAAAATATTTGATCAAAAACAAGAGATTTACAGTTGAAATTAAGTCAAGAAAATGTGACATTTGCAATTATAAATTACAGAAGCTCAATTTTTCTTTATTTATTTCACTTATCATATTTCATAGTTATTTAAGCAGCCACACCAAGCAAACGTTACAAGATTTTATGCATCTTTCCTGCTCTGTTGAAGTGTGTGACAAGGGTCTTTGTGTCCAAAGATGTTTAACAGCTTGCTTCCAGAGCTAACAGCTTCCTGTGTTGGGTAGAAAAATTAAATTAAATTAAAGGCAAACAAAAGGCTTAGTGCTACTTCTTGTGCCATGCTTTATAAAACAGTTATTGAATAACGTATTTACTTATGTAGGTAAAAAACCTGTTAAAATACACCAGAATGAAGGAAATAGCAGCTACTTTATTTAAAAAGTTATGGGGGAGGACCCACAGACCTCGCACCAATATGTCCCCCCCTACAATAACAGTTATTATAATGTATATGTAACCAGCCTTTCATATAAGAACTGGGATATTTTTACCGGAGAATGCGTGCACTTTAACCAGGAAGAGTTCGGGGATTTTTTTTACATTACAAACAGCAACAGATAATGAAGATTTTAACCTAAAAACCCACATAACAAAGCAGAGCATAATTTTTAAATTAAAAGGGACAAGGTGGAGAAAAATGTGCTGTTTGAGTTTATTTACTGACGGTAAACAAAGTACGACTCCATAGCCTTTTACAAATATATTACGTAGGATTTTGTTGACATGATTTTTATCATGTCAAAATGGGGAATTGAAATCTAGTTTTATCAGATAATATATTAACTTAATGAAATATCTAGATATATGTATACTGTTTTTTTTATTTAGAATGATATTGTGTTAAAAACATTATCTGATTCCGTTTCCGGTAGAAAATGTAGTTTCAACTACATGCCTACAACTCCCAGACGTTCACCGCACCCTTCCATTATAGAAAACAAGATGGCGAGATATTATTGGTTGAGAGCTGGGTCACATGATAGAGTTACTAAAAGCTAAATGTACACCACCAACAGACGGTTTCTGTTTCCACCTTTCGCTGGACTGACAGATTCTCTGTATTTTGTGTTTCTGATGCGCCTCCAGACCGGTCTTCAGGGAATCCCAGAGTCCTGGAGGAAGAGGACACTCGGATACCCTCTGCTGTTGGAGCTGGATGAAAGTGTGGCCAAAAACAGACAGCAGCTGTAGTTTAGCTTCTAGTATTTAGCCACAAATACCAACTTGTTTCTCTTAAATTGGCATTGCAGTCGATGACCTTGCTCTAAAGCTTTGCGCCGAGTGAAACTTGACGTTATTTGCTTCGTCAAAGCTTCATTGTGAGAAGATAAACTTGTGCTTTTCCACCATGTCTGTTATCTTTGTCTCCAGACCTCATGAAACGTGTGCGACAGGGAAAGAGGTTTTGCCAATGTCGGGTTTTCTTCCTATTCCAGGGAGATCGTTCTGTCATTGTGAAGTGAAAGGGCAGATATACAACTGGAGCGAGCAGAGATCCTCCCTCGGAGGAGCCGAGCTGCCTTCAGGAAAGTGTCGACTTCTATATTTGAAGCAACACTTCTGAATGTTCGCCAACAAGAAAAAAACAAACAGCAACGTGTGTGTGCTACTAAAACCCTTCCAGTTCAAAATCAAACCAGGAAGCAGCTGATACCTTTGTGTTAATTGGTGTTTTGTGTTATCTTGGCCATAAAGATATAGCTTTAACAGGAAAAACAGTCTTGCAGCTTCGACACGTAACAGGAGCAACAATCTGGATCGAGCAGAGTCGACATTAAAGTGAGTGGAAAGTTTGGACCTCGAAGTCCACAGAGAAAAAGTTTGACTTCTCCCTCTGTTCGACTTCCTCCCACACAGCAGGCAGCCTCATTCTGGCATAATTACATCCAGACCTCAGAAATTCTGCTAAATTCAACTTAATTTTCACGGTCGAGGAACTTTGTTGTAATGAGCATCCTTGATGGAAGTTTGGCTGCAATAGTTTGCTCGGGGGACACTAAAATAAACTAGAAAGTTCCTGGAGAAACTTTGACAGGGGTGCCGATTTTAATTCTTGATTTGATAGTAAAAGGTGTTTGGGTTCGCTCTCAGCTACCATTATCCCAAATTTCAGATGAATACCTCTAAAAATGGCCAAGTTATGGTATTTTTTCTCTTTTAGCTAAGGCGGCCATCTTGGATTTATTTGGATTCAGTATGTGATAGAGAATGTTCTCAGCTACAATTAGGAATGCACCGATCCACTTTTTTTAACTTTCGATCCAGATACCTAAATCTGAGTATCGGCCGATACCGATCCAGTTCCGATATCATGATCATTGATTTTATATGAGGCTGTAATAATCTCCTCTCAAGTACAATTTGTACAAATATATGCATGCATGTCCAAAAAGGCAACTTGAGGTAAGTTTTGTTAATTTTGTATAAGTTTTAAAGTTAGAATTAAATTCTGCTAACACAAAACATGTTTATTTTTATTCCTAGCTTTAAAGTGGATATTAAAGTGATTAAGTGATTGTTTAAAGTTGTTTTATATTTTATAAGGGGCAGATATAAGAATTTTTTCCTTCTTTCTGCACTCTTTTCATTCAATGTTTTCTTTTTGATGATTTTTTTTTTTTAATTTTGTTTCATTTAAATGAATGAATAAATGATTTAAATTAAATAAAATGTTAAATGGCTTCAAACACCTGCTAAGTTCATGGCATAAACCAACAGACATGTTCCTGTTTTTAGTATTTTACATCAATTTATAATGTAGCTGTTTATGTTTTTAATATATATCATTTTCAAATCATATGTTTTTTTTATGATTGTTTACTGTTGCACTGATAAATATCTCCTGGAGGGTAAACTATATCTTGACTGCAAGTATCAAGCTGAGAAATCCTTCGTTTTCTACAACTGATAACGATTGGTCATTAATTATGATGAAGTTTAGCAACTTCTCTGTAAACATTTGAGCTCTGTGGTTTCAGCGATGTCTTCTTCTTGTTCAGTCCGAAGCAGGCAGCCTGATATGGGGCAGCCACGCTCAGTCTGTCCCTCCTCAGAGACGGGCAGACTGAGCGGGGCAGATTGGACGCGGCTGGCCGGGGTCGAGTCGCCTCTTTCGGTTTGACCAAAGAGCAGCGCCCTGCTGAAGCCACGGAGCTCGAATGTCCATCGTAAAACTAACTTTAATGTGGCGCTATGGCTCTGCAGACATTGCACGATGCTGTCTTGTTTTGTGGTGTTTCTAGTGTAAAATACTTCCACACAGCGGACATGTTTAGATGAAATGTTGGTTAGCTGTTAGCCACAGTGCTGCTAACTCAGCCCTCACGTTGTAGCTGGCCGCAAACTATGAACTGGATTTCCTGAATGTTAGGCGGGTCTTATTACTCTGGGTTCATGAGACAAGCTGCCGTTCAGAAAATCCATTTCATAGTTTGAAGCCAACGTGCAGCGCAACCACAGACATGTATCATGGATTGGAAATATTGTCAGGTGGATCGGAAAAATCCGATACGTAAATGATGCTGGTATCGGAGGCCGATACCGATACTGGATCGGATCGGCCCCATCCCTAGCTACAATGTCACCAAATTTCAGCTCTCTGTGTATAAAAATGGCTGAGTTAAAGCCATTTGCAATGCAGCAGCCCGGTTTTTGACCAGCACAAGCAAAAGAGAGCACATTACACCTGTTTTGGCCTCCCTACACTGGCTTCCGGTTCACCTTCGAATCAAATTCAAAATACTCTTGTATGTCTATAAATCACTAAACAGCTCTGCCCCCTCCTATCTTACTGATCTGCTCCAGCCGTATGTCCCACCATGTTCTCTCAGATCAGCAGACCAGTTGCTCCTAACAGTCCCAGGAACCCGTCTCAAGCGCAGAGGTGACAGGGCCTTCTCTGTAGCAGGCCCAAGACTTTGGAATGAGTTACCTCTGCTGGTTAGACAGGCCCCCTCCCTCACAGTTTTTAAATCTCGCTTAAAAACACACTTTTATTCCCTGGCTTTCAGCACTGTGTGATCTGTGCTGAGTCTGTGTGCATCACACTGTGTTGGTCATGTTGCGGTTGTTGTTGTTATCCATTATTGTTTCTGTTGGTTTCTACTTTTTGGTGTCCTGTTATGTAATCTGTTGCTGTGTGCTTGTTCTGTTTGTCCCTGTACAGCACTTTGGTGTGCTTTGTCACTGTTTAAAGTGCTTTTATAAATAAATTGGTATGGTATGGTATTTGAAAGTAGCTATGGTGGTCATGGATTTTTGATTTTTATATAGCATTTGATAGGAAACATTCTCAGCTATCCCCACACCAAGTTTCAATATCATTAAAATTGACCGATTTATAGTATTTTTCCATTTTTGCATTGTTGGCCATCTTGGATTTTTGATTTCCAAAAGCTACTTCACCTAACTTGCATGTTGAATCAAAATGGCCGTTCCACCTAACTTTCATGTTAAATCAAAATGGCCGCTTCACCTAACTTGCATGTTGAAACAAAATGGCCACTTCAACTAACT
>NC_056517.1:34625159-34628133 GCF_014905685.2 Nematolebias whitei
CTTGCATGTTGAATCAAAATGGCCGCTTCACCTAACTTGCATGTTGATTCAAAATGGCCGCTTCACCTACCTTGCATGTTGATTCAAAATGGCCGCTTCACCTACCTTGCATGTTTAACCAAAATGGCTTCGCAAGGCAATGCTCTGCCTTGCATGCTGAATTAAAATGGCTCACAGCGTTATTCATTTTGCAGGATTTTATGTATGCTGAGGTAGCTATGGCAGCCATCTTGAATCAAAATGGCTCCAAACGTTAATCAGCTCTAGAGATAAGTCTGATGATTACTTTCTGTGAGTTTCAAACAAATCCAATGAGTTTCTGTTTTGTAGCTCAATAACTCAAAGAATGACCGAGTAGCCATCTTGAATCAAAATGGCTGCTTCACCTAACTTGCATGTTGAATCAAAATGGCAGCTTCACCTACCTTACATGTTTAACCAAAATGGCTTTGCACGGCAATACACTGCCTTACATGTTAAAACAGCATAGCATAAAACAGCTAAATATTAGCTGAAATAGCAGAAATATCTGAATCTTCCAAAAATTAGCTGAAATGAGCATAACAAGCTGAAATTAGCAGAAATGAGTTAGAAGAAGTACAAAAATGTTGAAGTAAGCTGAATAAAGCTGAAAAGAGCACAAAACAGCTGAAAAAAAACAGCTGAAATTAGCTCAACTAGCTGAATTTTTTGATTTTCATTCAAAGTCTATTAGGGATCATTATCATCTATCAATATGCCAAGTTTCATCTGAATAGCTCTAAAAATGGCAGAGTTATCCTAGTTTCTCTATAAAACAGCTGAATAGTAGCTAAAGAAATGCAGAAATAAGTTTTAATTTTCAAAAGGAAGTGGAGGAAGCTTAAGTGTGACCACTAAGTCTGAAACAGTCAGATATTAGCTCAATAAAGTTGAAATTATCTGTGAAAAGCTGGAATTTGCTAAAAACAGCTTAATAGTAGCTAAAACAAGCAGAAAGAAGCTTCAATTACTAGTAGGATGTCGAAGGAACATGTTTTTGCTGAATTAGGCTAACAAAAGTTTAAATGATTTCAAAAAATGTTGAATGAGCTGATAAAAATGAAATTAGCATGAAAACGGCTAAATGCTAGCTGAAGTAGCAGAAATAGCAGAAACATCCAGAAATAAGCTGAAAGGAGCAGAACAAGCATAAATAAGTTTGAAAAAGCACAAAAATGTTGATGTTAGCAGAATGAAGCTGAAAGGACCACAAAACAGCTGAAATTAGCTGAACTAGCTGAATTTTGTTTAAAATGTTGTGCAAGGAATCTGAAAGAACCATAACCAGGTCTAAATGTGAAACTAGTAGTACCAGGTTATAAATGAATCAAAAGTTATGAAGGATGTAAAATGAGCTCCATTCATTTTCTAGGAGAGCAAATATACCAGAAAGGCTAAATATCTCAAAAAGCTAAAGTTGCACCAATACCAAAAGTCGTAGCAGACATGTCCTGAAACAGCTGAATGTTTTGATGTATGATTTGTTGAAATAGCACAAAAACTGTGGGAGTAGTTAGATACCGAAAAAAGGTATACGGGAGAAAAAGTGAATCACTATATTGTGAATGCCTATAAAGCCATTCACACTATAAAGAAATCCTTATCGGGTGTAGAATAATAGTGGTATTCGCAGCACACTGCTTTCCTGTGCAATGCAATGGCAGCCCCCAATTACAACTTTTGCCATGAGGATGATGAAGTTAGCTCTGATTGTGCTGTTTTTATTTTATTCTATCAGTAAATCATAGTATTATTATGATTTCAACTAATCTTGCAACTTATAGGTTAAAAAATCAAACATGTGCCTGAGTTGGAAGTGACCACCAGAGGGGGATAAAGTTTAAGGTTTTCAAAGTAATTATGTACGGAAGCCCATTTGTGCCACAGTAATTTAGAAATTGTCATTTAGTTAGAAAATACTGTTTTTAATTGAGATACTCGGTAAACACCGATATACTAAATCTTTATTTTGTAACCAGATACTTTCTCACAATAACCAAATTATTATATTTTCAATAAAATACTATCCAGAAAACAAGATTCTAAAAGACTGAGTTACTGACTCGTTAAATAAGTGTCTCAAAATAAAAATATGCTAAATCATATTTTGTGATGAGAAAATGTCTCAAAATTATGATGATCAAGATTTTTGTGACACTATCTCTGAGTTGCAACTCATAAATTATACTTAATCACATGTTTGAGATGAAATATCTCAATGAGATAGAAAAGCTTGTTTTATTATGAGACAATATCTCAAAATTATTTTTAAAAAATTGTTAAAAGATACTTTCTCAAAATTTAAATACTGAATCATATTTATAACAACCGAGTGACCAGCTCCAAAATTTACAAGTCAAGTCAACTTTATTTATAAAGCACAATTAAAACAGCATTTGTTACCAAAGCAAGCTAATGGTTGTATAACTACAAAATCGTTGTCATCATCGCGAGAGCTCATGTACGACAGAGGCCACGTTAAGAAAAAAAAAAAAAAACATTGCCATGCTAAGAAAAAAAAAATTAAAGCCATAAAATTATGAGAATAAAGTCGTAGAATTACAAGAATAAAGTGGTAGAATTACGAGAATAAAGTCATACGAGACTTTTTTTTTTTTTTTTACAGCTGGCAATTTTTTTTCCACGAGTTGATCCACAAGGCTACCTGTCAATCAATCTAGTAGGCGTGTCGGCAAATGACCAATCCGAAGCTAAACGAGTCGTAATATCCAAATTCCAACACATAAAGCAGGGTTACCGCATGTTAACTGTGGTAAAATGAAGAATGTTTATTAAACTATAATAATAATATATTATTATTCACGCTCCTGAAAATTGTTGGATTGCATACCTGGATTATTGAGCATGGACTTTGTTGGTTTGAAAACAGTTTGACATGGCTGTCGACGAAGAAGAGGGCCGGCACAAGAGGAGGGGGCGTGCCAAAGACACC
>NC_056517.1:34628143-34630552 GCF_014905685.2 Nematolebias whitei
ACATAACTGGTTTGTTCCACTTTAGAGTAAGCTGTTAGGGGAAGAATCAGTTTTGTGTTGTGTGTATCCTTGACTGATGAAGCCTTCTGGATGGAAGGTGAAATGTTTCAGCACAAAAAAAGAAACTGTCCAGATGACCTGACTGAAAATTGTTGGATGGTATACCTGGATTATTGAGCATGGACTTTGTTGGTTTATAGCTTTTAATTTTTTTTCTTCGTGGGGCAATGCAATTTATTTTTATTTATTTTTTAGCGTGGTCCTAAAGCTCCGTCGTACTTATGTGAGAGGATATTTATTTATTTATTTTGTAAAGGTAGAAATGGGCTTCCATACAGGCGGCGAGCAGTCACGCCTCTTATGGTGCCTTCAAGGTCTCATTAAAATTAAAGTTAATATTGCCTTCACTTTAGGCTACCACTGAAATCCCAGTCAAAGGTGTAGTACGCGTTTATAAAATCTCAGTTTTATTTATTTTGTTACACTTACATCCGTGTAAAAAGATTTTATTTTGAGGGAATGTGTTTTCACAACATACACATCAGTTTTTCCCGATATTTCTTTTTAACCAAAATGCAACAATCGGAACTGCTACAAAGGAAACTTGTAAAGCAAGAGTGAACATTCATATCACTAGCGTTTTCGCTTGGATTTAGTATTTAAGCGCAAAATATTAGTCATTTCTCTAAATCGAGTGATATTTCTAACCATTCTGCAATAAAACATAATCCATTCGACGTTTTGCGTTAAAAATCTTTGTCTTGTTTGCTGCATCGTTCGCTTACAGCTAGCTGTACGTGAACTATCTTGCGGTCGTACGATCTTTGTCCGGATCAACAGCTGGGTGGAACTCTGGCGAAAGAAAAAGTTGCCCCAGTGACATTAGCGATGACAGTTTTGACGAGAGACTGAGTAGTGTTTTTGTTTGTTTTAGGAGACTATTTTCACCGCTGTGCCATGGACTTTAACGTTAAACGACTAGCCGCTGACGCCGGCACCTTCCTGAGTCGCGCGGTGCAAGTAAGTTCAGCTGTGGAGACGGCGGCACTTCATGCTAACCAGCTAGCTTGTAGCGTTAGCGCGGTTGGAAAGCGGCTAACGCTAATTCATGCTAACGCTGTAAACCGCTACATTAGTTGTTGCAGCTTGTAGCTTCAAAAACGGATGTTTGGATTTATTTATAAACCAGTGACGTTACTCTTTGCTCCACATTAATTTCGGCCTCAGAAACCTATTAGCTGCATGCTAGCTGTCGTCTGCCCTGATTGCTTGGACTTTATATGCGTTTTGTCAGTTTACAGAGGAGAAACTGGGCCAGGCCGAGAAGACGGAGCTGGATGCCCACCTGGAGAACCTGCTGGTGAGAGCTGAGAACACCAAGATGTGGACGGAGAAGATAATGAAGCAGACAGAGGTTGTGCTACAGCCCAATCCCAGTAAGAGACACCGCCTCCATCACAGTCCTGCACATTAAAACTAATAGTTTTGACTGAAAGAGCTTGAAAAAAAACATTTGCCAACACTTTAAAAGTATAAAAGTTACAGCAAAGAAAAATGTATTCAGTACTAAATCAAAAGGTGAAGTTTGACAGTTACCTCCTGTAGTTTTCCAGAAATATCATTAGTATTTTAGAAATGCGGGTACGTACTCAATGTAAACAAAGCAGTGGTCTGATTTTGCCACATTTTTTGTACTTTTTTTTTAAATTAGCGGACACATTTGTCATCCACGTAACAAAATAAAGTGTAAAATTAGTTTCTGACTACATAAAATTAAAACTTGCATTTTATTTTCTCGGCCTTGCATTAAGTTGCTTTAAGATCACAAATTTTCATTAAATGTGATAGTTTTTCCCAAAACAGGCGTAATTTTAGTTTTGATGAAGGAAACCTTCAGTAGAAGTTCTGTGATGGACAATTAAAGCCAATATCTAGTTATTAAAAAATCAAACGGTATAATAATCTGCCACAAAATAAAAACCATATTTAAAATGCAATATAGTGTATTTAATAATAATAGAATAATCCAAAAACTAAAAGATGCTTTGTTCCTAGTCTCATATTAAAAGGCATTTAAACCGTAGAAACATAGTTTATTTAAAGACGGTGATCGGTACTAGTAATGAACTTTAACTCGTCTCAAAGGTGGAGTTTATTTCTGCAGAAAATTAAATTGTAATTATCATTTTATTAAATTTTGAAATAAAAAAAAACACAACAAGACACGTGCAGATGAATCCAGTCGGCTGATTTTAGATGTGTAGATGGTTAAAAATGGTTTAATAGGTTGTTTAAAATGTTCCTTTATGCCTTCAGGAAAAATCAAAACGTGGCCGCACCACACACACACACACACGCACCACACACACACACACACACACACACACACACACACACACACACACACAC
>NC_056517.1:34630562-34659355 GCF_014905685.2 Nematolebias whitei
ACACACACACACACACACACACACACACACACACACACACACACACAGACCGCCTGGTAGTGTCAGTCGTCTCAGACACGCTGAACGCCGTCTGCTCGAATCCTCCCACCGATCGCCTGATCGTCACCGTTTCTGTAATTCGAACCAGCAGCTTCTTCTTGTCTCGATTTACATCATTAAAGCTTCTAATTTAATCACCAAATTCAAGTCAGGCTGTTCGGATCTCATCCGGGCCCGCGGTTCTGAGAACCTTCTGTTTGAGCGGTCCTTTTATGACTTCATCATCCAGTTTTTCCTCCTCCTCAGACGTGCGGCTGGAAGAGTTCGTGTACGAGAAGCTGGAGAAGAAGGCCCCGACGCGAGTGAACAACCACGACCTGCTGGGCCAGTCCATGATCGAGTCGGGGAACGATTTTGGACCTGGTACCGCCTACGGTGAGTGCAGAACCCGACACCTGCGGACTCCGTCCTGATCGATACACCCCCGACTCTGAATCTGTTTTTAAAAACTACAAAAATGAGTAACTACAACCTCAAAAATCCTCCTTCTCACCAACGTGCAGTATTTCTGTCTCTTCTTTCAGCCGAGTGGCTTTTAAGTACACAGAAGTACACAGATGTTCTCAGGGGTATTCAGATTTATTTACACGTACATAGTTCCAGATTACAAGAAAAAAGCAGCTTAAATCCACTTTAAACAGAGAAACCAGTAATTCCCTCTGAGCAGACGCTCGTCTACAGTGGGAAGCAACCCAGTTTCCACGAAGCCAGATTTTTCATCCCAAACGCCGACCGTAATTAAAACGTGTCGGCCTGTTGGAGCTCAGAGTACGTGTTGTGGAACACTCTCAGCCACTTCCACACCGAATTTTAGCTCAGCGTCTGTAAAACTGACCGACTTGCAGCCGTTTGTGTTTACCAAGGTTGCTGCGCTGTGGCGGCCATCTTGAATCAGGCAGCTGTAGACGCACAGCCAGTCATCACTTCCTGGGAGTTTCATTAAAACCCATCCACTGGTTCACAAGATATTTTGCTAACAGACACAGGCAACTTGCTTCTGGTTCTGGTTATTTATTGACAGCAGCGTCTGTTTAATCCCTGGATCCTACAACGAAACACTTTTTTTTTTTTCTTCCTCCTTTCATTTTTAAAGATGACAGAAATACGTCGCGGCGACGGAGAAGCACCGGACAACCTCGCGGCGAGGTCTGGTTGTCACGACGACCAGCAACCGCTGATGTCGACCCCTGGGTGGTTTATTACAATGTCCCCGTTACCTAGCAACAAGCAACCTCCCTGTCTTATCACGTCGGGCTAAATTTGTCCATAACTTTTTCTCTGAATCCCATCAGAACAGAAAACTAGAACGAAGAGGCAAAGTAAATCAGTAAATATTTGTTTATTTATTTAAATCCGTCCAGAGGACCTGACTTAACTTTGTTAGATGTTTCTACCTGGATTATTGTCCATGCGTCAGAACAGTAAATGTCGTGTTTCTTCGTTTTAAAACCGTCAGTGTTCACACATCTGTGCCACTTCCTGCATGTGTCCAGTTCTTCACTTTTTCTGTCTGTCCAAGCAGCTCTCACTGTAAACGAGTCTTTGAGGCTCAATGTGACGCATCTGTTTAAATAAAGGTTGAACGAATGAAAGATGTCGTCGTGACTTTCTCCTGACTCCGCGCGTCGGGAGCCGGTTCTGTTCAGGTCTCGGTAGATTCACCCGGTTGTTCGCGGACTGTTACAGGAAACGCTCTGATAAAGTGCGGCGAGACGCAGAAGCAGATCGGCGGCGCGGAGCGCGAGTTCATCCAGAGCTCCGCCCTCAACTTCCTGACGCCCTTCCGAAACTTCCTGGAGGGCGACTTTAAAACCATCCTGGTGAGTCGGACTGTCGGCCGATGTTCTAAAACCTGTAATCTCCTCCAGATTTGTAATCTGCCCTTGAACCTAATGCACCCCCATACCATCAGAGAGGCAGGCTTTAGAATTAACTCTTCCTCTGTGGCGCTCGTGGTTTCAGTTCTCCGCCTCAGTCCACTTTAAATGAGCTCTGGTGAAGAGAAGGTGTTCACATGTGGCTTCTTCTTTGCCTGATAGAGCTTTAATCAGAGTTGGTGGCTGAGCTGTGTTTACAGACACTGAAGCCGTTCGTTTGTATCAGTTGTGTTCAGAGAGAAACCCGTCGAATGAAAAAACACGGTTTTTATTAATTTGCAACAACAAAAAAAAGACTGAAATTAGCTAAAAAAAAATTAAATAAATCGGCAAACAATAGCTGAAAACTAGCTGAAATAGCAGAAAAAGCTGAAAGTAGCAGAAATAAGTTGAAAGGAGCATGACAAGCTGAAATTAGCTGAAGTGGAAATTATCTGAAAAAAGCAGAAATTTGCTGAATAGTAGCTAAAAAAGGGCAGAAAGAAGCTTAAATAACCAGAAGGAAGAGCCCGTTTTTGCTGAATTAGGCTGAAAAAAGTTGAAATAAGTGCAAAAAATGTGGAATTAGCAGAGAAAGCTAAAATTAGCACGAAACAGCTAAATAGTAGCTGAAATAGCAGAAAAAGAATAAACTTGCAGAAATAAGCTGAAAGGAGCAAAACAAGCTGAAATTAGTAGAAAAGTTAGAAGAAGCACAAAAATGTTGTAGTTAGCAGAAATAATCTGAAAGGAGTGCAAAACAGCTGAAAAAATCAGCTGAAAGTAGCTGAAAAATGTTTAAATTTGCAGAAGGAAGCTGAAGCAGAACAAAAAGTGAAAGCAGCAGTAAAAGGTTTAAACAGATCTAAAGATGTGAAGGATGGAAAATGAGCTCGGTTCATTTTCTATGAGAAAAAAATGTCAGAAAAGGCTAAATATAAAAAAAAAAAAAAAAAAAAAAAAAGCTGAAGTTGCACCAAAACCGAAAGTCACAGCAGGATTGAACGAGCTGAACGTTTCGATTCATGATTTGTTGACATGGATCGAAAACTGCGCCAAAAACATACGGAATAAAAATGGATCACAATAGTGTGAACTTCATAAACAGGCACACTATTAAAAGCCCGGCTGTTTGAAAACTGAACTTTTTCCAAAGAAACGTTTTAATGCCTTCATTTTTTATATTTTTTTCACGTCGTTCAGAAAGAGCGGAAGCTGCTGCAGGTCAAACGTCTGGATCTGGACGCAGCTAAAACCAGGTTAAAGAAAGCCAGGATGCCCGACGCCAGAGCTGCAGTGAGTACACACACACACACACACACCATAACACACACACACACACACCATAACACACACACACACACCATAACACACACACACCATAACACAATGTGTGTGTGTTTACTGTTTTAGGACCTTTTCAGGTGTAAGCGCTTCCCGTAGTCCTTATGGCTATTTAACTAAACTGCTCAGGGCCAAGACGTGCAGCAGTTATTGTCATTAATTGTTTGTTTGATGATTTAAAATGTATTTTTATTTAAAAATGGACCCGTGGGCCCTCAGTCGAACGTCTCTGCATCATGGAGTTAATTTACCGCCTGTAAGGAGAGAAATGTGAACGTGCGGATGTGACTAACGGTTATTTGTTGCGTTTAACTTCATTGAACTCTTCGGGGATGTTCGTATATTTCTGTTTAACGAGTTGCACGACACGAGAGTTTCCGTTTAATTTCCCGTGACTTGTGTCTCATGAGCAGCACGGGAAGTTTTGCGCTTCCTCTTCTTCTGGTGTCGCACCGTCACGTTCATCTTTTCTTCGTCTCTTCTGCAGCTTTGTGACGCGTTCACGTTTGAACCCTCCCCAGCTCTTTAGCAGAAGTTTAACCCTCGAGCCGCTCCTGGAGGAAACTCCGTCGTTTGGAAAATACCAGTTGAGAGTTTTTGTCGTTCTTTAAAGCCATTTCTGCTCAGCCTGAAAATAAATATAATTTAAATTATTTAATTTTTTAAATGTTTTAGCTCCCTACAGACCTTCTGTACTTAAAAAAAAAAAAGTTAATATCTTTATTTTAGAGCAATTTTTGAATAAAAATGTGCTACGAATGAACATCCAAGTTTCACTTTTTGAATGGAATTACTGAAATAAATCAACTTTTTCACGTTATTCTAATTTTACGAGCAGCACCTGTATTTTAAAAGTACTTTTACATCACTTTGTGATTTATAAGTGTATTAAGTGCAGGATCATTTGTCATTTAATGAGTAGATCCCACACCGGGGTCAGCCGAGCCTCGTCATCCTCCTCACACATCACATCGTTCACAAAAGCGCAGGAACTTATGCGCGGTGCAAAACTTTAATTATGTTTGTGGTTTTTGATAAAATTGCCCGTGACTTTGAACTTTTAGGGGCGGAGATGTTTTTTTAAGAGCAGAAGCAGAAATGCGAAGGACAGCGCACCTCCTCCTGTCCTGCCTGCTCCAGACCCAACGGGCGCACGCGTCCAACAGAAACTGAAATTACCACTTGTGTATGTTCACCCGCGTCAAGAGTGAGTCATTGACACACGTGGTGGAGAGAATCTGGTGATTTTTCAAAATAAAAGGTTTTTTTCTGTGGTCCCGGTATAAATTGACCCGGTGGTTGGGGACCCCTGCTCTACAGGATGGCGTTTTAGGAAAAGCAGACGAGGCCCAGTTTTCAGTCAAGCCGTAGAGCCGCCAGCGTGCGTGCATGTGCATCTTCTGTTTTATACCAAGAGTTCATTCTTTATATTCTGTTGTGTATTATTATATTACAGCGTCCCTCGAAGGTGAGAGCAGACGACCGGCTGGCGGGTTAATATGAAAATCACACGTGGAGGGATAGAAGTGAAACAGCAAAACATTTCTCAAAGAAACATCATTTTATCTATGAATGTGGCATCAAAGGAGCATTTATAAAGGGATTTCAATGGGTCACGTTATTTCCCCCGGAGGAACACTAGAGGGCGGCAAAGTGACTGGGAGTTTACGGGAGCGTTTAAAATAGTTCTGACAAAGTCAAAAAAACGTTCAGAAGATTTTTCGGATCAGTCACATTCATTAACGCCAAAAATAAATAAATTTGCACACGATAATCGAAGCGTAGCTGGGTTAAGGAGCGACTTCCTGTTTTTAACGACATGCGTTTGTATAAACTTCTTTCATTTTTGGTCAGCAAATGTAGAAGTTCCAAATGTTTATATTTATTCCTTTTTATGTCCCACAAAGGAAGTGATCTTGTAATTTCCTAGGTGTGCGTTTGTCCTTCTGTTAGCAAAATATCTCGGGGAATCTCCGAACAGATGTTGGAACTCGTAGCGCACTTTCGTTACGTCTGCGGCTGATTTAACTTTTTAGAGTCGAGCTGATTCAAGATGGCCGCTGCAGCTAACTGACCTTAGCGAAAACGGCAACAAGGCTGCGATTTTCAGAGCCACGATGTGACGTGGTTGTAGCCGAGGAGGCGTTGTGCAGGTCGGCACCAGCTCGGTTTCAGTCCTTCACTGATGATGTCATCAGGTTCGGTCGTAAGAGACCCGACGGATGAGACGCGCCGTGAGAACGTGTTGTTTGTTGTGTCGGCTGCGCAGCAGCTGCAGCTCTAACTTCTGTGTCACTGTTTTCTAAAACGCAAAGCCGCAGATGTGAGCGGAGGAAGTGGCCGAGGTGAGTGGAACGTTGGAGCCATCTTCCATTTGATTATGGTTTAACTGGTCTGTTGTGGTCTAACTGGTATTTGGATGGATAAATATCGTAATTTTCCTCTAAAATAAACGCACTAAAGTCCGATTCTTGGTCGTCAGGCCGAGCAGGAGCTGAGGATGACCCAGAGTGAGTTTGACCGACAGGCAGAGATCACCCGCCTGCTGCTGGAGGGCGTCGGCAGCACCCACGTACGTAGCTCTAACGAGGAGTTTTGTTTGATGTGTACTCTCGGCCGAGACGTTTCTCCTGCGTTGCCAGGCGCACCACCTGCGCTGCTTGAACGACTTTGTGGAGGCCCAGACGACGTACTACGCACAGTGTTACCAGTACATGGTGGACCTCCAGAAGCAGCTCGGCAGGTGGGTTCTCTTCGAGTCCTGCTCCGGATGTTTCACCTTCGGTTTGCAGCAACTCTGATCCTCTTCCCAGTTTCCCCTCGACGTTCTCCAACAACAACCAGTCTTCGGTGTCGGGCGGGGCCAGCGTCTCGGTGCCCACCATCCCGGTGTCGGCCTCCCTGCCCGGCGTGTCGGCGGGCCGGGCCGCCTCGTCGGGGGGCTTCAACGAGCTGCGCAGCTCCAACGGCAGCCGCAAAGCCCGAGTTCTATACGACTACGACGCTGCCAGCAGCAGCGAGCTCTCCCTGCTGGCTGACGAGGTGAGCGGGCGTTTCCACGGTCCCCCAAAGAAAAAGGTCCAGAAACAGATTTATACACTTTCGATGAAGGTCATGTTGTCAGACCTTTACCTGCTCGTGAGCCAACAGCTGAACTACCGTAACAAATCATAACACAAATTACTGTAAATGCTAGAAAAGCTGCACCATCTACAGTATATATATATATATATATATATATATATATATATTCATGCCATTTAAATTTTTATTTAAATAAAAATATTAAAACAATTAAAAAACTTATATTAGTAGTAGAATAAATGGTGCAGCTGTTGCTGCTTCACAGCCACAGCCTTAATACACCCCCCCCCCCCCCCCCCCCCCCCCCCCCCCCCCCCCTCCCGTCCCCCCCGGTCCTGAAGTGCTGTGAACTCGTCGGTCCGGTCCGTCCTTTGCTGCAGCTGTTTGCTTCCTGTCCCTGCAGGTGATCACGGTCAGCTGCATCCCCGGCATGGACTCAGACTGGCTGATGGGGGAGAGAGGGACCCAGAAGGGCAAGGTGCCCATCACTTACCTGGAGCTGCTCAACTGAACCCCCTCCCTCCTCCGGCCCCGTGCCCCCCAGCTGTCATCTCGTATTTATACTGCAGGGAAACAAGAGTTTCACACGCAGCACATAGGACCGAATAAATTACAGCAAATGGACCCAACCTCTCATTTCTTTCCAGTAAAACCTCCTTTTCATTTAGCAGAACATTAACTTCTTTCAAAGAGATTGTTTACAAAATGCATCTCAGATCTTTTTATCTGTTTTTTTTCCCTGGGAATTAAAAAAAAGGCACTTCCTTTAGAAGTGAGGAGAGGTGCTGAATATTTTTTAAGTCTTATTTTTAAGTGATGTATTTACCTAAATACCAGTTTCATTTTGAGTTTGTGTCTGAAACTTTACAGGAAAACGTTGACGCTTCTGGATTGTTGGTTTTTTCCTGTTAGTTTGCAGCGACACCACCAGTGTTTGGTCCATTTCTGATCCTCGACCAGAAAACAGCTGCAGCTGTGGTGAAATGAACAAAATGAGCATCTTTAAAGAAAAAAACTATTTATTTATGTGGTTTGGATCAGTTTGCTGTTTACTTTAACTTGCTTTACGTCTTACTAACGCGGCTCCGTTTGACCTGAAAATTCATTTCAGTTTAATATTTGTTGTTTTCTCCAAAGTATTTTCTTGATTTTTAAGATTTATGTCTTTGTTTTGTGCAGCCCATCCAACAGCAACCAAATGTACGATACATGTTCAATATAAAACATTAAAAAGGAAAATAAACGAACATTTTCGTGTGTTCTGATGGGACCAGCAGAAGGTCCGTTGATTCACAAAACTTAATGTGCAAGAAACGCACAAAGGTGAAGAAAATAACGACACAAAGTGATAAAAAAAAATTTTAACATTAAAATGTTTTCCCACAAGTTTACTTTTCAGAGTTTTGTTCTTATGAGTATTCGTCTGTTAGCAAAATATCATGAACCACGGCTCAGAATCATTCGAAGTGGAATCGGTCCGATTCAAGATGGCTGCCACATCTAATCAACACTGGGACCAAAACGTTGCTCAAAGCCTTGTGTTGGGACGATGCTCGGCTACTACCACACCAAAATTCAGCTCAACTTCTGTCAATAATAATAATAATGTCATCACAATGTCAGCACTGTATGTTTCCATACAATGGCGAAATTAGTCTCTGCATTTAACCCATCCACCACCAGGTGGTGCAGTGGGCAGCTATTGAAAGCGCCCGGGGGGGCATTTTAGGGATGAGGTGTGCTGCCCAGAGACACCACGTGATGTGCAGTGACTGGGGATCGGACCTGGGACTTTCGTGTCCCAAGCCAGCTGCCCTGCCTCTACACCATCTCGGCCCCCAATAAATTAGCAGAGTCGCTAGGTGGAGCGTTCGGTTCTGTTGACGGGGAGCGGCGCGGCGCCCCTCTTTTTATAACAGTAGGGCAAACACGGTTCTTTCGCCGTGCACCCACATTTTGATGATGTCGGTTAGGCCTGTCATGATACATTTTGCTGGGCGATTAATTGTCTCAGAAATTATTGCGATAAACGATAATGTTTGGAATTTGACAATAATTGGTAATTGTCAAATTTAAGAAAAAATAAAAAATTTTGTGTGTAGTACCTATTGGCGACCACCGGATAGCAGTTTGAACCTAAGGATGGATAGTGAGGGAGTGAGCAGTGCGTCTTTTTAAGAAAAATGGGAGGGAGGCCCCTTGACGTGACATGGGCTGTGTCTCTTCCTTTTTTCGGTTCTCAAAATAGTGGACGCTCGGTGTGGTTTGAGCTCTTTAGCATAGCATTTGTCAAACGAAGCTTTTAATAAAAAAAAATCAGTCCACAAGTTCTCAGCTTCTTTTTGCAAAGAAAAACAACTTTTTACATGAAGGCACGGGTTGGAGCTTCAACAAGACGGAGGTTTTTTCCCCTGAGGTCGGCCTGTTAGCTTAGCTCGTAGCTTAGCTTCTTTTAACGATCCAAAAATGCGATTTTGGACGGTTAAAATGTATTTGAAAGAGAAAGGGAGGCATCAGTGAAGAACACGAGTTGAGCCTTTTGTCGTCCAGTGTCTTCAGTAGAAAGAGAGAGACGGAGAAACGATAAAACCGATAAATGAAAATGAGGTTGATAATTTTCATTCACCGTGCGATTAATTGATTTATTGTTTATCACGACAGGTCTAATGTCGGTACCGGGAGTCGAACCAGTGACCTTCCAATCACAGGCCCACCTTCTCTGACCTCTTCACCACCACTCCCCACAAAACATTTTTTTTAAACATTTAAAACATTTTAACTACTCTTGTTCCAAAACAGCTGTTTGTTTGTTTGTTTATGAAGTTCTACTAATCCTAAACAGCTCGGGGAATTTTAAATCGCACGCCAAGCGACAGTTTAAGGGACTTGAGGATAAAAGTGGCGAAGCTACAAAAACAGCCAGCTCACGTGTCTCAACTCTTCGGCTTTTCTTTTCAGCCGATTTCGGCTTTGCTTACATTGAACGCATACCCGCGTTTCATAATTACTTGTTGACTTATTTGGAAACCTATTAAAGTAAATTTCAAACGGCACTGCCTGATGTCGTTCAGGACCAAGCTTTTTAAAAATGTGACCTTTTTGTGCCCTCGGAGGAGCAGGAAGAGCTGAGAGGAAACGAGTTTTGCAAACCGGCCGTTGACTAACGAGCCGCCTGCTCGTCTCAACACACGGGAATATTTTCATTTCCAAAAAGACAACTATTAAAGAATTAAACTAAACTGGACTCCTGCGGTTGAAGCAAAACTACAGAATAAAAGTCGGGCTGTTTTGTTTTTGTGCAACTTTTGTTAAGACTCTTCGATGTTACCTTTGACCCTTTGATATTAAAGAAAACGGTCGTTCAGTTGAGCTCCGATCTTTTTTTTTTTTTTCCACCACGTTCTTCTCAGCGAGCTGAAGGCAGCATCAACCGGTTCACGCAGATGATCAGACGAGCGATAGCATGCCTGAGAAAAAGCACTTCCTCTTTCTGCAGTCCATATTTTCTGTAACGTTGACAGCTGCCAAAACTTTTTAACTTCTGCTGTTTCAGCGAAACGGCTTCGGCTCGCCTTTAGCCGCTACAGCCGAAGACGCAGATACGCAAAAAATAAAATTTCACGCTCGCTAATCCTGGAAGGAAGATGAATCTGTAGTCAAGATGTCTAGAAAAACAGCAAAGATCATTACACCCCACCCCCAAGGCCACGAAAGCTGGGAAATCATGTAATTGCATTTGTTAGTAAAATATCTCATGAACCACTGAAGAAAATATCATTCAGCCTTTATTTCTACAGGTTAGTCTCATTGAGTCACGAGGACTCATTTACAAGAGAGACTAAAAAACAAAACCATAAATGAACAATAAACAGCCATAAAAGGCATATAAAATAAAAAGTAAATAAAAGTAGTGATATAAAACTAAATGAAAACAAGCTGCGTTATGAAACGAGGTAAAATACTAAAAACAGGAACATGTCTTCGTTGATTTTTGCATTAAACTTAACAATTGTTTAAAATCCCTTAGAGGTCAAAGTTGAGAGCTTCATATCTTTTTGTAAGATGTTCCAGGAAACGGGAGCGGAGCAGGAGAAGGCCCTTTTGTCAAGTTCAGTTCTCACTGAGGGGACGCTGCAGGTAATGATGTCCTGAGAGCGCACGCTGTAGCTGCACTCATGTAGGTTGAGAAATTAGAAGGCAACAGACCAAGAAGTGATTTAAAGATGAAAATGTACCAGTGAGAGAGCCTGCATGAAGTTAATGACCAGTTAACCAGTGAATACAGGGCGCACTGGTGGGTATGGTAATTACAACCGGTTATGAAGCTTAACGCACCATGATAGACAGCGTCCAACATCTACAGGGTGCTTGTAGTTTATGTAACTATATGTCACAGTATGGCTGGATGGAAAGTAGCAGCTATAAGGCGTTTCCTAACATTCAGAGTTAAGCAAGATCCATTTCTGAAAAATAAACTCATTTTTAATTTCAGTTTCTTTATCAAGTTTTCAGTGCGGCTTAAAAGAGAAGTGCATCGACCCAGATTCCCAAGTATTTGTAAGAATTCACAAACTCAAATGGAACACCATTCGTAGATGAAATAGAAAGGAGGACTGCTGGTACCAACTTCCTGTTTGAAAACAACATCCCTTTGGTTTTATCAGCATTTATCACAAGTTTGAGACGGAACAAATCTGACTGGATGATGTCAAAAGTAGACCGTAAAAGCTGGAAAACCTTAGCAACTGATTTAGCTTGACAATAAACCACTGTATTGTCTGCACAGAAATGCAAGGATGTATCAGGAATGATGTGACCTACGTTACATATGTACTGTATATTGTAAAGAGGGTGGGTCCTAAGACTGAGCCTTGTGGTACACCATTATTGACAGATTGTTCTGAACGCATTGCTTTTGGCCTGAGAGATAAGTAGAAAACCAATCGATAATGTGATCAGAGAAACCAATATCTGACAGTTTATGGCATAAGATGTCATTGGACATTCATCATCACTGGGGGTATGTCTAATGTCTATAGCTTATTAACTTGTGGAGTCAACCCGATTCAAGATGGCTGCCACAACGAATCAGTCTTAACCAAAACTATAATGGCTGCAAGTCTGGCTGTTTTACTGACATTCAGCTAAAATTTGGCGTGGTAGTAGCTGAAAGTCTTCAACACATATTCCAGGTGCTACCAGATTGCTTAATATTTGGTATGAAACTCGGTCACGCCAGGTGTGTTTCGGATGAAGGTATTGTCCACTTTAGATTCAATTGCTCGTTAACACAGCTAAGTAGCCAAGCGTGTCAGAAACTCAGAGCATTCAGGCGTCTCACCGTGGTGAAACTGCTGATCTGCTGGGATTTTAACTCGCAACCATCTGTGGGTTTACAGAGAACGGTCCGTACGAGAGAAAATACCCAGTGAGCGGCAGCTTGAGTGGACCAGAACGCCTCGCTAACGTCCGAGGAGACACGTTAAAGATGACGGAATGAACGAATGAAGCTTTACCGTCTTCATCACGAGTACGACGAAGCTCAAAACCAGGAGTTCTCTGAGTCCACAGCGTGACGTAACATCCACATTTAACCTAAAACAGCACATACGTGTTCAAAACGGTCATGGCTCGGGGAAAGGAACTCGGAATCTGGTGGTCTGGGTCCTGGTGTACCTGGTGTCTGCCTGGAGGCAACAGCTCAATAAGTTGGGAGCTGTCTTTGGTGAAGTTAGTGGATCTGCTGAGACATGAAGATGAAGATGGACTTTAGATGGGTGAGGACGCAGTGTCCACCTCCTCAGTCCACCCCAGTGCAGGGATCAAACCACCGAGATGCAGCCGGTCAGCACAGTAGAAGTTCACCGGATCCTTTGCCACATTATTCCTCCTGAAGTGAAGATGCTGCAGAACCTTCTTCAGGACGGTGCAGGAGAGATCAGCAGATACCTGGGTGCCCAGGAACCTGATGCTGTGTTCCACCTCCATGCAGCTGCTGTAGATGCATGAAAGGTTGACCACCCCAGGAGGACATCAACAGGATCGTTGACTCAACACCACGGTGTTGAATTCAGGCAACAGTAGCTCAAACAACCACTCGTTCCAACCAAGGTCTGCAGAACATCTCGCCTGGTGCCACTTCCTGTCGGCTGAGAGCAGGAAACTGAGACTAGAGTTCACGCAGCTCACCAGAACTGGACACAGCTTGGTTCTGTAAACCTTAGACAGTTGTGCATGACAACCCCAACAACCACGCCACGTTCAAAACACATGAACTTTCTTTACGCTCGGTTTGAACTTCAGCTTCCCCTGAGAGCCTGAACTCAGCTGCTGCCAAGTGATTGGATGATTATAGCTACTTGGGTTAACGAGCAATTAAAGAGGTGGAGCATCCGCTTCTCTACTGAGTTTAGGTAAGTGGATCAAAACCAGTGGATGGAGCTTAACTAGAGAAAATTCAGTGTGAAGGATTTTAGCTGAAAGCTGCTGAAGAAGCTGAAACCAGCTGAAAAGGTTTCATCGCTGAACTGTTCATGAGAGTTGATTTAAACAGCTGATGTGCTGAAAGCAGGAAAATCTAACCAGAAAAACAGCTGAAATGTGTAGAAAAAGCTGAACAAAGCAGAAATGAGCAAAATAAGCTAAAATATACGGAGAGGCTGAACAGGTTACAAAAAAAACCCTGAAATGAGCAAAAAGAAATTGGCTGAAATTAGCAGAAAGAGAATGAAAGAAGCATAAAAGTTTTAATTAGAAAGAAGCACAACAGGCAAAAATGAGCTAAAATAGCAGGAAAACGTTGAAATTAACAGAAAAATGTCTAAAAAGTAGCTGAAAATGGAAAAAAATCAACTAGATTTAGCAGAAAGAAGCTAAAAGAAGCATAAAAAGCTAAAGTTAGCATTAAAAAGCTGAAAAAGTCAGAAAGAAGCCGCAATTAGCTGGAAGGAACCTGAAAGTTGCATAAAACATTTAAATTATTAGAAAGAAGTACAAAAGGCAAGAATTTACACAAACTAAATAGCAGAAAAAGGCTAAAATTAACTGAAAAATATCTAAGTAGCTGAAAAAGTTGAATTTAGCAGAAATAATTTGAAAGGAGAATAAGAAGCTAAAATTAGCAGAAAGATGCAGAAAAAGCTAAAATTGGCAGAAAGAAGTTAAAGGGAGCTATATTTTGCAGAAAGAAGCAGAAAAAAGCTGAAATTGGCTTAAAGATGCAGAATAAAAGCTTAATTTGGCATAAAGCAGAAAAAGCTATAATTATAAAGAAGCAGAAAAAGGCTGAAATAAGCATAAAAAGCAGAAATTAGCACACAGAAGCAGATAAAAGCTTAAATTAGCATAAAAAAGCTGAAATGAGCTTAATTCATTCAACCTTTATTTAGACAGGTAAATCCCATTGAGCCTCGAGGACTCATTTACAAGAGAGACCTGATTTCAACACTTTAAAAAAAAGCTGAAAGAAGCTGAAAATGCTGAAATTAATCAGATTTATTTGTCATACACGCCACACATGGTACATGAGGTGGGACGATACTGCAGGGTCCCAGTTACACCCAACAAAAACACAAATTGTAAAGAAAAACATGAGTAAGATCCGAGTCCTGAATACACGAAGCACTAATGGTACAAAAACAACAGCGGCACGAACATGAGTCTGCGCGAGCAGATGAGGACCAAAGCACACAACTCAAAATAATCAGCAGCATGAGATCAGCTGAAAACAGCATGCGACTGATCCGTGTTAGTAAAATGTCCAACGCGTGTGCGTCGTCTGGTGGTTTCCTCTCTTCCCGTGTCCCACAGAGCTGCTTTCAGAATGAATCTGGTCGCTCCCCATCAGATTTCACTTCTCCAAATGTGTTCGCGTTGATCTGTGAGAATTCAAGCTGCTGCTTCAGGGAAGAATAAACACGGGGAAGTAAAAAACATGGTTTACCTCGCCTCGTACCCGGCAGAGGAAGATCAGCACAAGCGTGGCTCTTTATGAGCCCACACATATCGGTTAATACGTAAGACTGAATTATTCTTAAGTAATCAAAAACTGTGGGTGCTGTCTTTATGAAAAGCCGTTAACCTTTTAATAAAGCTGACGTTTGTATAATTTCGCTGAGTAATCAAAATAAATTCCTCTCGTTCCACAAACTGACCAGCAGCAAAGTTCCTTCCTCAAAGCGAGCTGCTTCAACTTCCGTCTGGCCCTCCTCCGTCCTGCGTTCTCTACTTTTGTTGCAGACGATCCAAAAAATGCAAACGTTCAAAACACGTTTCATGTTGGCTGTTATTTAGTTAACGACGTTTTCTTTTTCATCGTCTTTAAAGTCTGAATGTTTTTGAATCGTTCTCATTATTTAGATCCGTTTTTCTTCCGTAGTTTTTTCAGCAAAAAAAAAACCTCGTTCCTCAATTTTTGTTCTACTTCAACAGCTCGTGTACCAAAACATTCGGCTCTTCCAGGACGTTCCTGCTGTGACATTTTTACTTTTTGAAATATCGAGCTTTGTCGGCCATGTTTTTAATCATAGAAAATGAATGGAGCTCTCTCCACAGCACTCGAGCCCTTTGAGCTGTTTAAACCTTTGGCTGCTCATTTCAGCTTTTGTTCAGCTCTTTCTCAGCTTCTTTCTGCTTTGTCAGCTATTTCATATTTATTTATTTATTCAGCCGATTTGAGCTTTTTTCTTGCTATTAATTTGTGTACGTTCATGATTTTTCTAATTTCAAAATTTCCTGCTTCTTTTAGCCTTTTTCTGCTAATTTCAGCTTTTTTTTAGCTTCTGCCACTTATTTTTCTAATTTCAGCCTTTTTTTAGCTTCTTCTATCAGTTATTTTTCTAACTTAAACCTTTTTTTTTTACTAATTTAGGCTTTTCGCTCTATTTTTTTGCTCCTGTCAGCTTCTTTCTGCTAGATTCAGTCTTTTCTGCTACTTTTAGGTATTTCCAGTAAATTTAGCTATTTGTACTTTAATTTCTCTCTTTTGTGCTTCTAATAATTTCAAATTGTCTGCTCCTTTCAGTCATTCATTTCAGCTTTTTTTTTTTTACACTTTTTAAACATTTTTATGCATTTTTAGCTTCTTTTCAGATATTTTATGCTAATTTAGCTTTTTTCTTTTTTGTTAATGTTTGTCTTTTGTGCTTCTTTCTAATAATTTCAACTTTTTATGCTCCTTTCACCCTCTTTCTGCTAGTTTCAGCTTTTTAAACATTTTTTTAAACCAATTTCAGCTTTTTCTGTTTATTTCAGTATCTTATTTAGCTAATTTCTGATATGTTGTAACCTATTCATCCCCTCTCTGTGTATTTCAGCTTATTCTGCAAATTTTTGCTGCCATTCAGACACATTTCGGCTGTTTTTCTGCTGCTTTAATTTTCCTGCTTTCAGCAGTCCAGTTCAACTCACAGTTCAGCAAAGCAAACTTTTCAGCCTGGTTTCGGCTTCTTTAGCAGCTTTCAGCTAAAATCCTTCAGCAATAAGCTTTTATGCTGAATTCTGAATATAAAATAAAAACCTGTCATGTTTGTGCGCGAGCTTCTTCTAATGTAAACGTGAGTTTGATCAAATGATGAAGCTCTGGTTTCTCTTTTTAATGTTCCAACCACCGTGACCCGGAGCACCACAGCGGTGACGTTGGTCGGTTTGGTTACGTTCTGGTTAGTCTTTAAAGAGCCGAGCACCTTCGTACCAGCCTCTCCGCTGCTGAGCAACATTTAACAAACAGAAATGTTTTATTTGTCTTCGCACTCGATGACGTTCAACAGTTATTCTTTAATGAATCAAAGGAAGCTCTGCTTTGACGTCAGCTTTGTAGCTGAACAAATTTACCGGAGGTTCAAACCATCATGACAACTTGTACCCTGGAATTTTTTTGTCTTGTTGATGAGAAGGAAACCACAACCCCCCCCCTCTGAGACCCAGAGCTGAGCAGCTGCTGCACATCTTAGCAAAACAGGACATTTCATGTTTCCTCTGCCGCTTATAGCAACAGCTTGCATCACACTACTTCTGCTTATCTACACACAAACCGAGTCCCACACCGACACAGCCGCAGTTTTTCTTGGTGATGTCGGAATTAGGGCCTGGATTAGAACCGCATCTTGCTGAACCAAACAGCATAGCTGCAGTTGGAGCGCTGAATGACAGCTGAAGCTAGCTAAAGAAGCTGAAACAGAGTTGTTGAAGTTGAAAGAAACGGAACAACTGCTGAAAGGAGCAGCTAAAACACCAGCTTAAGCACTAAAAGAGGCAAAATGCTCGCTAAAAGCAGAAAAATGCCAACTTAAAGCTAAAACAGGTAAAGGTTGGCTAAAAGATAAAAGTAGCATAAGGTTAGACCAAACCAAAAATAGCTAAATGAGCCTAATGCTAAACAGAGTAAAATGCTGGCTAACTACTAGTAGCAAAAAACTGTCCAGATTATAAAAAAGTTAGCTAAAGACTAAACATAGCAAAAGGCTAGCTAAAAGTAGCTCAAGGCTGACTTAAAGCCAAAAGCAGTAAAAGACTACTTAAAATCTTAAAATAGCAAAAGGTAAAACCTAAAGTAGCAAAAGGGAACCTAGAGCTGAACAGAGCTAAATGTTGACTCACTACAAGTAGCAAAAAACTATGCAGATGCTAAAAAAGCAAAAAGGTAAACTGAATGCTAAATGTAGCTAAAGGCAAGCTAAAAGTAGCTAAAGGCTGGTTTAAAGCTAAAAGCAGCAAAAGACTACCTAGAAGCTAAATGTAGCATAAGGTTAGCTTAAAGTATTAACATGCTGGCTTAAAGCTGGCGTTTCAAAGTTGTAGCTAAAAGTAGCAAAAGGTCGGCTTATAAGTAGGCAAAACTACTTAAAAGCTAAAAATAGCTAAATGTTAACTGATAATGTAAATGTAGCAATGGGCTGACTTAAATATTAAATCAAGTAAAAAAGACCACCTAGAAGGTAAAAGTAGCAAAAGCTTAACTAAAGGCTAAAGTAGCAAGGAAAGCTAAAGGTAGCAAAATAATAGATTTAACCAAAAATAGCTAAATGAACCTAATGCTCAAGAGAGTAAAATGCTGGCTCAGTACTAGTAGCAAAAATCTGTCCAGATGCTAAAAAAGCAACAAAAAAAAAGCTAAAGACTAAACGTAGTAGACGGCTAGCTAAAAGTAGCTCAAGGCTGATTTAAAACCAAAAGTAGCAAAATATTACCAAACTTCTTAAAGTAACAAAAAGTTAGGTAAAACCTAAAATAGCAAAAGGGAACCTAAAGCTAAACGGAGCTAAATGTTGTCTCACTACAAGTAGCAAAAACCTATGTAGATGCTCAAAAAGCACAAAGATAAGCTGAATGCTAAATGTAGCGAAAGGCAAGCTAAAAGTAGCTAAAGGCTGACTTAAAGCTAAAAGCAGCAAAATACTTACTAGAAGCTAAATGTAGCATAAGATTAGCCTAAAGTATTAACATGCTGGCTTAATGATAACATTTCAAAGTTGTAGCTAAAAGTAGCAAAAGGCAGCTTATAGCTAAAAATAGGCTAAACTACCTAAAATCCAAATGTTAACTGATATATAAATGTAGCAATAGGATGATGAAAATATTAAATCAAGTAAAATACTACCTAGAAGGTAAAAGTAGCAAAAGCTTAACTAAAGGCTAAAATAGCAAGTAGGGGCTCAAAAAGCTAAAAGTATCAAAAGACTAAAGAGGAACAAAATAATAATAATAATAATAAAATGACTATTTAGAAGCTAAGTATCAAAACTCTATCTAAAAATTCAAAGTAGCAGTAGAAGACAAAAAAGATTCTGAAGCATAAAGTTTTAAAAACCAAACGTCAACTCGCCCACCCTTTGAACGAGCTAAATGTTTTGATATATTAATGGCTAAAATTACCCAAAGTGTGCAGAAGTAGTTAGATTGTACAAAAGTCAGAAAACAACACCGTGAAAGCTGAATTAGCAATCACACAAGGATTAACGACATTTAAAGTCAGTTGAATTTATTTTCAATATCCACTTGGCTACATTTCTCTACAATGTATTGAGCAAAACATCACTTGGGGTTTATAAAGTATCAGTAGGAAGTTGGCTTTAAATATTTCTTTTTGATGGATTTTTGTAGCATTTTAGGTTTTAAGGTGAGGAAAACCATAATAGAGACTCCAACAAAAAACAGACAGACGGGTACAAAAAGGAGAATGTACCACAGTACGGGTTCCCCTTCAAAACACAAAAACAAATGAGAGTCCTCCGCTCTGTGGGTCGTATGTAGGAGATCCTTACACTGGATCTCTGCCTGCCCGACCATATTCACAGTGTTTATTTCAAATGTCCTGAACCATTCAGTTTGGCAGCAGTTGAACGGATTTCCAGTGAGAAAAACAGTCTGAAGCTTTGAGGCCAAAGTATTCACCTGACCGTTGGGGATCGTGGACAGTTTGTTGTCTCTCAAGTCCAGAACTTTCAAGTCAATGCTTTGAACTGAGGGAGGAATATGGAGAAGAGAGTTTCTCGAAAGGTTTAAAAACCTCAGACTTTGAAAAGAGGAGAGGTCGAGGTCTTGTATTTCAGTGTTTCCTAAGCCTAGATGTTGCAATGTGCCTCCTAAGCCTTGCAACGAATCTTGGACAATGAGTCCGGGGTTATCAGACAGTTCCAGGTGCGTCAGCAACAACCCCCTGAATGCGTACGCTGGAATTCTTTCAAGGTTGCACCCTTTAAGGTAGAGTTGTCTGAGGGAGATGATGTTCCTCCAATCCATGCAAGCTGAAAAGTTGTGTGCACCAACTTTAGCTTCCTCCGAATGGCAAATTTTAACGTTGTTATAACTGAGGTCCACTGACCGGATCCTTGGCAATGAAGAAAATAATCCATAGGGTAGCTCGTTCAGATTGTTTTGGCTCAGGTTAAAGTAGGTCAAATTACCCAGATTAGTGAGCATACCGTTATCTGCTAAAATACGGTTCAGTCTGTTGTTGCTGATGTCCAGCTCGTACAAGCTGCCAGAAAACTGCTCTGACGTAAGGTTTAGGGTTTCCAAGCAGTTTGTGCCCAATCGAAGTCTTGATAGAGCAGACATTTTCTTGAGGAATCCATGAGGGAAATTATCCACCTGGTTTCCCCTCAGATCCAAAATCTCTACAGTGGAAATATCACCGTGCAGATTGTCATCCCACAACTGAGCGGTCATATTGCGTGCCTGTTTCTTCAGATTGTAAAACTCAACGGTTGAGGATAGGTTTGTGGACGTAACGTTGTCTACTAAGTGTTGGTAGAACCTCACAATGTTGTGGGACAGGTAAAGGTTCTGTAAGTTACTCCGACTGGGGAGGAAAGGAAAAAAGAGGAGCTTGTTGTTTGATAGATCGAGCGTCTCTAGCTGGAAGGTCTCGTTGAGGTCTTGCCTGGAGATGAACCATTCAATGACGTTGTGGCTGGCATTAAGGACAACCAGCTTAGTCATGTGGAAGTCTGTCAGGCAGGGCAGATAGTTGAAGGCCAAGTTGAGCCGCCGGAGTTTCGGGTTGCCGTTGAAAGCGCCGTCTATCTCAAACATGACGTTCCTCGAAAGGTCCAGGTCCTTGAGCTGGTGGAGATCACTGAACGACGTCTCGTCCAGTCTTTTCAAGAGGTTTCCAGAAAGATTGAGGTACTCCAGGGACGTCAAGTTTTGAAGAAGTGCAAAAGCCATTTCTTCATTCAGCTTGTTCTCAGAAAGATCTAGAACTCTAAGACCGGGAACTGTCCTTAACGAAAGGCTGCTCTCTTGGTAGCCAATGTGGAGGTTATTATTTGCAAAGTTTAGGCTCTCTAATAATTTTGAAGCTTGAAAAACCTTTGGTTCCAATTTCTCCAGATTACTGCAAGCTAAGCTTAGGGTGTTTAGTGATGGGTAACGTAGAAGAGAGTTCTCCTGTAGTGTTTTAATATGATTGTAGTTCAGCTGAAGCTCCTCTACGTTGACCGGCAGGTCCTCGGGCACAGATGAGAGTTTGCCATTATTGCAGCGAGCAGTTTCTTGTATCTGCAATTAAAAAAAAAAAAAATCAAGAACACATAAAGGTTTGTGTTAGCAACAGAAAAAATGCTTTGGCTTTTCAAATCATTTATACGAAAACTGGATTTATATACGACTCAACAATTAAATCATCATAAGCTTTAACGGTCAAACTAAGTTTTGGCGTGCAAGGCAGACAATTTGCAGTAAATCAAAGAATGGTGCCTTTAATTTTAGCAACCTATGTTTTTGTCTTTTTCAGTTCTTTTGTAGGTATTATAGTAGTACATTTTGTTTTCTCAGTAGCTGAGAAGTAATTTGATATACAGTTTGAGTTTTGGGGGAAAGGTGACATACGTGGTCATTGAAGTCAGACAAAAAAAATCAAGCAGAGTCTGCTGTCCTAAAACAATTCTCTGAATCTGGCTTCCCCGCTTGGCCTTGAGTAGGCCAATTATCTCAAATTTCTCCTGGAGGTTATATGAACAAGAAGCTCTGCTCTGCCCCCCCACCCCACCACCTGCCCTTCCCAAGGACATCTGTGGGCCTGTATCAGAGCTGAGCCGGCTGACAGACACTGCCATCTCTTATCAGGTCTATGGAACTTTCTGACCGTGTTTACGGACAACTCACCGCCTTCGTCGGCTCCCTCGTGCATAAATATATTATGATGTCATCAGTATGTTGCTGTTTACGTGTGAAGTATTTTTTTGCAACTTTCACACTGTGCCCCCGCCAGGACATAGTGCGAGATACAATTTTTTTTTAACCTCCCCTCCCTCTCATGTTTCTCTTTTCCTTATCTATTTTTGTTTGTCTGTAGCAGGTCTCTCTTGTAAATGAGTCCTTGAGGCTCAATGGGAACTAACCTGTATAAATAAAGGTTGAATTGAATTGAGTGATTCAGTGATTCAACAGAAATTAGTTTGTAAAAAGTTATTAAACTTCTTTGGCCTCTCACGTAAGACATGAAACAAACATTAAACAGTCTCTGCTTGCGGAGGCGGTTTTTGTTTATGATTAAATGAAGTTTTTTATTAAACTGCAGAGTAAAAGTAAGACATCTTACCAGATGACATGGCTGCTGTGGGTGACTTGAAACGGTTGTCAGGATTCTCCACAGAGGCAACAAGCAGAGCAGGAGAGGAGTGAGCCCGTGGACCAGCATTTTATCATCCTTACTGTTCAAAACATGACAGGATCAAATATTTTCACTTTGCACAGTGCACGCTTTCAGGTTCACAACAAACATCAGAATTTATCTCAGCCAGAACAATGACAAGCGACTGAACTTCATCAAGGGTCGACAATGTCAGAAATCAAGGTACAAAATGTGCAGAGAAAGGTACATTATCTTGTCACTCCAGTTATACCTTAAAAATACGGACATGGTGAGTTTTGTGTGGTATATATGATACAAACTCTGTAGAATAATTTTTCATGTCTTCAGTATTTTTTTAAAGCTAAAAACAGCCATTTGAGTGTGTCCTCTCCCCCCGTCGACTCGTCTGAGGCAGTCATGGCCAAAGTGGTTCAGAATATCCTGATTCATGCTCAATAATCTGACAATAACCAAATTCCAGAAACCATCTGAACACCATCAAACTGGTTGACCCACAATGTGAAGGTGCTATTTACAAGACGGAGTTTGTTGCAGCTCCTGATTAAGTCTTTTGGATTAAAGACGAAACATTTCCACACAAAGAAACCGTCCAGAGGACCTGATTTACCTTTGTTGGATTTTTCTACCTGAATTATTGAGCATGAATCAGGATACTTGTTTTCAAGAGCAATAATCCGAGTTTAATTGTTAAATGAGATGAGCTGTGACATTAACCAGTGTTTTATGTGAGGCCAAAAATTACTCGAGGTTTTTGATTTATGGTATACTTGAAGGAAAAGTAGAGCTGGATATCATTGGCAAAGAGATGATTTTGCACATTCCTAATCTTTTGAATTACCTGTCCAAGAGGGAGAATGTATAAGATGACTAAAATAGGTCCGAAAACAAAACCCTGAGGTACACCACAAGACAACATGGTAGTGTCTGACATAATCCTATTTACATAAATACTAGAACTTCAGTAAGGCAGACACGATGAAAACCATTTGAGGACAGAACCAAAGTTTGCTTTTTTTTAAATCTTGTGATCAACAAAGTCAGGGGCAGAAAACAAGTTTCAAATTCTTAAACTTTTCCTGATTCAAATTTACAAACTTCTGCAAATCTGGCTGGCAGGAGTCCTGTTTGTGTTTTTTCTCACTCGCTCTCGTACAAGGTGGACACAATTCTCTTCCCTCTCCTGTTCTCTTGTTTTTTTGCTCTCCATTTGAGTATCGGAGTTTCTATTTTACACATCTTCCAAAACTAAAACTACTGTTACGGATCTGATCAGCTGGACTTTCAACGCAATCGACAAAATCTTTTCAACAAAGCGACAGGGTCCTGGAGAGCTCTCATGCCCCACTGAGAATCTCAGGAGGACGCCGAAGACATATATACAATTAGATTTATGATAAAAGGTTTCCTGCTTTTTGGAAGCAGCTGGTTCCTGGTCTATCAACGTAAAAGAAGACAACTGCAGCTAATTTGACCCTCATCAGGCTGCCTGCTTGTGAAGCTTTGGTTCGTGCTTTGAGGACTCAAAATCAGCTGATTTACGAGCTAAACTGTAAGATGGAAGTGATTTGTGAGAATCGCAGGCCACCTGCAGTTTTAGGACACACCAGCATGTTGGAAACAACCTTGGAGGGGCTGGTAAGCACGGACCAGTAGAATGCACACTAATCTGCCCATTTCGGATCTTGAAAGTACCAGTAAGACTCAAGGCTGACAAGAAAAAACAGTTTGCCTGAAAAAAAATCAACAGTTGTGGCTTATCTGAATCGGACTCCCCTGGTTGGCCTTGAAAACAGGCTGACATATCAATTTCTCCTGGGAAATGTGAAAACTAAGGAAAAGTTTAGTTTATCTAAAAAAGTACTCTGAAAAGGATAAGAGGCTGCGCTATCATAGCAGCACTTACGTGCACTCCGCCCTTTTTTTGGACGACTGCACGAACATATTCTCGCTATATCTCGTTACTGATGATAAAGCTTATTCTGATTCTCTGCATTCAGGAAGGCCCAGTTAGGATATTGTATCGATATCCTAGTTAGGATATTTAGGACATCGTCAATGAACAGTGGTCATTCCGTATGTTGCGGAAGTTTCAAAGAAACGGAGACGTTTATTTTCTAAACAACGTCCCAGTGGCTTTCAAACCCCAAAATACATTACGGCAACGACTGGTCCATCCCAAAGATGCTGTCCCCCTGCACAAACAGTAGTATTGTGTATGTTGTTCAGTGCCAGGAGGGTGATCAATCATACATTGGAGAAACTAAACAGCCACTGGCCAAAAGGATGGACCAGCAACATCATCAGGTTTGTGGACTCTTCGGTCTACATTCATCTGCAAGCCAGAGGTCACTCTTTCAGGGATGAGGATGTGCACATCCTTGATAGAGAGGAAAGGAAGTAAAGGAGGCCATCTTTGTGAAGAGAACTCGTCCATCATTAAACAGAGGTGGAGACCTCACTTTCATCATCTTACAATGCTGTTGTTGCTAGCATCACTCAGCCCTCTGTGAATAGCAAGCGTCCATCAGGGCACTAACAATCCATCGTTAGGATGATGTCCTCCTTTATCACGTGAACAGCTAATTTTGGCTGTCCCCAGCAAACTGGTCGATCCACTGTGAGAAGGTGCTGCTTACAAGACTGAGTTTGTTGCAGCTCCTAAGACTGATGAAGTCTTTCGGATAAAAGATGAAACCTTTCCGTAAAGAAGAATCCGTCCAGAGGACCCGACTCAGTCTTGTTAGACTTCAGAAAAAAGAACCAAAATATTAAAAGCTACATTTTTTTCATTCGTAGGAAGAGAAGAATCGGACAGACTCTTGAAATTGTGCCTCAGCCTGCAACGAATGTTATATTTTCTCACGAGAACAGCAACTTTGCTGAAATTTCCCGATTTTATTTACAAACCAATGTCGTGCAAAGGACACATGGAGGTTTTACGTTCCGTTTTTCCACAGCACATGTGGCTAACCTATAATAGTAAACATGTTTATATAAATTAGACGTGATTAAATTCGTTTCACGTTTAAATCCTTTACCAGCTTTTGCTGCTGTATTTTACAGCCATCCAGATAAACAGTTTGTTCTTTCCTGTCGTCACGCTGTAACATCTGCAACTGCTGGATTTCGTTAATTTTTTCTGTACCTCTGCCTAAACTACACGGATTACTGTAAATGTTATAAAATGGGCTATACCGCTTATAATGACTTACTGTAAATGTCAGAAGAGATGATCTTCCTAATATATTCTCTGTAAATGCTAAAAAATACAAAAAACCTACTCTGCTCAAAATTACTGTAAATATCAGACAAGCTGCACTGCCTAAAATTAATTACTGTAAATATCTAACAATATGCATTTTCTAAAATGAATTACCGTAAATATCAGAAAAGCGGCGCCTTCTAAAATGAATTACTGTAAACGCTAAAAAATGGAAGCTGCACTGCTTAAAATTAAATACCATATATGTTAGAAAAGTTGCACAGCCTAAAACGAATTACCGTAAATACTTGAAAAGCTGAGCCACATAAAAATAATTATTAAAATATTGAAAAATGTATAAAATACAGACTGTGTAAATACTTTATCAAAGTAATTGTCCCATTCTACTGAAATTTGACAATCAATATGGATCTATGCAAGAATGAATTAGGATCCAGATCCATGGTCCAGACACAAATAAGGTCTTTGGGGTCCTCTAATGAATAACAGCATTATTACCAAGTAGTTACCGCATTATTAACTATTTATTAATTGTTTATAAGGGTACCATTTCTGTAAAGTGGCTTTGATACGTTTGCAGTGTGCCTAAAAGCATATTGTGCCAAAGTGCTTCAAAAGCTAAAGATGTTTAAATTCAGCTAAGTTATTTTAGCTCCTTTTAGCGCACGGCAGCAGCAGATCAGAGCCGGCTCGTGTACTCACGCTGGTGGTTAGATGCGGATTTCCCAAGCCACCGACGGTTGATCCCCTGACCATATCGCTGGGTTACATGCAGTTGCAGAAGCTCTTGTCATGCGTGTGACATTCGGCTGCATTGCTCTGCTCCGACTGAAGCACCTAATGCCCTTTTTCTTAAAAAAAAAAAAGACTCTTTACGGAAGCAGGCAGGCAAACGGAAACCAGGTCACATGGACGAGTTGCAATCACACTGAGGTTCTCAGACCCCGAGCCACAGGAAGGCAAGCGCAAGCTCAACGGTTAACAGCCTCCAGCACCGTGCACACTTTAGCTTTTTTTTTATTTTTATTATTCTTTTCTCAACATCACACTGTTTGTGTTTGTTATCCACACAAACAAAGGCTGCCAGCTCAACTGCCACCACAAAAACCCAACGAGAACACACCCTTCACACCCTCGGCTCGTTCTGATCAGTGAGCCTACGAGAGAGGAAACCACTCAACACACACCCTTCCTGCCTGATGTTCGGCCTCTCTCAGCAGCAGATGTGCACATAAACGCAAACGTTCGCACACGTCGATGTCGCGTGTCCTCAACGAATGCCTCTGCTGCGATGCAGGGGATCGAGAAGGCTGCTAGGAAAGAACAAACAAACCCCGTCACTGCAGGATTGTCCCAAAGCGAAGTGCGTTAAACTTTCATCTTGTGATTTAAAAAACAAAAAGGACTGCGTTAGCAACGTCTCATGCGAGACCTGTTGGTGCTCAAAATACGAATCTTTACCTCAGCAGTTGTCAGACTGGCAGTTAAAGCCGCTTGTTTTGCTGGTTTGATCCGCTCTGGTTGTCGTGTTAAATCGTGTTGTCTCAATAAGTTCATTATTTGTAGATGTCCGTCCAATGATTATTTCCTAAAAGTTTCAATAAAACCCAACAGGTGGTTCGTGAGATATTTTACTAACACACACCGACAGGGTTGACGCCAAGCGTTAATGCTAACATTTTTATTAAAAGTTATATGATACACGTAGTGCTTGTTGGTGTTTTGTTCAAGGAGACAAGGTTCTTTATTCGTCATACATGCGGTGGAACGCAATTGTGTACACAGGGTCCCAGTTACATCCAAGAAAAGTATTGAAATGTAAAATAAAAAGAGTAATAAGATCTAAGATATGAACTAAGAAAAACGTTAACTAAAAATACGCTAAGCGCTAGTAGTATTAAAAAAAACAATACGCCGAACAGCAGCACGAACATGAGTCTGTGTGAGCAGACGAGTACGAATGAACACATCAGCATGAAACAGATCAGCAGCAACATGAAACAGATCAGCAGCATGATGCGATTGTTTTAGAGATTCTTGAGTCTAACAACCTCAGGGTAGAAGCTGTTCCTCAGTCTAGTGGTTCTACACTTAATGCTCCTCAACCTCCTTCCTGAGGGGAGCCGGGCAAAAAGTGTATGCTGGGTGAGTGTGGTCCTTCATGATGCAGGTGGCCCTCTTCCTGCATCTGGAGGTGTAGATGTCTGTGATGGTGGGGAGGCTGACTCCGACAGACTTCTGTGCAGCCTTCACCACTCTCTGCAAATTTGTGAATTAGTCTTAGCTTCCACTTTAGCAAATTTTTAGCTCATTACCTCTAAAACTGACTGTGTTGTTTGCATTTTTGTGTTTTCTAAATTCAGTTGACTGTGGCGGCCATCTTTAATCAGATTGACTTCAAAAGTTAAATGTTGATCGAGGTATAGTCAATGATTATTTTCTAAAAGTTTATTTGAAATCCATCCAGTGGTTTTTGAGATATTTTGCTAAAAGACGCAACAGACAACAACAGACCTTGATTGCAATTCAATTCAATTCAAAAATACTTTGTGAAATTTATTAATCCCAAATGGAAATTAAATGTTGTTGTAACTCATTATCCTCGTTTCATTAAGAGATGTTATAGATGCTGATGGCTGTAGGCAGGAAGGATCTCTTGTAAAGGTCCGTACCACAGCGGATCCGAAGAAAGTGGCCACAGATGCCGTTTGATCAGTCCACCCGGACTCGGCTGACCTCTCAGTTCCCACGGGCTGCAGGACTGCCCGAATGCCGGGCAGAAGTCCTCCCAGAATGATGGCCACTCCTCCCAGCAGCCGGCCGAGCTCCTCGTTGCTGCGGACAGACGGCTGCAGGTGCCGGGGGACGATCCTGGTCCTTCTGCTGTCACGAGCCGTGTTTCCTGCTAGTTCCAGGATCTCCTTAGGAGATCTTAGGATCTCAGTGGTCAGGCACTCGAGCACAGCCGGCAGGGAGATGGGAATGCATCCATGGCACCTCCTTTTCAATTCATTTTAAATTTGGCACTGTGGCTGAGATATTATTTGAGTTTTTGAGATGTTAACCAGTTGCTCCCGGTTGTAAACAAAACACCTTGTTGTTATGGTTACGCATCATAACAAATGTCCAAAGGTAAAAAAAAAAAACGTTTCAGTACAAGGTAAAAGGAAACAATCATCCAAAGAAAAGTGATTTACATCCAACAAAAGATGAATTAAAGTTTCCAAAAGCAACATCTCAGAATGAAAGTAACAGAGATACTCCAACATGCAGCCACCTTGAGCGGCGCAATTCATTTCAGTTACAAGAACTATTTCAACATACGTATGGTACAGTGTCTTTGCACTTTGGGTGTTCTGTTCTTTCTTATTGCTCAGTTACTGTTCTTTTTGTCTTTCGTTAATGTCCAGGTCTTTATTTGGGGTTCTGTTCTGGAATGGGTGGCAGAAAAGAGAATCGGGCCTCAGAAAGTGTTTTCCTTAGAGGGCTCATTTGTTAGTGAGTCCTTCCTGTTTTTACACGGGTTTTCTCGGCTCTCGGTTCTTATTCTAGTAAAGGATTAGGTGGCAACGACTTTCTGAAGCGTGAGAGAAAAGCAGATTTATTTTACTGTGTGACGCTTTAATGGCAGAACACCGGCTCCTAATCAGAGCTGTAAGAGATACGTCGATATCCCTCGTTGCTGAGGGATTTGAATAGTGAACGTTTGACGTTTTCGAGAAGAGTGTTGTTCTAAACTGGAACTGAACAGTGAAGGAAAGTCTTAATGTTTTGGTGCAAGATCTGTTACACTGTATAGAAATATAGAGGAATACTTGTTCTATTATTATTTTTTTGTTTATTCCAGGCAGCGCCTCCCAGTACCGACAACATCAAAAGTGTGGGTGGGATTGGTGAAGCAGCCACACCTGCCTCCACCCTCATTTGCCCCACTCTGGGCCCTTGAGCAAGGCCCTTAACACCCACCATCTGCTCCCCCGGGCGCCCTAGACCGCAGCTCTCTGCTCCACCCAGAGAGCTGCGGTAGCGTCGGGAAGGACCTCCAGCGTCAAAATAATTGCCACGTCTTCGTGCGACTCAGTTCGCTGTGGTGACCCCTGATGAAGGGAGCAGCCGAAAGAAGAAAAAA
>NC_056517.1:34659755-34671134 GCF_014905685.2 Nematolebias whitei
TGCTTGTGTTTTACTACTTTAGCTAGTGTTTTTATACTTTTCAAAATGCCAACTAAAATAGCATAACAGTAGTGTTATGCTATTTTAGTTGGCATTTTGCTACTTTTAAAATTTACCCAATGATTTGAAATTTTAAAACGTACTCTTTTGTAATCATTAGCTTTCAGCTGGCTTTTTACTAGCATTTTGTTCCCTTTAGCTTTTAGTTAGCCTTTTGAATCGCATGTGTTTCAGCTAGTGTTTTGCCACTTTTGAATTGTTGCTATTTTGCTACTTTCTAGTGTTTTGATACTTTTAGCTGGTAATTTACTACTATTGAATTTTAGATCGTGTCATGATCTTTTATGCTGTATTTTCATACTTTTAAATTTTAGCTATACAACTTCTAGTTTTTTTGCTCGTGTTTTGCTACTTTAGCTGGCATTTTGATACTTTTGACTACCCTTTTGCTACTTTAAAAATTCAGCTAGTGTTTTGCTACTTTTAACTTTTGCATTTATTTTGCTATTGTTAGCTTTTTGCTACATTTTTAGCTAGCATTTTGCCCCATGTTGCCCTTAGTTACTTAGCATTTGAAACTTTTGGCTTTAAGCTAGCGTTTTGTTTACATTAGGATTTATTTAGCCTTTTTCACTGCTGTCAATACTTTTAGCTACCTACTCTTGCCTTTCTTGTTGATTGCTAGCTAGTGTTTTTTTTATTTTTTATTTAGCTCTAACACCTTAGTTTCATCTTCTGCAAAGTTCAGCCGTCCCTCAGCTCCTGTGGTGATAAAAGATTTTAGTTGTTTTGTTTTCCAACACCAGTAAAGTTGTTTTGTTTATTCGCCTCAGATTAAATTAATAAAACATCTGATATTGATCTTAGGCTAATTTTTCTTCTTCTTTTAGCAAACTTTGGTCAAGCAGCATGATGACCCCCCCCCCAGCAGCCATATTAAGCCACGGTTAGGTTGTCTTTCAATTCTGTTTTTTTTTTTTTTTTCGGCTGAGGGGGATGTGTGGCAAAAAGCATGTGAAGTCCATATAAGTCAGCAGCGTCTAAGAAAAGAAACGAACACTTTGTAGGGGAAGTGGTTGGAAGGTGCCCCTATCTATTGAAATAAACATGATCGACTCATTAGTTTCTTAGGCGTTTATGTAAACATTTTATATTTCATCTGAGTCGTCCACATTTTTGTCCTTAAACTTTATGCTGTGTTGTTGTTACAGAACGGAGACATGTTGTTGCTTTTCTTTCGGCCGCTTCTTTTTTCGCTGGTCATCACCGCGAGCAAACTCATATGAAATATTTAGCAATTGTCCTTTCTGATGCAACCTGAACTCCAACCTGCAGCCTCATTATCACAGGACTGCGGTACCGACCACCGAGCTACCATGTCGCTTCAGAAAGGAGGAATGTATAAAGCAAAATGTGTTTGCCCAAATACACACCTCTGTGGAACTCCAATCTCAGTACTGGGCGCTGTCCATTTGTGACAATTTGGAGACAAAAAGCTGCAAGAAGTACACACTTTTGTACCTGGAATCTCACTTTATTGGTCCTCACTAGGGATTGCGTACGTACACGACTGGGGAATTGCACATTTTTTTGCAAAGTGTCGTATTTATGACTCAGTTTATCTTTTTTTTAATTTGTTTCCAATCAGTAACAATTTATAATTTCATAGCTCATCAGACCCTCCCAAAGTTGTTTTATGTTATATTTTCTGACTTAAGAAACTGAATTGAGACTGGTTCGAGACTGGTTTGAGATGCCTGTGACAGCTCAGTGACTATTTTGAGGAAAAGAGTCGCCCAGATTTTAAAAACATACCCAAAGTTCAAGTATTATGGAAAGCGAGGCCCGACGCCTCACGTGTAGAAATTAAGAACACTCAAAAAACTCTGAGACCTTTCGGAGACTCCTTTGAAAATTTAGCGTAGTTTGGTTTTTTCAGACTGTTTTCCTTCTACACAAATAAGTTTTCAACGTCTATTTCTTTGTACCGGTAGTTTGATTTCTAAAACAGTCTGCATTCTTTAGGCATATCTAAACATAAATATGCACAAATCAAACAAATAATTTTTTATTTTTTTTAAATCCCAAATGGCTTTTCAATGGGCTTCGCCTCGCTTCGGCTGTTTCCGTATAAACAAACGCACACGGCGGTTGGCAACTGGTTACAAGTTTTCCTCAGAAGTTTAAACTTGAAACCATCAAGATGAAAGACATTTTGACCCATCTTTATGACTTTCCAAAGCCGCCTTTTGAACAGAACCGTTCACGCTGATATTTACAGTAAATCTGACAGTTTTGCATTATATGGTTGTTTTGGCAGAAATATTATGCTATCCCAGCAGGAAGTGCCCCAGGCTGCGCTGGAAGGGTCCCAACCAGCTGCTGCTGCTGCTTGTGCTTCCAATAAACCCGTAAATAATTGTTTAACTTGAAAGTGACAACAGTGTAAAGATGGGGAAACAGTGTTTGCATTTGCTGTGAAATATTAGAGGTTGAAGCTGCTTTGACATGGCAACAGGTAAGATATTAACTGCTCATATCTCTTCCATGGAGCCCCACTTCCTAATGTCCAAAATGTAACTTTAAAAGCTGTAGGTTGAAGCTTATGAGTAGCTTAATCATCATTAATCATCAGCTATATTAAGGGTTTGCAGAAGTACTGTTGAATTTTATTCATAAAGCTGAGAAAGAAGTAGCAAAAAAACGTCTTAAAAACAATAAAATTAAAATAAAAACCTGAATTCAGTGCAGTTTTTTTTAGTTTCTCAAGTTTGATGGTGAGATGTTGAGATAATAAACCAATGTAAAGGTCAGTAAATTATACATTTAAACACTAACTAATTAAAGTGGATATATAGGTATGACCACAGATTCAACAAGTCTATCAGTGCACAAAATAATTAACATTTAATAGAAATAAAGATGAAAATATATCTGAAGAGATAAATCTATACTATGGAATGTGCTCTTTTTACCTCAAATATGTTATAAAAGTTACTGGGAACTAAGCTGGTTTCAGACTGGCCTCTCACAAAAGAGGGACTATAATTTAGTTTGAGGAGGAAGCGACCTCTAGTGGCCATGCAGGTGAAATGTCACACGGTGTCATGTTGTTTCCTAATTCTAATGAAGTGGTTAAACTGTCTGAAAACATTCAGGTGATAAAGCAGCTTATTAAAAACACTTCCTTGTGTGTAGAAACATTGATTTATAAACGTCTATGGTTCTTTACACTGGGAGCCGAATTGGTCTAGAACAGGTGTCAAACTCCAGAGTCCTGCAACTTTGAGATGCGTCTCTGATGCCACACGGCTGAATCCAATAAGGAGGTCATTAGCAGGACTTTGGAGAACTTGACTGCACCGAGAAGCTAATTCAGTCATATGATTCAGCTGTGTGGCATCAGAGACGCATCTAAAAGTTGCAGGACTGTGGCCCTCGAGGCCTGGAGTTTGACAGGTCTTTAACAAAGACGAGCCAGGTCCACTGGTCAGAATCTTCTTTGTTGAAATGTTTCGTCTTTTATCCAGAAGACTTCTTCAGTCTGAGGAGCTGCAACAAACTCAGTCTTATTAGCAGCACCTTAGTAGATGAGAAGGTGGTGACATCCAGAACTAGTTCACATGCTCAAGAAGGACCATCAGCCTAACAATGGATCATTAGCACACTGATGGCTGTTTACTATTCACAGAGGGTTGAGTGATACTAGCAATCACAGCATTGTAAGAGGGGGACAGTTGAACCCGGAGGCCTCCACCCGTTTAATGATGGACGGTTTCTTTTCACAAAGATGGCCTCCTTTACTCCTCTCTCAAACCATCGTTCCTCTCTGTCCAGGATGTGAACATCTTTATCCCTGAAAGAGTGACCGCTGGCCTGGAGATGAGTGTAGACCGCAGAGTCCTGGCCTGATGATGTTGATCTTCTGTGCTGGGCCATCCTTTTGGCCAGTGGCTGTTTTGTTTCCCCGATGTAAGACTGATCACCCTCCTGACACTGAACAATATACACATTACTCTGTTTGTGCCAGGGGACTGGATCTTTGGGATGAACCAGTCTTTGCCGTAATGTATTTTGGGGTTTAAAAGCCACTGGGACGTTATGTTTAGAAAATAAACGTCTCAGTTTCTCTGATACTCCCTCAACATATGGAATGACCACTGGTCTGGGTCTGGGTTCCTCCTTTTCACCTGTTGGCTGACTGGAGTCCTGTTTGGGTTTCTTCTCTGCTTTCAGGAAGGCCCAGTTAGGATATCCACATTGCTCTAGAGCCGGTCTTGTGTGGGATTTCTCCTTCTGCCTGGCTCCTGAGCTAGTGGGGACGCTGTCTGCTCTGTGATACAGAGTCCTGATGACTCCTAACTTGTGCTCCAAAGGGTGATGGGAGTCAAACTGCAAATACTGGTCTGTGTGGGTGGGTCTATGGTACACCTCAGTTTGCAAATGTCCTCCATCAGAGACTGAGACCTCACAGTCCAAGAAAGCCAACCTGCCATTTTTTACATCTTCTCGTGTGAACTTGATGTATTTATCCACAGAGTTGATGTGGTCAGTAAAATGTTGAACTTCCTGAGATTTAATTTTAACCCAGGTGTCGTCAACATACCTGAACCAATGACTTGGTGGTGTCCCTGAACAGGACATCAAGGCTCTTTTCTACCTTCTCCATGTACAGGTTTGTACAGGAGAAACTGGTTTAAGGTCTTATGTTTATGTTTTGCTTTGTTTACAAGGAGTGCATACCCAGATTTCATTTGCATATTGTTTTCTTTCAGCTGTTTCTTCTTGAGGGGTCTCCACAGCAAGTCCTCCTCCTCCATGTCCTCTTTAACTGCCTCCATATATCTCATATTTGCTGCATTTCTAACATCCTTCTACCAGTATACCCACTGTCCCTCCTCTGGACATGTCCAAACCATCTCAGTCTGGCCTTTTTAACTTTATCTCCCAGTTGTTCAATCTGTGCTGTATCTCTGATGATCTTGTTCCTAATTTTATCCATCCTTGTCACTTCTAAGGAGAACCTCAACATCTTCATCTGTCGCCAGATCATACAACATAGCTGGTCTCACCACTGTCTTGTAAACTTTTCCTTTGAACTTTGCTGACACCCTTTTGTCACAAATCACTCCAGAAACTTTTCTCCATCCTGCCTGGACTCTCTTCTTCACTTCTTTACCACACTCCCTATTTTCCTGGACAGTGGACCCCAAGTCCTTGAAGTCCTGCTCCTTGTAGCTTCACTGTTCCACCTCCTCTCTTTCAATACTCTTTTGTCCTACTACGACAGACTTTCATCCCTCTCCTTTCAAGTGCATACCTCCACCTCTCTAAGCTCCCTGTTCTCACCACAGATCACATCATCTGCAAACATCATAGTCCACGAGGACTCCTGCCTGACCTAGCCGGTCCATCACCAGAACAAATAGGAAGGGGCTCAGAACCGATCCTTGATGCACTCCCACCTCCATCTTGAATATTGGAAAACTACTAAAGTAAACTATTTCAAGCTGCACTCATTTCATAAAGTTCAATTTAGTCTTAATGCTTGATTTCATAGTTTGCAACAAGTATCTTTATTATTGCTAATTGTTTTAAAGTTCATTTGATTTCTGTAGATTGCTTCATGACCAGAGGCCCAACAAAGCACATACAGTACATACAATTTACAAACTCACAGCATCTTCACGCACATAGTGGCACCATGAAGACTTTATTTTCAGGTCCTATAACCGTACAGTATCTACAGCATAGTACCAGAGATAAAATCACTTAATAAATAACATGTAATACTAGAGTAGCACAATAAAAAGGGACAAACGGGTCTAGTTTGCACCATTATTGGATGGGTTCTTTAAAAGTTAATGCACATGACACTCTGTCCTTTTACATTAAAGTATAACAGGTAAAGATTTGGCATACATTCATTACAATCCAATCAATGAATATAGTTAAACTGTAAAATCCAGAGTTTGTTTTTCAATAATTTATACATCAAACAGTTTATCTGCTTAAAGTATTTGCCACAGCTCAGAGTAGTTTTGGCCTCGTTCTAGCAGACGGGTTTAGCACGGTTAGCCTCAAAGGTATGAAATAAAACCACCAGTCTGTAAAAGTGGACTGCTCTACGTCGATGATGTTGTCCTTTTCACGGCGGTTTGAACTCGCCTTCGAGTTCACGTAGAGTTGTACATAATAAAGTCTCCTTTTTAAATTCAAAAAAAAGTTTTTTGTGTTTGGAAGAAGCGGAAGCACTCAACCTCCGTAACCTGTGAACACCCAGTGGGCAGCGGCGACGAAACCTTCCCAACCTTCTCAGATTTTAACGGAGGCCCACCTTCACCCGTCCAGGGGTTTGCCCAGATAAACCATGGTGACCTCCGTGTTGCCGTACACGGCGGAGACGGCCGGGAACAGGCAGACTTTGGGCAGTCCACGAAACGCCACTCCGAGGAACTCAAACCCCCTCTCAAATGCTAAAGTCTTGTCATCCATGTCTAAAATCACCCGTATCCTTTCCCCGATCTGTGGATAAAAATAATCACATTTTATTTTCAGGTTGGAAAGTCATTACAAGGTCCTAAAGACCAGAAAAAAGGTAAAAAAATCAAATCTATACAATCTAGTATCTGTAAGCAAAATTTGTGAATGGATGCAAACAAACCACACTGGTTTGTTAACCAACAAAAAAAGTCAAAGTGTCTGAAAATAGGTCAAACCTACGGCCATATTTGTTTACCCAAACAGACAATGACCAGACCAATGCAAGTACTTTAGTATAGAGTAGTCCCTCGCTACTTCGCAGTTTGACTTTTGCGGACTCGCTCTTTCGCGTTTTTTCCAAAGTAAGATTGTACCGGAAAACGATTGTCAACTTTAATATTACTCACATGATTGGGACAGTACGGGATACAGTAAAAAGTTAACGGGAAAAAAATACTTCGAACAGGTTCTGCCATTTTGTAGTTTTCTCATAATAGGCCTACACTGTATCGCCAGTCAAAAGAACTACACTACCCATAAGCCAACAGTGCTTCCGGCCACTGCTTTCTGCTGAAATAGAGGGAAAGTTTGGATCAGATTCGAAAAAGTTTGGTCTTTATTCATAAAGACTTCGGCGCTCACTGGATGCAGAGACAGTACATATACTGTTAGTATGTTGTTAAAATTACATAGGTTTAAGAGTTTAGAACGTTGCAAGAGTGTAGGAAGGGTGTCTAAATCCTTAAAATATATATAAATACTAAAATAAATATAATGTTCCTACTTCACAGTTTTTTCCTTATTGCAGAGGTGTTTGGAACGTAACTCCCGCGATTAACGAGGGACTACTGTACTCGTTAATGTAGTTCAGGATAACTTCTAATGTAGTTTACGATAACCTTTGATTGAATGTATCTTTGATCGAGTTCAGGATAAACTTTTTAAAATTGGATGCCATATTTTGCCTTGAAGACTTGAATACCTTTAAACTCATATCACAATCTTTTCTTTCTAACCTGATATTTGGGCGCATTGTTGCATTGTGGGAAATTTCCGTTGACCTCTCCGTTGTGAAGCAGGTTGTTGTCGACCAGGTTCCAGCCCCAGCTCTGGTCGTCGCTGCCCAGCAGGGCCACGTAGCCTTGGCACTGCATGGACGCCCTCTTCGTGGCGATGCCTATCACTGCCACGGTGCCGAGGGGGCCCTCCCACCAGATCTCCCAGGCGTGCCGCCCCTCCGTGAAGCCGATTTTGCCCCGCGCTCCATCCGTGCTCTGGGCGATGGGGTTGCGGTGCAGGGTGAAGCCATTCTTCTTCACAAAGACGTTGCGGGAGCAGTCGTGGGAACTCAGGGCATGCTGGTAAGCCTTGATCTGTGGAGAAGCACAGGATATCGATCACTTAATGGACTGCTGCTATGAAATATTTATAACCGCTCAATGGATTTTACATTCAACCGTCATCTTGTGCTCGCTCTGGACTCGGATTTCTTTCTACAGCCACCTCTTCTAGCCGTTTTGGGAGGATTCCCAGTGGTTCCCAGGACACTTGCACATATGTCAAACTCAAGAGATACGGGATAAATCTGGTCCCCCCCCCCCCCCCCCAAGATGATAATTTAAAAGTAATTTCAAATTTTTCTTTAAAACAACTGGTGAATACATAATTTAGTGTAGACTTCTCTTGTCAGCTGAATACCTTTGAAGCCAGAAAGATTGCTGGATCATTCTGTCATTACTGATTCTGATGTGGAAAGAACAGGACGTCAAGTGAAACAGATTTAACTCTTGTTCCTGAACCTGCAACCAAGAAGAGATATCTGGTATCTGACTGGAGTTAATGGATCGGCTGAAAGTGGCCCGTGGTTCAGACAATGTTTAAAGTTTTGGCTCCTCTTGGTAACTGAGTTTGACACCCACCGGGTGTCCTCTCAGTCAGACATGCTCGGAGCACTTTCCTAGGGAGTCGCCCTGGGTCCATCCTTACCAGATGTCCAAACCACCTCAACTGGCTCACCTGGATGAGGAGGAGCAGCGGTTCTACTCCGAGTCACTCCTAGATAACTGAACTTCTCACTCTATCTCTAAAGGAGCCGCGACCCCGCAGAGAAAACTCTTTTAGGCCGCTTGTATCTGTGATGTGCTTCTTTCTGTCGCTACCCAGATTTCACGACCGCTGAAGGTAAGAAAGTAGACCGACTGGTAAACGGAGAACTTCGCCTTGCAGCTCAACCCACTCTTCACCACAACGGACCGGCACAGTCTGCAACACTGCGTAAACTGCACCGACCTGTCCGTTGATTTCACGCTCTGTTCTTCCCTCATTTGTGAACAAAACCCGAAGATACTCGAACTGTTCCACTTTGAGGCAAAACCTGATTCCTAACTCGGAGTTTTCCAACTTAGGACCATGGCGTCAGATTTGAAGGTGCTGATTCTCATCCCAGCCCCGTCACACTCGGCTGAGAACTGTTGCAGTAAAGAGCAGAAGATCGTGGCATTATGACGCCAACAGGACCACATCATCTGCAAACAGAGAGAATCCTGAGGCCACCGAACTTCCTACGTCCACTAGATGCGTCGAGCAATTCTGGATTTTCTGAGATTCTTTACTGTCATTCGTACCACATGTGGTACATGTGGTGGAACAAAATTATGTACACAGGGTCCCAGTTATATCAAACAATAAAATGTAAAAGAAAAAGTAATAAGATCTAAGATATGAACTAAGAAAAACATCAGCTAAATATACGCTAAACACTAATAGCATAAAAACAATAAACGCAACACGCCGAACAGCAGCACGAACATGAGTCTGTGTGAGCAGATGAGCACGAATGAACACAGCAACATGAAACAGATCAGCAGCAACATGAAACAGATCAGCAGCAACATGAAACAGATCAGCAGCAACTTGATGTGATTTTTCACAGTGATTATCCTGATTAGAGATTCATGAGTCCAACAGCCTCAGGGTAGAAGCTGTTCCTCAGTCTAGTGGTTCTGCACTTAATGCTCCTCAATCTCCTTCCTGAGGGGAATGGGGAAAAAAGTGTGTGTGTTGGGTGAGTGGTGTCCTTCATGATGCAGGTGGCCTTCTTCCTGCATCTGGAGGTGTAGACGTCTGTGATGGTGGGGAGGCTGACTCTAACAGACTTCTGTGCAGCCTTCACCACTTTCTGCAGAGCTTTTTTTTTCCTGCAGCTGTTGTTCTTTTACAGAAATCTCTCAGATTTTACGCCTGCATCCATTTAACTGTTGAATTAAGCTCAGTTCAAGATGGCTACCACCGCTAATCGAGCTAAGAAAACACAAAAAGTGGCTCTAGTTTAGCCGTAGTTAAAGCTACCGAGGTGAAATTTGGTGTGGTAGTCGCTGAGAGTCACTCCCAACACATACTCCGAGCAGCTTGCAACTATCCCACATTCCCCATTAGATTGTACATAATTTGGTCAAAACGGTTATTAACCATCATGCAAAAACCACAGAGCATTTTATTTTAACAGCACAAAATGTTCTGGTTTCAGATTCATAATCATAGTTTGCACAACAACCATCAGTGAACATGCTGTTTTGTTTTTTTTTAATTATAAGTTACCATTTTTCACATTCCTGCCATTCCTGAGCATTGTGGACCTACTTTGCCCTTGTATGTCGGCAGGTTGCACAGGATGTCGGCGCGCAGAGCCTCGTCGCTCAGGCTCCGGCTGCAGAGGCTGCGCCACACCTCGCTGTTCTCGTCCGCCACGATGTTGTACCAGTGCCAGCAGACCAGCGAGCACCGCATCAGGTCGGACAGCTCCAGATAGGTGAAAATGTGCTCCAGCACTCGAGCTGGCAGCCTCCCGGCCACACCTGCGCCCCCGCCCGCCGCGGAAGCGTAGGGAGAGACGGCGGAGCTGCAACTGGCCGCCGCCGCTGCGCCCAAGCACGGGGAGCCTCCTCCTCCCCCAGCGGCTGCTCCAGACATCGTGCTGCTCCCCGATGACACCGGCCGACCGATTACTTTCACCTTACAACCTGGGATGACTCCTAAAATAATTTAAATAGCGTCATTTTCCCTGTGAATGCGCGGACAGGTCGCGCATGAACCATAACAGTATGGACCCTACTCTTCCCACTTCAATGGCTGAATGGAAACGATGCGTCAAGGTCCTGAAAGAACGAATTTAAAATATTTACAGCTGATAAAAAAATCAAATAAGCAATAATGTGTAAATGTGTTCGCTAAATTATAAGAATGATAAACTTGACATAAGCAATTTTAGTGAGCTTTTGTGTTAAAGAAAAGCCCAAACCCTCTGTGAGTTATAATGTCCTGTTAGGACCTTAAAGCTGCCATAATAATGAGCTCACAGGGTCCGCTCTCTACAGTTCTGCCGGCATCTAAAAGTGAAGACTTGGGAGGAGTTCATCTAGCAAATGGAGGCGAAAGCGTTTTGTCCACAGATATCATATAAACACTTTTATATGACATCTATGGTTTTGTCAGCGAGAGGAGGGGTCACCTTAAAACAGGCTCGATCTGACTTTGTTAGGTTTAAAAAAATCTTAAACAGTAAATTAACATACAACAGGAAATGCTGCTTTACTCGGTGGCGCCATCACGTGTGCTGGCTAATAAATGATGCAGACCGATTTTTTTTTTTTTGCAACATTACAAAATAAAGGCATGGATGTAAACAGCATTACATCACTGCAGATATAATAAAGATTACATAAAATTGTTGATAAAAATAATATTATTGATAGAATATTTTTGATAATATCAATTAAAATATTATAGTTATTTAAAATATCAATATATAATAATGCTGATTCAGAATTCATATAGATTTCCTGTTCTGTGTTCTATCTATCTATCTATCTATCTATCTATCTATCTATCTATCTATCT
>NC_056517.1:34671144-34679667 GCF_014905685.2 Nematolebias whitei
TCTATCTATCTATCTATCTATCTATCTATCTATCTATCTATCTATCTGTCTGTCTGTCTGTCTGTCTGTCTGTCTGTCTGCTTCAGCAAACTGGCTATATTTGTCTTACTTTTAGCTACTGTTAGCTAGCCTTTAGCTACTTTAAGCTCTTAGCTATTGTTCTACTTTTGGCTTCCAGCTTGTATTTCACTCTGTGTAGCTAGACTTTCACTTTTCTAGCTTTTAGCCAACATTTTGTTACTTTTAGCTAGCATTGTACCATTTTTAGATTTAGGCTATTTTTTAAAACTATTTTAAGTTTTCGCTATAATTTTGTTTTAACTTTTTTAACTAGCTTTGAACTTTTATCCACCTTTGGACTACTATAGCTTTTGACTAGGGATTTGCTGCTTTTAGCTCGCATTTTTCCAGTTTTAGCTCATATTTTACTATGTTAGTTAAAAATTTCATATTTTTTTACTCAGCATTTTGCTACTATTAGATTCTAGCTAGCTTTTGAAATATTTGGCTTTTATCTACCCTTGAGCTACTTGAGCTTTCAGCTACAGCTGCATTTAGCTAGTATTTCACCATTTATTAGCTTTTAGCATTTTGCTTTTTTTTGTTGTTTTTGTTTGCTTATTAAGCTCATTTTAGCAATCTACCAGGCCCTTGCTACTTTCAGCTTCTAATTAGTGTTTTGACCCCCGTAGCTTTCTTATACCTTTTAGCTACTTGGCGCGTTTGCTGCACATTTTTTAATTTTAGCATGCATTTTGTTATTTTTAATTCAATTCAGTTTATTTATATAGTGCCAAGTCACAACAGAAGTCATCTCAGGGCTCTGAACAAAAACATTCACATTCATAAAAGTCAATTAGTAACATTTTTATTTATTTTTAGCTTTTAGCTATGTTTGTATTTTTAATTTTATCCAGCCCTTTAATGCATATAGTTTCTACTTATCCTAATTATTTTTAGCATTTAGCTCCATAACTTATTTAGATTTTAGCTCACATTTAGCTACTTTTCCTAACGTTTATTTTAGCTTTAATAGCTCCGAATTCAGCACTTTAGACAAACTTGCTGACATACATTTCTTAACTTTTGCATTTTTGGTTTAATAAAAAGGTTAAATATTTTTAAATTTAACCTGTAAACTTAAAAAAATCTAATCGTCTTCAGTTCTGAGTAAAAATACAACTAAATGTATTGTTTTTTTAATGTTCCGAACAACAAAATCATCAGTATCATGATTCTAAAATTAAAAAGCGAGGCCTCGCGTTTTGCAGATCACGTGACTCTACCCGGAAGTGACGCGCGGTGCTCAAAAGAGTTAAGCACAGCATCGGGGAACAAAAACAGCAGCTAGCTTCATTTTGTTTCAGCAGCAGAGCAGCGGGGCAGCGGACAAACACTCGGTGAAAACGGTGAACGGTAAGTCGCCGAGGTTGAGTTTGTTTTTTTAACCGAACCGGTCAGATGCGCAGGTGATGTCGGGACAGGCGTCACTGCTGCAGCGGCCTTTTGACAACAAGCCTGTCCCGTCATCTGTGCACGCTGTCCGTGCATGCTCCGGCGGCTCCGCGCGTCCGAATCAGACTGGACACCCGAGCCCGACGTGGAGGCACCGGACCGGTTCGGACAGCCGCAGGTGCTGCAGCTTCTCAAGCTAAGCTAGCTATTAATAACAAAGAGTCGGTGTGTTTACCTTCAAACGTCACTGACAGGTTAATTATCCTTCACAGGCTGACACTTTTTTCTTTATATAAAACCTTTAATGCCGTATATGTTTTGTAATTAATTATAGTTTTATCCCTATTTATAGTTCTTTAAAAAAAAAGTGATGTCATGGTGTTTTTCATCCTCGCCGCTAGAGGGCAGCACCGAGTCTCCATCTTTGAGCATCGTCACCTGGAAATCAAACGAGTTGTGTTGTTGCTTTAATGTGGATTTTAACCAATACTTTGTTTACAAACACCTAATTGTTTAATTTAAATTAATACAGGTTTTTTTTTTTTATGGTGCTCTTTGAAAACTGGCGCTTCTGATGGCTAATTTATTAATTCAGGACTGTGATATTACTACAAATAATGCAGTTTTTAAAAGTTTTTTGTCCCTACAGAAGAATTATTTGTATACTCGTGTATGTTTTGCAGATTAAAGAAGGCTCATTATGGATCCAGTTGTCATGGACCCATTACTGTTGGACACTTTTCAAAAACCAGCAATCTGCCATGGTTGCTGTTTTTTTTTTTTTATCTTATTTTTTTTAAGTACACACATTATTTTATTAAAGTTCAGCAGTTATTTTTGTTAAATGAGAAATACATGTTGGAGTGTGGGCGTCTTGAGTGACAGTAGAATGGAGCAGGGTCTCGTCAGTGATGAGGTTGTTGCTTTGGTTGGTCGTGGTGAAGAAAGAGCTGAAAGGCAAAGACCTGGACTCACTGGTCTGTCTATGTTACGACCCTGACCTGTGGTCATGAGGTTTAGATCATGGCTACTGGGAAGAGACCCCGGGGCAGACCCAGAACTTGCTGGAGGTATTACCGTATTTTCCGGCCTACAAGTCACACTTTTTTTGCATAATTTGCACGCCCTGCGACTTACAAGCCGAAGCGACATATTTGTTTTTTTTTTTTCCATATTTATAAACCATTTTTTTCTGCGATATGACCGTTTTAATTCATTTTGACTGAAACAAAATTGAGCAGTACCACTTTCAGCCACTTGATGGCAGCAGAGTAGAAGTAGCTGTATGGCATAATGTTGTATCATGTAATAGGTAAACGTGGCTATAATGACACATTCAAAAAAGTTCGAGACAAAAACAACTGGACTTTACTTATTATATTTTACTTTTATATTTTATTGTTTTTGTCTTGAGCTTTTTTTGAATTTACCATGTCCTGGATGACTGAGAAGCTTCACCAGCTATTAATGACACAGTCAGCCTGCCATATAACCCCACCTTCATTCTGCTCGCTGCCTGGACCGAACGTCAAACCAGCTGCACCGCCTCGGTGAAATGCAGCTAATTTGACCATTAAAGTGCATTTTTTAAGTAAATGTTAGACTGAGACACACATTTACTATAATTTCGAGCGAACAACTAATTGTTTTTGAGTCTGGGTTCTTCCCTGGACCTGACTCCATTAAATACGAGTCTCCTGATCCATAAAGATCAGTACCTGGTGTAAAACCAAAAAAAACTCTCACCAGTCGACTTCTGGAAAACAGTTCCTAATTTATTTTTTATCAGCTGGAATGCAAATTCTTTAAATGTTTTAAACCTCACGTTGCCCTTTAAAAGATTAATGCAGTTCTTTTATCCTTTGGGGTCTGTTGGTGATGAGCTGGAAAAGTTAGATTTTCTTCACGTTTTCTTCTTGTTTGGTATAAATCATCTTGATTGACGAGCCAACCGTAACTCCTTTTTGTCTGTGAGATTTTCACGTTGTTGTTTTTTAAACCACATACGGGGGTTTGGTTTTATAGAAATAAAACGGCCGTAGCTTCGAGCGTGAAGCTCGGCTCCCTGACGATCCTCTGGGATGGCTGGCCGACAGATGTCGGAACATTTCATTCGGTTAAATGTAAAAGTCTTATGTAAAGGGTGGGGAACACAGAAGAAACAGCTGGAAGTGTTTGCATCAAATCCATGAAATTCCCAAGTTGTGATTAAATTAATTCCGTTTAAATGGACGTTTGTTTGTTTCCACCCAGCAGCTGTGAGCAGACGACCAGAATGAATCCCATCTACAGCCCTGCACCAGCAGGGGTCCCCTTTCCCAACACCAAGGGTTTAGGCTACCCAGGTAAGGTCACCTTCAGAAGCCCAGGCAGGAGAAATAAAGGACGAGTTCCTACAGTTGATCCTTTTTCCTGTTTGGCTGCAGCAGCCGGGTTCCCTGTTGGCTACGCAGCCGCCCCAGCGTACACCCCCGGTGTCTACGCCGGAGCCAACCCGGCCTTCGCCAGCGGTAAGAATGAACCGGAACAGCTGAGGGGTACACGGGACGGTGGCTTCTGATTGGGTTGGACATTAACGGCGTTATTGGGGGGGGGGGGTCCAACTCAGCATAACTTTGACCCAACAAGGTTTAAAACGACAACGGTCTTGGGCAGTTCAGGCTTTTGATGTATTTGACTTTCTGCAGCAAACGTGACGGCTTCGAGGTCACGTGCACTGTAAACGTGCACATTAAATCTGTCCTGAAATCAGCCGAATATGGACTGGATTTTTTTTTAATAGTTAAATTAGATATTAGAATAGACGAACGGTTTTCAACAAACTTGAAGCAACTTGCTGTAAAAACATCAATGTGCTTTTGTGCATCGCTTCATTTTAAGTCCTTTTTAAAATAAATTTAATAAAAATAAAAATAGGACTTGCTTCCTGGTACGTTAAACGGTATAAATCACAGGTGTCCAAAGTGCGGCCGAGTGATTTTGTGCGGCCCACAGCTGCAGTTTAAGAACGCCATCATTTTGTCCTGCAGGCTCAAGAGGTCGATGCAGACTTTCTGTAAATTAGTTGATCTTTTTTTTAAATGTGATGTTTAGGTTTAACGGTAAAACAAATGAAAAACGATATTCCTATTTCCTCCCTCTTGTCAAAGCTCGAAAATTCACGGTTGAAATTCGTGCCTTCGTGTAAAAAGTTGTTTTTCTCTGCAAAAAGAAGCCGAGAACTCGTTTACTGATTTGTTTATTTTTATTTTAATTAAAAGCTTTGCGTGAAAACTGCTAAAGAGCTCAAATCACCGAGTGGCTGCCATTTTGAGAACCAAAGAGACACAGCCCATGTCACGTCAAGAGGCCTCCCTCCCATTTTTCTTAAAGAGACACGCTGCTCGCTCCCTCACTATCCATCCTTTAGTTAAAAACAGCCTTTTACTGCCATCCAGTGGTCAACAAAGGTACTACATAAATAAAAATTTCTTCTTAAATTTGACAATAATTACTAATTCTTGTTAAATTTCAAACAATATTATCGCAATAATTTCCGAGACAATTAATCGCCCAGCAGAATTTGTTATCGTGACAGACCTAGTTGAGAGTTAAATTCACATGTTTGTGGCCCACCAGTCCTTTCATCTGGATAGTTTTGTTCCACATGAGAATGTTTGGACACACCTGGTGTCAGTAAAGACCGAGTCTTGAAACCTGAACGGGTCTTGGTGGTTCTGTAATACGAGGCCTCTTCTCTCTCCAGGCTACGCTCCGGGCACTCCTTTCAAAATGTCCTGCTCCCCCAACAACGGGACGGTGCCACCCTACTCCTCCTCGCCGAACCCGTACCCTGCGGCCGTTTACCCCGTCAGGAGCAGCTACGCCCAACAGAGCCCGTACGCGCAGGTCAGTGAGTGCCGGTGACGTCGTCACGTTCTGCTTCCTGCGCTCTGCTCACGTTGAGCTGTCGTGTTTGTTCCAGGCGTTGATACCTTCACAGCAACAAGGCACCTACTACACCCAGCCGCTGTACGCCGCTCCGCCGCACGTCATCCATCACACCACGGTGGTGCAGCCCAACGGGATGCCTGCGGCTATGTATGCCCCGCCCATTCATCCCTCCCGCCCCAACGGCGTCGCCATGGGGATGGTAGCCGGCACAACCATGGCCATGTCAGCTGGTGAGCTGCTGCTCGTCACACGTTAAGAAGTTCTGTAGCCAAGTTGTGAGCAGTCAGTATCTTACCTTCTGGAGATGGCTCGTGGAATTGTATTTGATTTTGACGGCAGTGAACGGTAGCACTTCTGGTGCCACGTTATATAAATCTTCTGCCAGAGTCGCAGTCTAAGATGACACTAGTGGTCTTGGAAGGGTTTGTAAAGTAGCGTTGGCGTGAATTGCTATAAAATTTAGACGATTGGAGTCGTTTTAAGACGACGGCAGAATCGATCCTGTCGGATTTAAATTCCATTTTTCCAAGCGGAGGTTGCTCACGTGGCTATCTGCAACAGGTAAGATATTAACTATCACCTGCTGACCAAAGGCAGAAGTGTTTTTTGTTGAAGTGTTAAAATATCTCATAACCCGCTGGAAGCTTTTAATCTAAACTCTTTTAGGACGTAATCATCAGATGCACGTCGTCACCTGATTAAACTTTTAGTGCAACGTAATTCAGAATGAGCGCCGAAGCCAGCGCAGAAATAACCGTAATCCAGCCAGTTTGAGATATGAGCTAAAGTTTGGTGTAATACTCCGAGCACCAACTGTTAACATGCGCGCTTTGCTTAAAAGTCAAGGAAACTCCAACCATGCCGTTAGATTTATTAGGAGGAAAACTTTAAGAAACGTGTTGTCGTCTGAAATGAGTCTTTTAGTTTCTTATGGGGAGACTAAAAAATAAAAATCTGAGCAAAACATTAAGTAGAGAAATTAACTTTCCTGCGAAAGTGCAGTGTGAATGCTTATTGCTGAAGAATTTGTTGGAAAAACAGCTGAAATTAGCTAAAAATAACTGCTGAATTGTAGCTGAAATGGAAGAACAAGCCTTAATTAACAGAAGAAAGAATAAACAACACACTTTTCCTTTAATTTTGTTTAAATAAGCACAAAATTTAGGAAATTGGCTAAAAAAGCTGAAATTAGCAAAAAAAAAAACAATAGCTGAGAAGTAGCTGAAAAGGCAGAAATAAGCTTAAACTACCAGAAGGAAGTGGAAGGAGCTGAAATGAGCTAAAAATGTGGAATTAGCTGAAAAAGCTAAATGTAGCATAAAAACGGCTAAATAGCAGAAACTAGCAGGAATAAGCTGAAAGGAGCATAAGCTGAAATAAGTTAATTTGGCTGAAAGAAGCAGAAGTTAGCACAAAATATTTTTTTCTGTAAACAGCTGAAATTAGTTAAAAATGCTAAAAAGGTAGCTGTAAAGCTAGAACAAGCTTAAACTACCAGAAGGAAGTGGAAAGAGCTGAAATGAGCAAAAAAAAAAAAAAAAAAGTGGAATTAGTTGAAAAAGCTAAATATAGCATAAAACGGCTAAATAGAAGCCAAAATAGAAGAAACTAGCTGAAAGGAGCACAAGCTGAAATTATCAAAAATAAAAAAAGAAGTTACTGTAATTAAGATGAAAGAAGCAGAAACGACCACAAAATAGATTATTTTTTTCTGAAAACAGCTTAAATTAGCTAAAAATGCTTAAAAGGTAGCTGTATAGCTAGAACAAGCTTAAATTAGCAGATGGAAGCAGAAAGAACACGTTTGCTGACAAAAGCAGAAATGAGTTTTAAAAAGTGGAATATATATATATATATTTATTTATTTTTTTCCCCAAAAAAATCGCTAAAATCGGTTTCTCATGCAAGTATCGGCCGATTTCCCAAAATTAAGGAAATCGGGTCACCCCTATTAAAAACGGCTAAATAGTAGCTGAAACAGTAGAAGAAGTTGAAAGGAGCTGAAAGGAGCAGGATTGTCCTGGAAGATCTGAACGTGCGCTGACAAACGTACGGAAGAAAACTGGATGACCGAGTGAATGTTTCTAAAACGTGCACACCGTAATACAAACGTGCACTTTAAGGGCTCCTCACCGAGCGCGAGGACAAACTGAAAGTTGGAGTCTTGGAGGAGTTCTGGGTAGAAATCCTGATCTCTGGCCTTCGGGGAGCGTCGGGGTCTTCCTACAGAAACTCTCTCCAAAGTTTTTGAACTGTCCCTTTAATCGTGATGCATCGGCTCTTCTCTCCAGGAACTTTGTTGACGAGTCCATCACCAGCGCCCGTTGCCCCCCATCCAGTGTCGATGCCCACGTACCGGACCCCCGGCACCCCCAGCTACAGCTACGTGCCGCCGCAGTGGTGAAGACAGGTGAGGACCGCGAACGGACCGGGTTAAAACCCCAGAACTGGTCCGGTCCGCTCCGACTGACGGCTGCTCTTCTCGTCCCCGCAGGTCGGGGGGCGGTAGATAAGCATTCACGCTCGACTCCAGTGTTCTCGGCGGCGGCGGCGGCCTGCCCCCCCAGGCGGCGTCTGCGGCCAGTTAGTCTTCTTCCAGCATAATGTGAATCTTAAAAAAAAACAAATATCTAGAATGTGGCCCGTTCGGACAGGGAGGGGGGCTGAAGAATAGGCCCTGCATTCCACGCCACCACCTCACCCCTCCCTCCCTCCCTCCCTCCCTCCCTCCCTGCCTGCCAGCATCAGCACCTCCCACATCCAACAGCAACAGCCTCCTCCGGGCTAACTTTGTGTGGACTGCAGGTTTTTATAGCTCTGACGTGGTAAAAAGGGAGTTCAGTTTTTATTTTTTATGATTTTTTTTATTATTATTTTGGGGGCTACATATGATGTTGAGTGCATGTGTGTATATAAGTATATATATAGATATATGGAAAAACTGCTAGCTCAATCTACCTGCTGCGACAGATGCAAAGCCAACACGTCCAAAGGAATAAAAAATAAAAGTAATAATCTGCGATGCTGAAGCACCAGTGACCACGTCATAATGTGAAAGAGCTGTTCCGCCTGCGAGCGCGGACGTTACCATTTTCACCGCTAAGCGACGCTAACGTTTAACCCTTTCTTTACGCC
>NC_056517.1:34709667-34709886 GCF_014905685.2 Nematolebias whitei
TAAATTAGCTTAAAGTGGAATTAGCCGAAAAAGCTAAATTTAACTGAAAACTAACAAAAAGTAGCTGAAATAGCAGAAAAATCTGAAACTAGTAGAAAAAAGTTGAAAGCAACATAATACCAGAAGAGTTAATTAGACTCTAAGTAATGGAAATTAACACAAAAAACTTGAATTTATCTGAAAACTGCTGAAATTAGCTAAAAATGTTGCTGAAAACAT
>NC_056517.1:34709896-34752418 GCF_014905685.2 Nematolebias whitei
AAACAACTTGAATTTATCTGAAAACAGCTGAAATTAGCTAAAAATGTAGCTGAAAACATAGAACAAGCTTAAAATAGCAGAAGACAGCAGAAAGAACACATTTGCTGAATGGAGCAGAAATTAGCACAAAAAAGTGGAAATTATATGGAAAAAGCTGAAATTAGCACACAAAAAACACAGCTGAAAAGTAGCTTAAAAAGCAAGAAGGAAGTGGAGAGAGCACATTTGTTGCTGAATTAGGCTGAAAAAGGTTTGAGTATAAAAAATGTGGAATTAGCTGAAAAAGCTTAAATTAGCATGCACAAGTTGTATAGTAGCTGAAATAGTAGAAAAAGCTGAAACTTGCAGGAATAATTTGAAAGGAACATAAAAAGCTGAAATTACCAGAAAGAAGTTAGAAGAAGCAGAACAATGTTCCTTTTAGCAGAAAGAATTGGGAAGGAACACGAAACTGCTGAAATTTGCTGAAAATAGCTGATTTTATTTACTTATTCATACAATTAATCTGAAAAAGCTGAAGCAGAACAAAAGGTTGTAAACGCATCTAAAAATTTGAAGGATGTCAAATGAGCTCAATTCATTTTCTCTGAGGAAAAAATGGCAGAAAAGGCTAAATATTTCAACAAGCTAAAGTTACACCAATACCAAAAGTCATATCAGGATTGTCCTGAAAGAGCTGAACGTTTTGATGATTTGTTGAATTAGCTTGAAAACTGGGGGACGAGAATCGTGCCAAAAAACATACGAAAGAAAAATGGATCACATTCACACTATAAAAAATGAACTCCACAAGTTAATGTATCTTCCAGTTTCTTTACAGCAGTCTTTACTTTATGACTCTTACGTGAATAATTGTGTTCCAACATTTGAATTTTGAAGAAGGAATTGGTGCTTTTTGGTATTTAAAGGCGTTCTTTTACTTCCCACAGCATTGGTGAAACGTGGAAAAACTGCCTGGAGGGCGCGACTGATTTCAAAGAGGTGAAAGTGTTTTTTTTGTTTTTTGTAGTTAACAAAGGATTGACTTAATGAGTTGTGGATTATGGGAGTATCTTAATCCATCCATCCATTATCTTTTACCCGCTTCTTCCATTTTGGGTCACGGAGGTCGCCGGTGCTCATGTCCAGCAATCACTGTGCGAGGGGCAGGGTACACCCTGGACAGGTCTCCAGTCCATCACAGGGACACATAGAGACAAACGAGACAAACAGCTATTCACTCTCTCACTCACCTAGGGACAACTTGTTTTAGAGTTACCAGTCAGTCTAACATGCACGTGGGAGGAAACCGGAGTACCCGGAGAAAACCCACGCATGCACGGAGAGAACATGCAAACGCCACCCAGAAAGGCCGCCGGACCGGGATTTGAATCGGGAACCTGCTCGCTGAGAGGCATCAGCTCTAGCAGTCGCGCCACCGTGCTGCCTGAGTATCTTAATATACAAAATAAATGTTAAGCACCCAGAATGAATTGTTTTAGATGTATTTGGTCCACAAGTGGCACAATGATGAGTACACAAATTATGGGATTTACCATCAGCTGGTTGGTCTAGGCTGGTACAAGTGGCGGCCTCACAAGTGCAGTGAGTGTTATCAGGCAGTTGCTTGAATGAAAACGGTGAGTAATGGTCAGCAGACACAGGATGCCTCATCGACACTTTAGACAGGATTTGATGGGGTATGATAGAGGTCATTGTGGGTTTGCATGAGACTGGGCGGTCAGTTTGTGCAACTGGCTGGTGTGCGGACATACAGATGTTACGGTGGCCCACTGTTAAAGCCAATGGATACCTGAAGGAACTCATGCGTGTTGTGAACGTTCTGGTCAGGAAGGATTGTCCTGCTCTGTGCGCCACATATCACAGAACCCCATGACATCTGTGTCTGCAGTTTGGGCACAGGTATTGAGCTCTTTACAACATTGTGTCAAAGACCAATTTCAGCCAAACTACAGGTTCGTTGTTGTACAAGAGGCTGCCATTAGACCAGTATCTCACTGGACTAGTGTTTGCAACTAGCTAGTGAACAGGGTTCACGAAGGAGTCGCCAAAGTGTCTCAAAATGGGCGTCTTGAGCATGTCTCAAGAACTCTTGAGTTCCACCGAAGTCCTTGCTCAATAATCCAGGTATAAAATCCAATCCAAAACTCTTGAGTTGCATTTTGATACAGAGGAGCTCTCCGACAGAAAACATCCAATACTACAGTGGTCCAAAAAAAACACAACCAGTGGTCTATATCTGCAAAGTGTCATTTCTAAAGTCTACTCCAGAACATTAAGTCATAATTGGGTACAAATTGGGCTGAGGTGAGCAACAGTGTCATCCTCCTTCCTCCATCTCACTTCACAAATGCTGCAAAGCCGTCACATGAAAATAGGCTACAATTTTCCAAAAGCTGGCCACTCAAAGCACAAGCTATATGTCTTGCTGGTCACATGGTCACAAAACTGTATAGTTTCCTGCAATCTGAGGCAGCACGAGTATCGTGGATAGCACTGTTGCCTCACTGCAATGAGGTCCTGGGTTCAAATCCTGGGTTGGGCCTGGGGTCTTTCTGTGTAAAGTGTACATGTTCTCATGTTTGCATGAGCTTTTTGTAGGTTTACATACTTTGGTTTCCTCCCACAGTCCAAAACGTGCATGCTTATACTACCATCAGGCCACCGCCACAAAACAGATCTGTGATCTCAGTGGGATTTTTCTGGTGAAATAAAGGTTAATGTGAGATCTTACCTTTAACACCAGAGCAGAGACATCTGTGTTTGAAGCAGTGTCATAACCAGGAGGCAATGATTTATGACGAGTTGCGTTGCCATGTTCAGCAACGAATCTTGGCTACGTATTACCAGAGAAGACCGTTGAGTGCACCTACGGTGGCGCCGAGGCAAGGGGACAAATCCTGCCCATGTTCCATCCCCATGTCCTGTTGTGGGGAGACAAAGGGTCTGGGTTCAGGTCAACTCTGAGTGATTCGGGGGACTCTGATATTACAATGCTACACCCTTCCAACAAGACGGCAACCTGTCGACACGTCTGTGTCCATGGACTGACTGCATCATGTTGAGGTCCTCTCTTGGTCATCCAGGTCCTCCAATCTTTCCCAATCCACCTTTTAAGATCAGCTTCATAGTTACTGCAGACAGTGCTGATCTGCTGGATTTTGTGGTTCACTTTCAGCAGCTGTGGGCCGTATGACGGCGCTATGACTCAGTTCTACATGGAGTCACTGCTTGTCTCCGAAGAAGGTCCACACCCTACTGACCTGGGACCAGCATTGTGCTTATATTTACCACTGATATCTTGATTGTTGTAATTGTTGTTGACATTTTTAACAAATGTAGTGTGGTTGCATGTCCACCACTCCATCGGGGTGCTTAACAATTTTAAACAAAAATACATCCCTTGTCCAAAAGGTTAAGGTTTTCTTCCATTGTCTCTGCTGCAGCTGATACCAGAGTTTTATGGAAGTGACTCCAGCTTCCTGAAAAACAGACTAAATCTGGACTTGGGCAAAAAGCAGAACGGAAAATCGGTCTGTGATGTTTCCCTTCCCCCCTGGGCCTCAGGTAAGAAATCTTTGTGGCTCTCTCCTTGCAGCCCTGGTGTTAACCGTTCACCGAGTCCAACCGTCGATTGTCCGTTTTGTCTTGGTCGTTCCTCCAGATTTTAGTGATTTTCTTCAGAAGCACAAGGCAGCGCTGGAGAGTCCGTTTGTGTCGGAGCACCTTCATGAGTGGATTGACTTGGTGTTTGGCTTCAAACAAAAAGGCAGCGAGGCTGTGGCAGCTCATAACGGTAAAACAGCTTCTAATTTCAACGCTAAGCTCACCAAAAAATGCTCAAAGAGTAAAGTTTGTCTTTTCATTATTCAGTGTTTCACCCATTGACGTATGAAGGTGAAATCGACTGTGACAGGTGAGAAAAGAAATCAATCCAGAGTAACCGTTTCCGGTACTTCATGTCTAACTTTGCCCTCTGCCTCTTTGGAAAGTATCGAGGACACGGATCAGAGGATCGCCATGCTGACTCAGATCCTGGAGTTCGGTCAGACGCCCAGACAGCTCTTCACCGGGCCGCACCCTCAGAGGATCACGCCGAGGCTTCAGAGCACCAGACGGAGTTCCAGCATCAACTCGGCTGCCAGCGAGCTGTCGCCAGGTAGCGCCAAAAACCCTCCAACCACAGCTCAACCGGAGGCATTCACCATTATACTATATGCACAAAGGTCCTTTCAAGATGGCCGCCAGAAATCTCGCCCAGAATAGATGTTGGAAACAAAGTGCAAAGGAAAGCTAGGATATTTAAGATATTTTGCACGTTTCTCATTTAAAGCACCTTGAAATCTTTAGACATATTAAAAATAGTTCAGTTTAATTAATTTTCTATATTTTTATTTAATTTTATGAGACTTAAGAAGTCTGACATTTTATTTATAAAGAACACAATCTGATGCAGAACCTCTACCCACCTGAGTCTCAAGGCCGTCTTTGTCCCACTGGACCTTCCTCTTAATGGTACTCAAACAAATTAAGTATTTTTTTGTAGTTTAATAAGATATCGCTGCTTGTGGTGCTCAAATTTTTACATTTTTGGTGTCGAACACAAATCCTTACTAGTTTAGTTTGCTTCAAGATTTTTTTGTAAGATTTTTTTAATTCTTGCACAGTGAGTCAGATAAAATTGCAACCAAAACTTTGCATTTCATAATAAAACTAAGGATATTTATTGAAAATAAGAGGCTATACCTGCGTGGGAGAACATAAAACTGGACATGAACAAATAAAACTGACAGAACTTGTGACTAAAAGAAACATTTGAAATAAAATGGCTTCTATGGATCAAATAAAGAGACTCCTGCCAAATTCTGAAATACATGAAAATTAGGGGAAAAAAAGTTATTTTATTTAACCTTTATTCATACAGGTGGTCTCACTGAGTCACAAGGACTCGTTTTCAAAAGAGACAACACAAAGTACAGACAACAATACACAATAACAAGAAACTATTACTGGTAAAATAAATATAGTTTTATAAAAATACTGTTACTGTTTGCAGCATGGTCCTGTTAGCAGTGTGGTCCTGTTTGCAGCATGGTCCTATTAGCAGCATGGTCCTGTTAGCAGTGTGGTCCTGTTTGCAGCGTGGTCCTGTTAGCAGCGTGGTCCTGTTAGCAGCATGGTCCTGTTAACAGAGCGATTCTGTTAGCAGTGAGGTTCTCTTAGCAGCATGGTCCTGTTTGCAGCATGGTCCTGTTTGCAGCATGGTCCTGTTAGCATTGAGGTTCCGTTAGCGGTGTGGTCCCATTAGCAGCAAGATCCTGCCGGCGACCAGCATGAAGTTCCAGTAGAAAATGGTTGGTCTGGCCATCAGTGAGAAACAGCTTTTTATAAATTACTGAACTATTTTAAGCTGGACAGCTGTGAGGCTTCACAAAAACAATTTTCAAACAGGTTCTGTTGACGCCTCATCTCGACTAGAATCTGGTGTTTACTCTCTGCAGTAACGTTCTGTCACTAAAACCCTGTGCCGTTCGCAGCCTCTCCATGCGAGGACTCTTCCTTCGAGGACCTGACTGAAGAGAGCAGAAGGATGGCCTGGGCGAACATGGGAAGTCTGAAACTGATCTCCAGCTGCAAAGTCCATAAGGAGTAAGTGAGGAGCACGTTTGGCCACATGAACGTTACTTTAGCTGCTCCACCATGTAATTCTGTTTAAAACAGAACTGAGCTCAGCTGGCTTACAGGATGTGCTTTCAGTTCCTTCTTCTGTTGTTCAATGTGCAGAGCTGTGACGGGGATCGCCGTGACTCGAGATGGAGCTTCAATTTTCTCTACATCTCAAGGTGGGTGGGGGGGGGGGTGAAATTAGACAAAAACAGAAGTATAGTACAAGAAAGAGTTTATAGTTTAATGATACAAACCTAAATTGATTAGTTAATTTTGTCCCTCTTCTCAAAAAATAGGCAAGGTGCCGACTTCCATTTTCGTACGTGGCTGCATCTAGGTGTGAAGAAGGTCACTATCGAAAATTGGGTTGCCGCGTCAAAATCCAAGATGGCCACCACCCTGTGTATATATACGTAAACTGACCACCCCAATAATTTGAGAAAACTATTCTTTTTCATTTGTTTGTTGCTTAAAAGTGTCAAATTATTGGGGTGGCCGAAGATTCATCTATAGTGGCTAAGGCCACCATTGGCCACCCCTTGGCTCCGCCCATTGTGCCTGGTGGATAAAATGGCTTCCTCCATTTGCCAGGATTTTCCTTTTCTCCCTTTAGGCCTGATTTAATTGTTTTTCTGTGGAGTCTAAATGTCCTGTTTAAGTCATGAGTTCCTTTTTGTTCCAGACTCGACCCTTAAAATGTTCTCCAAAGAGCTGAAGGAGTTCCAGAGGAGCATGTCCTTCTCCAACATGGTACCCAGCTGCATCCACTCACTTCCTGTTTCCTGTTTTTATGACCTGCAGCTGCTCTGATCTGTAAAACCACTTCACTGTTTTCCAGCCGCTGTCCTCGTGCTTGATGCTGCCGGACGGCAAAACCGTGGCGTGTTCTTCGTGGGACAACAACGTGTGAGTGTGTCTGCGCACATCTCAGGTGGTTTTGCATTCCTCCTTTTTTTAAAATCCCTGATCTCTTCTCTCCTCTCCGGCAGATATTTCTACTCGGTCCCATACGGGCGGCGGCAAGACACGCTGATGGGTCACGACGACGCCGTCGCAAAGATGTGCTGGTTCGAAGACCGGCTCTTCACCGCTTCCTGGGATTCCACCGTTAAGGTACACACGAGTTAGGTCCATGTTTTAAAACGTTCAAAGCTGCAGGAGATGGAGCTAGACGAGGATGTTTCCCTCCTCCTCAGGTCTGGCAGTGTGCTCCGAACAGCTCGTCCAGTCGCAAGAGGTCCCACTTTGAGCTGCTGGCTGAGTTGGAGCATGACGCTGGGGTGAGTGAGACGCTACCTGGGCAGGTTCAACAAACTTCTTTAAGAGATCTGCTTCAGCAGACAACGACAGTGACAAATCACACTTAGTGGTGCTACAAAGTAGCGATACACAATAAATCAGTTAATCGCATGATAAATGAAAATTATCGACCGCATTTTCATTTATCGGCTTCATCGTTTCTTTGTGTCTCGCTCGTTCTACTGAAGACGCTGGACGACAAAAGGCTCAACTCCGGTGCTCTTCACCGACCCCTCCCTTTCTCTTTAAAATCTGTTTTAACCGTACAAAATTGCGTTTTTGGATCGTTAAAAGCAGCTAAGCTGAGAAGCTAACAGGCCGACCTCGGGAAAAACCTCCGTCTTGTCAAAGCTCCAAAACTCACCGTTGAAACCCGTGCCTTCATCTAAAAAGTAGTTTTTCTCTGCAAAAAGAAGCTGAGAACTTGTTTACTGATTAAAAAAAAAATATATATTAAAAGCTTTGTGTGACAAATGCTATGCTAAAGAACTGAAACCACATCAAGCATCCGCCATTTTGAAAACAGAAATGAGAGACAGCCCATGTCACGTCAAGGGGCCTCCCTTCTATTTTTCTTAGAGACATGCTGCTTGCTCCCTCACTATCCCTCCTTTGGTTCAAACTGTCTTATACTGCCTCCAGTGGTCAAAAAAAGGCGCTACACACAACAATTAACCAACATTTCTTCCTAAATTTGACAATAATTACTAATTATTGTCAAATTCCAAACATTATCGTTTATCGCAATAATTTCTGAGACAATTAATTGCCCAGCAAAATTAGTTATTGTGACAGGCCTACTACAAAGCTGGTTATGTACCTCGGTAGGTGAACCGAGGAGGACCAATGGAAGGACGACACATCAGTGATCTGCTGAGTACGACTCACAGCTACTCGCTTACAAACTTTAGCTCATTATCTACAAAATCAACAGAGCTAAACCCATTTTTTGTGCTCGCTAATGTCAAATGCTAACGTGTGGTTACTGTCAGTTTTCTTAAAATCTGTCCAATGGTGCATGAGATATTTTGCTAATAGGGACACACGGTCAAAACAATCTTTCTGCAGCAGGTGATGTGAAGCTACCGATAGCCGCCACATCATTAAAGCACGAGTTGATCCAACCATTACTACAGAATTCAAATATATGCTATTATTCTACGAGCGCTGCTTTTAATATGACACTAACCTGATTCTGTTTGAGGGGAATAAAGATTCAGTTCAGTTAAAAAAAGTTATTTTTAAAATTACAACTAGCCTCTTGGTTACTGTTAATAAAGGTTTTCGAAGTTCCTGCAGTGACTATGATGAGCTTTGTGCACAGACGGGTTTACCGGTACGTTCCAGAAATCCCTGCAATAGGTGAAAATCCGCAAAGTAGGTACATTATATTTATTTAACTATTTATATATTTTAAGGCTTTATAAACCCTTCCCACACTCTTACAACGTTCAACTCTCTAAAGCTTATGTATCAAACTCGAGGCCCGGGGGCCAAATATGGCCCTCATTGACATCTTATCTGGCCCCCAAGATGTTAATTTAAATGTAAAATACTTTTATCACTTTAATTTTATTTCCATAATCTTTGATTATGATGTCAAAAGTGCAACAGAGAACATCAAATGAGACCATTCAAACTCTTGTTGAGGAACCTGCGACCAAGAAAAGATGTTGATTCTGAAACCGGCCCTTAGTTTGAAAAAGGTTTTAATTTTGGCCCCTTTTTCTAAACGCTCTAAAAGAGCACAGCGAAAGAGAGCTTTCTCTCAGGTTGCGCTTGATTATTTTAAATAATCCATGACGCTCGTACGGCTCACTCTGGTATAAGACAGACCACCCCCCTCCTTTCTCTTTCCGAGGCTGTCCCTCGAAAAGAGAAAGGAGGGGCGAGGGGTTCTGTCTTATACCCGAGTAAGCCACACTCAGCCATTCTCTTTAAAAAAAAAAATAAAAAAAATTCACTTTTATTTTTCCACCTAAGCATTTTCTCCAATAATTCTACATTTGTTCATCTGATCTGTTCATCCCTGCTCCCTGAGCAGTAGCGAGGAGGACAGACCACACCCCTCCTTTCTCTTTCTGAGGCAACTCTGCTCTGCTGTGACAGACAGACTTGGAAAGATAAAGGTGGAGGTGGGGTCTGTCTTTCCCCATCGCCAGTCTATGTTGTGTACAACCTTGTGTTGAAAACCTGCGAAAGAGTGAATCCACGAAAGTTGAACCGCGAAGTATCGAGGGACAACCGTATTTATAAAACAATACTTCCTGATCTAAAGTTTATAGGAAAACATTTTCCACTCTCGGACTCAGACACACTAATAGAACTGGTAAAATATTTACATTTTTTAAAAGCCTACAATCTGCAGCTCCAGAGCAGGTAAGGTTTCTGGCATCCGTTACCATGGCAACAGACCCTGGTTAAAATAAAGGCGAACCAGCTGTTTGAATCCAGTATCTCCGAGGAGACGTGTTAAAGTTGAAATAAAGCGAGAGATGTTGTGTGTGCAGGTGAACGTGGCGGACATGAACCCAGGGGGAACTCTCCTAGTGTGTGGCTCCAAAGACGGCACCGTCGCCATCTGGGACACCGGCAGCTACCGGACCCTTCAGCAGGTCCACTGCCACACCGGGACCATCCACTACGTTGCCTTCAGTCCAGGTAACTTGTCCTGTTCCAGCCAAAAACAAAACGTTCTTTGTCGCAGTTAAACTTCTAGTTCCAGTTCGAGTGTTTCCTTGTTCTGAAATAATTTAACATCCTTCTCTCCGTTAGGCACTCTTTGGAGGAATGCATATCACCCGCCCATAGCACCTACTTTTTCTGAAAATCAAAGATGGCTGCCATTTTGTTTATGAAAAACTGCTTTGTCCTGTAAACGTTGACACTGAATATACCACTTCAGTCTTGAATGTGAGAAGTTGAATGTTTCGTTGTCAACTTTTTCAATAACGGGGTCATTATTTACTTATAAATATTTCAATTGATAACCTCACAAGACCTTCAAGTCCCTCCTTTGTGGTATTATTATTTTTACACTTGCAATTTGTAAAATGACGTTCTTGACTCCAGAGTTTAATTCAGCATGCCCAGAAACCTTTATTTTGATGCAAAGATTGGAAAATGTGAATAATTCAATATCAATTCAGGTCATAAACTACAAAAATGCAGTATATTACATACGATGGAGGCCATCTTAAAAAAAATGTCCGCTGTTGATTTTTAAAAAAAATATATAGGTTCAGATTTGTACAAAACGTCATGCTTGTGTATATAATGTGCAGAACTACGGAGAACCTCGACATTTATTTCTCAGAATGTGTGTTGAGGATGACTCTCAGCTACTACCACTCCAAGTTTTCCTTCAGTATCTGTCAAACTGAGTTCTATATGTACATCCGGTGGTTATTTCCTAATTTTACTGATGTTAATGCTAATACTGCTAATTCTACCAATGTTAATGTTAGTATTGCTGTTAACATAATTGTATGTCATACATCAACAATTGAATTGGAGCCAGTTATATTGTATTAACAGAACTAGCGTTAGCAGTTACACATGCAGATTGCCCTCTCACTCCTCACAATAGGGGTTCGTTAGGGTCTTTGTTAGTCTGACTCACAGATGGACCACTGGTCACATGGTTGACAGTTTCTTCAGTAACAGACAACAATAATGCGTAGAAAAGCAGCACATGCAGCTTTGACAGTTTTTATTAAACGATGTTGGTGTTGCCGCCTCAGACAGCCGACACGTTCTCAGCGTGGGCGAAGACTTCTTCATGAAGGTGGTGGACGTGCAGACAGGAATGGTGACGTCTTCTGTGAAGGCCGAGGAGCAGCAAAGGTGAGAACCCCGCCTGGGTTTCTGCTCCTTACCGCCAGGCTATGGAGACAAACGCAGTGGAAGTCAGAGGTGGAACTTGTGTGTCTGCAGGTGTTTCTGCTGGGACGGGAACACGGTGCTAAGTGGGGCGCAGAGTGGTGACCTCCTCCTCTGGGACCTGCTCAGTGGTACGATCACCAAAAGGATCCCTGCGCACTCAGGTAGATCAAATGCTCAGTGGGGATCTGTGGGAAAAAAAAGCTTTAAACAGTATCTTACCTGTTGTAGATACCTCTTTCTTTAAATGATAGTTTGGATTGATGAGCTAACGATTAGCCCAAAGTGGGTTGTTGCCATCTTGAAACAGTATTTTTTTTTCTGCTGTTTTGTACAGTGATGCAGCAGCAGCTAGCTGTGGCTCTGTCAAAAATAATCAGCTGATGAGTCTTTCTGTTTGGATTTTTGAGATAATCTTTGGACTGACTACATGAATATCACGTAAAGTACCATGTACATTATTATGAGGGTGGTAAAACCCACCTTGGGTTTGCTCATCCTTTCTAATTCATGCACCCTTTTTTTTTTTTTAAACCTTTATATGGTTATTATGTGAATGTTTATGAAGCATTCACACTATTGTGATCCGTTTTTCGGTGTAATTCTCGTCCTGCAGTCGAGCTGTTTCAACAAACCATGAATCAACACGTTCAGTATTCGTGCAACTTTAGTTTTTTGAAATATTTAGCCTTTTCTGTTATTTTTTCCTCGTAGAAAATTAATTGATCGCATTTTACATCCTTCAAATGTTTAGATCTGTTTACAACCTGTTACTGCTCCTTTTAGGATCTGTCTGCTAAATTTATCCATTTTAGTTAATTTCACTTTTTTTTTCTTACCGTAACGTAATTCAGTAAATGTCATTTCTGCTAATTTAGGCTTGTTCTTCAATAAAAAGAATGCACCAGAACTGAGTTCTTTAAAGACGAGTTATTTTAGGATGACGATAACGCAGTCAGCAAAGTGAATTTTGATCTGGGAACCCTGAACCATTTGATAGTAAACCTGTTTCAAAGCTACAACTTTCAGGGAAATCTGGAGATATGATGTCATCAGATTTCTGTCGTGGTGAAAGCTGTCTCGTTTGTCCAGGTGCCGTCACAGCCATGTGGATGAACGAGCTGTGCAACAGCGTCATCACCGGCGGAGACGACAAACGGATCCACTTCTGGGGGCTCCAGTGTTAAAGACTGATCTCGACAGTATGAGTGCAATATAACCGGCCGTGTGTCCTGCAGAGGAGAAACGTTTCCCTCGCCTTATTTTACGTCTTGCTTTGACTCGAGGGAAGAGTTAAAAGAAGAAACTCTTGATTGCATTATTTGTTTTTATGCATCTTTGTTGCTGCCCAGGTGTTATTACAAAAACAGTTACCTTGAAATTTTCATCTTTTTTTATTGTTCCGAGACGTCTCGCTCCTATTTCGCCGCCTCGGCACTTTTCTGTGAACGGATGAGAAGATTAGAGCAACATTTGAGTTGACTCAAACCTCGATGAGCTCGGCGATGATCCTACCTTGAGTTTGTCGAGGAGGCCTCCTTTGCGGAGGTTGACGAAGGCTTTGAGGAGCTTCGGCGTCGGAGGTTTTTGTCCGAACAGCGCGAGACCTTTCTGCTTCTCCTGTTTGGCTTGAGCTCCCGTTGCAGCTTTGGACTTCATCAGCTGCCTTCATAAACACAGAACTCATAATCCACAGCTGAAACCCAAACCGCCCCAGAAGCACTCAGTAACCCACCTGCCCTTCTTGGCCAGAACCTTCTGGGACTCCGGGTAGTGGACCAGGATGTCGAACAGGTCCTTCTTTTCCAGGACAAAGAGATTTGCGAAGCCGTAGGCTTTCACGTTAGCCGTGCGCCTGTTTCCACCGTCTTTAGCCGACTGGAGCAAACTGCGGTGGAGGCAGACACACGACACTGTTGGTAACTCGTCAAATTTTACTTTGACGGAACCGGATAGAACATGAGCCTCAAACGGTGAATGTGTGAAAACGGTGAGTCGTTCTGAAAGAAAATTCCTGAACGTTAAAGCTGCAGAATCTTCTCGTAGTCATGCATGATAGGAGTTGGGACATGTGAATATGTTCTCATGTGTAAACTGTAAAAATGTGTCCATCCTGCATGTTTTGCTCTTTAGCAGGTCTCCAAGTTCTGAAGGAGCCCATTAATCACTCATTGGGTCAAAGCAGGGGAACATGTAGGTTTGAGCACCACTAAGCAATAATCACATCCTTAAGTTGATCATTTTGTGGTGAAATCCTCCTAAAATCATTAAAAGAGCTCAAAACAGCTTCCCGGGACCCGTTGAGATTTGAATGATGGTTCTGCTGCAGCACTGCAACGAGTTTTCCAAACACGTTGTTCCAAAAATGTCTGTCTATAGAAACATTTTGGTGTACTGCAACCAGAAGTCTCCGTGGAGTTTTCTTTATTGAACTGCTGCTTTACTGACACTTGGGGATGAGCAGCCAGTCGAACAAGTGATGGAGACTAAAGGTTAATGATAAAAAGAGTCCAGACCCACCTGATTTCTCCGAACACGCAGCCGGCCTTCAGCGTAACAAACACTGTGCTGTTGTCGGGTCCTCCCACCACCTGAACCGCTCCGCTCTTGATGATGTACATCTCCTTACCGATGTCCCCCTGCAGAGGAGAGCAGGTCAGAGCACCTCGGTTGTGGGGTTGGGTTTACGATGAACGGCTCACCTTCTTAACAACAAAGTCTCCGGGGAGGTAGATGATGGACTTGAGTCTCAGTAGCATGTCCACCAGCATCTGCTGGTCACAGCCCTGAAATAGACCATTGGACTCATGGAGGACTGAATTTACACACACACTATATATACATACATACATTTATGCATTCTTGTTAATTTAGTCATTTAGTTAGCACACCTTTTATTGCTTTATGGTAATTCACTTCAGGCAGCACAGTTTTTATATATTTTATGGTAATTTGTTTTATCACGGAGGCACAGGTCTGAAGAAGTGATATGGTGAATGATGAAAACTAGCGTGGCTGTCACTAAAATATAATTTAAATATACATATCCTGACCTTTGTGTGAGTGAAATTTCTTCAGGCATATCTCAATGAATGCATGAAGACCACTATTTTAGAGTCATTTTAGCAAATATGTTCCTGTATTCTTGGTTAGAAACATAAACCATGTACTACTGCTCACCCTTAACTACTGAACATATGAAAAGTCCCATTCTATATTTTTATATCTTACGCCTGTTTAAAACAAGCCTTTGCTGAATCACCTGAAACAGTGCAATCTTCTGGAACGTGGTCAGGTTTATGTCCACAGCAATGGCAATTCTCATCACCAGAGGCATCTTGTCCAGGAGCTCAGACTCATCTGCAGAGAAGGATGAATCATCTCGTTGAGTCTTTCATGAATGACGTGAACGATTCAATCGTTAATGGAAGCTTCTAGGCTGCAAAGTAAAAGGAGGATATTGTTCTCACCTAGCATTCCCTGAGAAGCCCAGGTGTAGTTGTACCAGGTCCGGACCCTGTTCTGGACCATCTTTGGGATGGTGTAAGTGTTCATGTAGGCAACGCATTCGTCCATCGATGCCCGGAAGTACGTCTGAGCTGCCGTCGCTGCTCCTATGACGTCCCTCATCTTCAAGAAAGAGAAAACTTAAGAGAGAACTTACAATTTACTGGCCTAAAGAACAAAATGTGAATCTACCTGTCCAATGAGACTGGAGAACACAAAGACACCAACGAAGAAGTTGGTCATCTGAAAGACGATCTCAAAGAGAGTTACGGGTTCTGGAAGGCCGCCGATGTTGATAAGACTACGAACTGCGAAGTAATAACAGCGCAGATACCTGAAAAACAAAACCGTACAGTAAATTAAACCCCACGCCGAGCATGACTCAGGAGCTGCGTTCAAGGCCAAAGTTAAAAGCAAAACTCGCAGTGGGATATCTCTGGAATGGGAATGTTTTGGAACCCCACAGGAAGAGCTGGACAAATTAACTGGGAAGGTGGGTTTCTCTCTTGGACCACAGATAAAAGGATAAAAATGGAAGAACAGGAATGGACAGAAGGATGGACAAACATACGAGTATTGGTGGTGGATGCATGGATTGATGGACTGACCAATGGATAGGCAGACTGATGAATGCTTGACGGATGAATGGGCACACAAATAGATGAACAGACATACAATAGATTGATGACGGATGGATGGAAGGATTGACAGATGAACGGATGGATGGCTGGATTGACCAATGGATGGACAGACAAATGGGTAGATGAATGTTTAGCTGGAAAGAAATCTGGACAGATGGATTTATGAATGCATGGACATACATAAGATCCACTGCCTGGCCAAAAAAAAAAAGATCACACTAATATCTGGTTGGACCGCCTTTAGCTTTGATTACATCATGCATTCACTGTGTCATTGTTTCGATAAACTTCTTCAATGTCACAATATCTGTTTCCATCCAGTGTTGCATTAATTTTTCACCAAGATCTTGGATTGATGACTAGACACTAGGCATGATGGGTGCATCACTTCACCTGCCTCTCTTCTTACACTGATGCACCCATCACTCTAGAACAGGGTCAATCTGGACTCATCAGACCACATGACCTTCTCCCATTGCTCCAGAGTCCAATCCTTATGCTCCCTAGCAAATTGAAGCATTTTTTCCAGTTAGCTTCACTGATATGTGGTTTTCTTAAGGCTACACAGCTGTTCAGTCCCAATCCCTCGAGCTCCCTTCACATTGTGTATGTGGAAATGCTCTTACTGTCACTATTAAACACAGCCCTGAGTGCTACTGTTGTTTTTCTTCGATGTGATTTCACCAAACGTTCAAGTGATCGCCGATCACGATCATTCAGGATTTTTTTCCAGCCACATTTCTTCCTCGAAGACAATGGGTCCCCACTATCCTTCCAGTTTCAATAATGCGTTGGACAGTTCTTAACCCAATTTTAGTAGTTTCTGCAATCACCTTAGATGTTTTCTCTGCTTGATGCATGACAATGATTTGACCCTTCTCAAACAGACGGACATCTTTTCCACGACCACGCGATGTGTCTTTCAACGTGGTTGTTGAAGAAAAGAGAAGCAACTCATTGCACCAGTTGGGGTTAAATAACTCGCTGCAGCTGAAAGATAATCACCCATGCAGTAATTATCCAATAGGAGGCTCGTACCTGTTTGCTTAGTTAAATCCAGGTGGAGACTTTTTTTTTGGGCCAGGCAGTGTAGATCGATGATAGATGATCTAATGGACAACTAGATGATGGACAAATGGGATCAATGAACAGATAGATAGTAGATGGCTGGATTCATGAATAGACAAATAGTTGGATAGACAAACAGTTGAGTGGATTGGTAGTGGATGGATGGATAGATTGACCACTGGATGGCCAGACAGACAGAGATGAATGCTTAGATGGATGGAATTATTGATGGACTGATGGACAGATAGATAGACGGATGGATGGATGGATGGACTGATGAATACCATACCATACCAATTTATTTATAAAGCACTTTAAACAGTGACAAAGCGCACCAAAGTGCTGTACAGGGACAAACAGAACAAGCACATAGCAACAGATTACATAACAGGACACTAAAAAGTAGAAACCAACAAAAACAATAATGGATAACAACAACAACCGCAACATGACCAACACAGTGTGATGCACACAGACTCAGCACAGATCAGAATAGACAGGGGCAGTTGGTTATATTAGATTTCAAGAAACCACCGTCCAAACAGAACCACTCACGCTGTTCCTTTTCCATCGTAGACCCACGTGGTTGAAGCGAGGCCCTGGTACACCGAGGCGACGTAGAAGGCACAAGCGTTGAGATGGAGTATGTAGAGCAGGTAGCCTGTGGTCCGGAACACTCTGGGTCCAAAGACAGGAAGAGACAGGACTCAATGACACCTTCAAAATGGGACGGGACCATTTCACCGTGAGCCGTGGACCCAGCCTCGAGCAAATACAACGTGTGTTTCACCTCCAGATGTAAGCTTTGTCCATGACGCTCTCGAGACGGTCGCTGAACTCGAAGAACGAGTCGATCTAAAACACAGACGGAGGAACGCAAACCGTGAGGCTCTGAACCCATTCCTGTTTCGGTAAATCTGATCCGACCTACCCTGACGAAGCGGTTCAGTCGGTACACGGAGGAAAACCCAAAGTGCAGACTGAGGAGATCAAACGGGACGATGCTGAATATATCCGTCTAAAATTTAAAAAAAATTGTTCTTTGATTTCTACCAAGTACTGATAAAAGCAGAACTTGTTTTTTTAACTATCATATTAATTAACAGTATGTGAATCTTATCAGTTAAAAGCTAAATTACTTTAAAGCCACATCTGAGCTCATTAAAAAGCTCCGGGTACACAAAGTTCTGATGATTACAATAAAGCAAAAAAAAAAGGTAAAATAGCAGAAAAATACTTAAAACAGTAGCTGAAAAGGCAGATTAAAAGCTGTATTCAGCAGAAAGAAGCCGAACAAAGCTGAAATGAGCAGAAAGAAGCTGAAGGACACTAAAAACTGCACAAAGTGCAAAAAGCTGAAATGAGCAGTAAAAGGTAAAACAGCTAACATGAACATGTATGAAAAAGCTCATTTTGATACGTGCCGAAGAACATACAAAAGAAAAATGGATCTCGATAATGAGAAAGATTTGGAAACATTCACACGATAAATCCTACGGATCTAAAAGTCTTCTTGGATAAAATATTTGACTTAAAGCGGCTTACCTTGAATCTGTTGGACTTTCGATAATGCGGTTTAGTCAGAGCTCTGTCTTTCTGTGAGAAACACACATTAAGTTTTTTTTTTTTTAATTCACCAGGACCATTAAAAATATTCAACACTTGCAAACAGGAGTTTCATTATGTGGACGAGGGGTTCTGTGGGTCCAGGACTGTGCTAATCAGAGAGAACAACAAAACGACACGTTACATTAAACTGGAATGGATTTGTATCTCATGACCTTAAAAAAAACATGAACAGTTAATATCTTACCTGCAGTAGATTGATCTTTAAACAGTTTATTTGCTCATCTATAAAGCCCAGGCGGGGTCAACACTAAAACAGATTATGTGGCGTTGAAACGGCTACAATCTAAAGCGCTTTATACCAATTATTTCTGTTTTTCAAACCTTCACATTAGCATCACGGTGGATAAAGCTAGCTGCTAACTGCACCATGCTAAAGCGTTCGAGCTGAGGTGATCCAAGACTCACGATTATGTCTCCACCTTTGACGAACTGCAGCCGAGGCTGCCAAACCACGATGTCCACAACGTTCACGACATCACAGAGAACGTCGAAAAAGATCCAGAATGGGTTGGCGGTTCTGCCGTGGCAAGGGAAGGCCAGCCGGGCCGGACAGAGCCAAATGTTGTAGTTGTAGGCCACGGCGACAACGGCTAACCAGGCGATGTAGCGACGATCTAGACGGAAGGAACAAAAGCATCACGCTAACTTGAAAAAAGGTATTCACTGAATGCTGACTGCTGGAAAATGTATAAAGAATTAACAGATTTAATGAGCAGAACAAAAGTCAAAAACAGTTCAAATTAGCAAAAATCGTAGCTAAAATGCAAACCCAATGAAAACGGTAGCTAAAAGCAAAATGCAAAACAAACAACCGACCAATGTACTTAAGGCTAAATGTAGTAAAAATGTTGCTAAATTACAATTACAAAAACCGTAGCCCAAAGCTAAAATTAGTAAGACTAGATAAATTCTCTGTTGTAAATGATTCCCTGAGGCTCAACGTGGCTGCTGCATGAAGCTAATATTTGTAAGGTTTTAACAAAAAGCTAAATTTAGCAAGACTTCAGCTAAAAGACACGTAGAACAGAAAACAGCGGTTATGCAGAAAAAACTGATTCTAAAGGAGTTAAAGTGTGTTTCTATGAAGTCATACAGAAAACTACAGCTGCAAACGGACGTTTTGACATACGTCATTCCAACAGGCCAAAGCATGCAGAAGCAGTTTGACTGAATGCTGACTCAGCATTAATCTTTGCTCCAATCTGAACTGGGTCCACCTGTGAAAGGATCGATGGTGCTTCCCAGAACGGCGTCCATCTTCTCCTCGACGGGCTGGAGGAGGAGGTCGAAGCAGGAGCAGCTGATCTCTGGGAAGATCCTGGCCTTCTTCCTGACCTCCTCAGCCAGCCTCTCCTCCTCTGCTTTCCGCTCGGCCTCCAGACGCTTCTCCTCGTCCTTCTTCTTCTTCTCCTCTGCCTTCCTGGCTGCTTCCTCTGCTCTTCTCCTGTCTTCCTCCTCTTTTGCTCTCTGCTCCTCCTCCTTCATCCTAATGTAGTCGTCCTTCTTTAGAACCGGTGCTGAGGAGACAAAGACACGGGTTTTGGTCACCTTGGTGTTTTGAGTTTCTCCGTGCGACCGATGGTGTCGTTTACGTCCACACTCACTGACAGGCGGGGTGATTTCTGGAGATGTGGCGTACGGGTCGATGACTTTCACTTTGAGCAACTCATTCCTCTCTCTTAACCTCTGGACCACACTTTTGAGGACTTCTTCTGCGTAGCGGGGGCAGACAACCGGTGGAAGAGCTCCGTTACTAAAAAATAACATATAAAACCAAGAAGAAGAAAAAAATGTGACAAAACCATACAGTAAAACAGAACAGGTACATATAAGGAGGCATTGAACTGATGACTGACATTAGGGTTGACCTAAACGCCCATAACTCCCATCCCTTAAGCGTAATGGTTCACCTCCTACTATGATGGGTAATCTGTTTTCCTCTAATGCTTCACTTTCTTGTGGTGTGCCGCAGGGCTCCGTTCTTGGTCCTCTCTCTATCTTCTACCACTTGGATCAGTTACAGCCAGACTGCCTCTTTCATCTCACTGTTATGCAGATGACCTACACATTTATTTGCCCATGCAGCCTAGATGTAGTAACCTTCAAACTTTGTTCCTTGATTATGTTGCTGATGTTAAACAGTGGTTTCACCAAAATCTTCTGTTTTTAAATGAAGGAAATAGTGTGTCCTTTTTGTTGATGGTGCTCCTTGTAACTGTAGTTAGTTCAGACCCACAGTTAAAAACTTTGGGGTGACTTTTGTAGTTGAGGCTGGCTTTTTTCATGTAAAATCTTTTAGCCAAAATCAAACCTTTTTTTAAGTGTCCTGACCTGGACAAATCTGGACTTCACCAAGCACATCACTTGATTTTGAACTTTGTTGTTCACTTGTAAAGCTCTCAACAGTCTCACACCACCTTATTTATGTGATCTAGTAACTTTTCACGAGTATGAAAGGACCTTAAGGTCAACTCAACTTCTTTACTGTTTGTCCCAAAGTCCAAATTCAAATGTTGGGGTGACTGAGCCTCTTTAGTTGCATTACCTGAACTGTGGAAGCAACTACCTCAGGATTTGAGCTCCATCACTGACCTGAGCCTTTCTTTAATCTTTAAATCTTTTTATTGAGGCAGGCCAGTGGCACTTTGGCATTGTTTGTTTTAACTTTTGTACTTTGAAGCACTTTGTGCAGCTTTTGGCTTTTGGAAAGGGCTCTATAAATAAATGTTGATTAATTGTACCAACTATATACATATATCCTTGTTAAAATCTCCAGAAAGCATAATTTATTTTAACAATCAGCTGTACACTACATGTGGATGTGATCTCTGGTGGTTCTCGGTCACAAACACCTCTAAGCTTCTAATCTCCTTTCCTTCAGGGTTCATCCTGCAGGTCACAGAGGGATCATGGCTGCCGTCTCTGCAGACAGACTGTCCATCACGGAAAACTGTTTTTTAATCTTAATTAGATTTCTTAAATCTAATGGACAGATTATAAAAGCGTCAGATGGACACAAAGAGGTCCAATCAAGCTCTCCTTAGTGTTGGTGATGGACATAACTGTTCCAGTTTCCATTTTTGTTGTTTTCTGAAACCACAGGACTGTGTAAGTGCTACTGATCCTAGGTGAGGGCTGGTTGCCAGTCTTTTAGCCGTGCCCTACAACAGTAACAGCAGAAGTCATGTGAATAAAGTTCTCTTCATGACGTGGTTCTGAAATTCACCCGTAATTTACGCCTCCTTTGGGGCATTCACTTGTGAACCAGTCAAACAGCCTGAGATGTTGATCTGTTTTGGTGTCATGTGTGGAAAAGCTTGGATGGGAATTGGGAAGAGCATTAAAGTTAACCCACCGCTGTTACAGTTCTGAGCCAGCGGGAAGGTGAAAAACACAAAGCTAGCGAGCTTGAGCCCATCTCAACTCACACAGAGGAATGTACTTACCCTCCACCTCCTTCTGGAGCAGCAGGAGCTTCAGCTGGAGCAGCTGGTGGAAAATTCAACAGAGTGATGTTTGAAAAACTGACAAATGTCCAAAAAATGTGCAAAATGTAGAAGTCCAAGTGTTGGATGGTGTTGGATAAACTGGACCCACTCCAGTTTACCTATACGGTAGGCCGTGGGGTGGAAGACGCAAGCTTTTAGACACCATCACCAAACACCTGGACTCCGCACAACTGTACACAAGGATTTTATTTATGGATTTATCTTCAGCCTATAACACCGTAAAGATCAGCGTTTTACTGCAGCACCTTTTAGACCTACACGTTCACCATTCACTGGTTTTATGAACCTATACGTTTTTCCAGACCAGACCACAACAGAACCATTTTAATGGTTTTAAATCAAATACGTTGGTTTTACATACAGGGCTCCTTCACGGTTGTTTTCTGGGCATTTCCTGCAGCAGTGAAGGTTATGTCACTTTTTAAATAAGTAGACGACATGGTCCTGGTAGATCACATGACCTTTGTCAGTTGCTTTTTGTGACAATTTCCTGGAAGTGCATGTCACAAAGACCAAAGAGTTGTGCTGTGGGGACAGAATTAAAGACTCCAGAGCCAGCAGGTGGAACAGATGGAGTCTTTTAGAGACCTTGGGACAGAAACTGACACCCAGCTGTCCTTTAAAGAGCGCACGGACTCCACTTTTTAAAAAGCAAGTCGCCTCCACCTGCTGAGGAGACTGTGATCCTTTAATATCAAGGACATTTTAACACTGGTTTATAGAACACATTGAATCTGTCATTACTTTGAACATTTTGGCTCTTGGAGCTGTGTCAAAGGAAAAATTCTACCATTTGGGACAGACGGCTCAAGGTTGGAACACAAAGACGAAACATTGTGGCTGTTGGAGAAAGAAAAGGCTGGCCCACGAACAGGAAATGGGTAAAACAAAAAAATACACTGTTAACCATGAACCAACTTCTTGGTGTCTCCAAAGTGTACGACCAACGTGTGTTAGAAAAATACAGAGGAGAGGGGAGCTGAATTCAGATAAGCAACAATTGTTTTGGGAACAGGCAGAACTTTACTGATTCTTGTCTGCCTTGAGTCTTTTCTGGTCCTCTCAAATCCCAAACGTCCAAATTAAGTGGACAGACGCAGGCAGTCTGACCAGGGCCAAATGTGCTGTCCATGACTTCTTTGTTTGTTGATAGACCAGGAACCAGCCGAATCCAAAAAGCAGGAAACCAGTTATCATAAATCCAGTTGTATATGCGTCCTTGCCGCTTGTCTTCTCGTCTAGAAAATTTTATCAATTGTGTTGAGAGACCAACTGACCAGATCCATAGCAAAAATGTATGGTTCAGAAGATATGTAGAGGGAAGCTCTGAAGCAGTTTCACAGACAGGACAGAGCAAAGCGGAGGAGGGAGAGGGAAAGTGTCCGCCCTTGACAGGAGCAAGTGGTGAAGTTAAGGACGTTCAGAAATCCTGATTCAATAAAGGTTTGACACAAAGTCCAAACAAACGAGGCTCTATATGCGTTATACGAGCCGTGGTTTCTGTGGAAAATTCATTTTTTGTTGCCTCTTCAGTAACAGACTGTACACTGTAAAAAACCTATGTGTAACATATGTTATATTTATTATAGTCGTGAATCAAAAATAGTAAGAAACCCATCGTGTTGTGAAAAGATGATAAAAACTCAGAAGTATGAAGTTCAAACCAACTGAACCAAACATCTCACCTGGTTTTGGCTCGTCCTTCTTGGCCCCATCTTCTGTCTTCTCCTCTTTCGTCTCCTCGTCTTTCTTTTCCCCTCCCGACTTTGCCTCTTTTACATTTTCATCCCGATTTTCAGGCAGCAACTCCTCCGAGGATTAAACCAAACATACAAATCTTTAAAAAATGTCCTGCTCGATTAGTAAAGCATTTAAAAAAGTAGTTGTGTCTCAAAAAAAAAAACATTTTAGCTTCGGATCGAACCAAAAAATTTGGTTCTAATTGTTCTAAATATTGAAGGAATGTGTTCTGATCAGTTTAAGAGCAGCGAGTGGAGAAACGGTGAAGGTCATAAAGTGTCGAGGTGTTACCTGGGCTGGTGGAGCAGCTGGGGGCTCCGGAGCCCCCATCCACTGCTTCAACCTGCTGAACATGTTGGGGAGAACTCCTCGGGCCCGATTTCCTCCTCAAGATGAAAAATTCTCACCTCTGACTTACCTCGCTCTAAAACAGCAGACTGACGGGTTTACATGTCTAAGAATCAGTAATTCCCTTCGGGCACTCCCCCTTTCTTTCTCCTGGGACCAACACCTGATGAGCGACCGTCTCTTCCACCAATCCCTGCCGGGCGGAGAGATTTTGAAAAAGACCGTGAAATAATTTAAATTCACGTCTTTATGAAAGATGTCGGAGTCATCGTTACACAATTTAAAGGACCGTTCTACGCTTTAATGACGGCTTTTCTTTTTTTTTTTGAATTGGATGGAAGGAGCTTCTGTAGTTTGACTCGTCTCGGGTTTTCCCTGTGCCCTCTGGTCGTAGAGTTCACAGATTAATCAGATTAACGGGATTAAGAAGGATCTGCTGCTGAACTACTGAAAGCTCACAGACGCACCACTGGTCAAACCGAACACATGAGTGAGTCATTTATTTGTGTAAATATAAAGAAATTAATCCGTGCTGTGTGGAACAGCTGCTGCTGCTGCTGCTGCTGCTGCTGCTGCTGCTGCTGCTGCTGCTGATGATGATGATGATGATGATGATGATGACGATGACGATGACGAGCAGTTAGAGGAACAACAGAACCAAGGAGAAGGTGAAACTCTTGAGTCCAAACCCGGCAGAATCCACCGGGACCAGATCAGGTGTCCTCCGACATGTGTCCAACAGACACTTAAATGTAATCATTGGAAGAAAAAAACACTTTGTACAAAAAAATAAGAGCTTTGTGTTTTTACTCCCACAAAGGAGTTATCAAAAATAAAAAAAAAAATTTAAAAAAATACGAGTCCTCATTTGCTTCCAGAAATCTGCAGAAAAAAAAAGAAAAAAAAAAGTTTTTCCCCAAGTAAACAACACATTTTCATCCATTCATCTGACTATTCATCTATTATCCATCCAACCATTCATCCATCCAACCAACCATCCATTCATCCATCCAACCAAAGATCCATTCAACCACCCATCCATCATACATCCAACCATCTATCCATCCAACCACCCATTCATCCATACAAACATCCATCCATCCATTCAACCACCCATCCAACCATCTATCCATTCACCCATCCATCCATCCATCCATCCATCTATCCAAACATCCATCCATTCAAACAGGTGAGATCACAAAATATCCGACATGTCAGAGCAGGATGCAGGAAGAAGCAGGGGAAGAATTTTATGCGCAGTGAGAGCTCCTCAGCTCCAATCTTCTGCCCCCTCAGCTGCGCACGTCCACCAACCCTTAATAATAGTCAGTGGTATAAGCAGTCGAAGCTTAATTTAAAATGTCGGGGGGGGGGGGGGGGGGTGTCCGGGTTCGAACCTGTAATTAACTGTTAATTCGTTGGATCGGGTGGAGTTCAGAGATGATGGCAGCGGGCTGGGGCCGAGTTGGTTCGGATTATTTGGACCCAAGTGCAACTCTACCATGCATCCAACTATCTACGCATCATTCATCCAACCATTTGTCTATCCATCTATGTATTCATCCATCCAACCTTAGACAAATGAATGGATGGATAAACAGATGGTTGGGTGAATGGATGGATGTATGGATATATCCAAACGTCTGCCCTCCATCACTCTGTTCATCAATCTGTCTGCCCATTCAGTCAACCATGCATCTATCATCTGTTCTGTCATCCAACCATCCTCCCTTAATCCACCCATCCATCCATCCACCCATCATTCATCCATCCATCTGTTCATTCATTCATCCGACGTTAGATGAATCAATGGCTGGATAGTCTATCCACAGACAGATGGTTGGATGAATGGATGGATGAATTCATCCAAGCATCTGCCCTCCATCCATCAGTCCCTCCATCAGCATAACCTCACATATTAAAGGGGCAATGTATTTACCTTCATTTTATCCATAAACCTTTTGTTGATGTTTCCTCCGAAGGCTCGGAGCAGTTTGGGCGTTGGTGGTCTGGGTCCGAACAACGCCAGTCCTTTCTTCTTCTCTTCCTCCACTTTGGCTGCTGCTGGACCCTTGGCCTTCATTAGTTTCCTACACGAACAAACAGAAATGGGTCACAACGTATTCCTACACTGTGCTTTTATAAAATGCAACATCTTTTTTGGGTACACTGAGTACATGGACATGTTTGTTCGAATCAAACTGGGAGTCTCATCTATGAGTAAAGACGAGTGTGGGTTTGTTGCGTTCGTCAGGACTCACCTGCCCTTCCGAGCCAACACTTTCTGAGACTCTGGATAGTGCACCAGAATGTCAAACAAGTCTTTCTTCTCCAGGACAAAAAGGTTAGCAAAACCGTAGGCCTTCACGTTAGCTGTCCGCCTGTTCCCGCCATCTTTGGACGACTGCAGCAGACTACAAACATTTTATGTTGGGATATTTACCAAAGTTTGGGTGCATTTTTAATTCTCTTCTTATACATGAACACATTCATCACCCCCTTATGAACTAACCTGATTTCTCCGAACACGCAGCCGGCCTTCAGCGTAACAAACACAATGCTGTTGTCGGGTCCTCCCACCACCTGAACCGCTCCACCCTTGATGATGTACATCTCTTTACCGATGTCCCCCTGCAGAAAGTATTTACGCAAATAATTCACTGAATTTACTTCCACAGGAGTGTGGAATATAATATCAGCAATCAAACAACCTGACAAGGTGTTCAAACTTCAAAGTCCTGGGTATTAAGAGTTCATGATTGTTAGGATTTGTGTTCGGAGCGAACCCAGAGTGCAGAACAGGGACTCAACTCGGCAGTTATACAAAAATAAGTTTTTAATGATAAATAAAAAGTACAAAATAAATATGCTGACGGGGCAGCAAAACTTACACAAACAAGGAGGGAGGCACGGGGAACTCGGGAGACACGAGGAACTCGAGGAACCAGGAAAACAGAGAGACTCAGGAGACTCACCCAACGAAGACGACCCGACAAAGGACAAGACAGAATAGGGAGACTTAAATACAAGGAGAAGACGAGACATGATGACAAACAGCTGGGACGAGACACAGGTGGCAACAATGGAAACTAACGAGGAGCACGAGGAAAACAGACACACCGGGCCACAGAAAACTAACATCCTTACAATGATACTGAGATCAGGGCAGAAATCACAGCTCCAAACAGGTTTACCTACAGATTCTATTTTGAATTATTTTAAAGTATTTATTTTAGCCTAGAAACTAAAAGTTGTTTTATTTAAATAGTAAATATTTAGCTATAATATGCCATAAAGTCTTGTGCAAGTAAACTGATGTGTCATATTTAAAAAAATAAATATATAAATTTGCATGTGATGCTGGAAACATGGAACTGCTTCAGAGGAGCAACTTGGACCTTCAGCGGAAAAAAAGGCTAAATGGAACAGAGGAGTTGTTTTATTACTGACCAAAGGCAAAAATGGCAATAATGTGGTTTTATTGTGTTAGTTTTTGCCTGTTTATCTCTTAAACCATCGAGCAGATTTTAAATAAACTATCAAAATGAAATCACTGGGTGTACATCTGGTTCTCTTTTGGAGTCGACTCAAATCAAGATTGATGCCGCAGTTGATCGACTTTAGACAACACAAAAACTCAGTCAAATTTACAGATACTGAGCTAAAGTTTGGCGTGGTAGTAGCTGAGCATCATTCTCAACGTATTTCATTTCACAAAGAAGAGACGCTGCACCACGGACGGCTCGGTGCATCGGAGCACCAGCACCACTTTGATGCCTCTATGGTCACTATGCAATACATGTATCACATGAAATGATGAATGGTCTTTTACAAGGTTTGACCAAAACAACAAACTCCTTTTCATTTCTTTTTATCATAAGATGATGGTGGTTTAAGTCTGACATGAAAGGCGGCGGATGATAAGGTCTTTGTTTGTGAAAGAGTCAGCCGTGGAAAATGTTAGATCTGGAAATGTAAATCTTTGAGCCAAATTAAAGGATATCTAAAACACTTCAAATACAGAGATACTTGTCACAATTAGCAACGCTAAATGTGACATTAACTGCACTAGTCATGAAACAATTTAAAAGACAGCTTTATATATCTGACAGTTTCAATCTATTAATTTTTACTATCAATAATGGTGTCAATTACTAAGGTAATATGCAACCTTACACATCATCATCACCAATAATACAAGCAACGATGTCCCCCGTCACTGAAGGATTATAGTAGTGAATGTTTGTTCAATGCAAGTAAACCTTAAAGTATTTGGTGCAACATATAAGAACATTGGTGGGTTTTATTGGCGGGCTTGTCTGAGGCAGCGCAGAGTGATGGATCCTGGTGAGTGGAGGGAGCAATTTTCTCCACCACCAGGTGCAAAGCTGGAGCTAGAGGGTGACCAATGGTGGCCTTGACCACCATAGATTAATCTTCAGAAACCCCACCGGCCACCCCAATCATTTGAGGAAACTATACTTTTAAGCAATATAAAAACTAGAACGCATAATTTCCTCTGATAGTTCAAAAGAGTCATCCAGCTCACAAGGTTTACATATACACATATATGGGGGCAGCCATCTTGGATTTTAACATGGCAACCCAATTTTCAATAGGAAAGTTAAGTTTATCATGCCGAGATGCAACCACATACCAAAATGGAAGTTGATATCTCGCTTATTTTTCATGTTATGCTCACGGCGGACAGACCAAGGGTGTATTTAATTCCTCTCTTGGATCCATAACAGGGAACAATACAACTGAATTACTGTTCCAAAAAAATTAGATATTTGATCATAAACTCAGATATTGGAATCAAATTGGAACCCAAAGAAGCAGACTTACTTTTTTAACAACAAAGTCCCCAGGCAGGTAGATGATGGATTTTAGCCTCAGCAACATATCCACCAACATCTGCTGGTCGCAGCCCTGTGGATGTAAAGAGATTTAACACACTGGGTTTTTGTAATGTTAACATGATTCAGGCATGCTTTTTATGCCACCTTAAAAAGGTCAATCTTCTGAAATGTTGCAAGGTTGATGTCCACAGCAATGGCAGTTCTCATTACAAGAGGCATGTTATCCAGCAGCTCAGACTCATCTGAATATTTAGAAGAAGAAAAAAATTATGGAGCAACAAATGAAAGAAGCACAATATATATTTTAAGAAGATAAAGTTGTTTGTTCGGTAAATACTGACCCAACATGCCCTGGGCGTCCCACGTGTACGTGTACCAGGTACGAACTCTATTCTGCACAAAACTGGGGATGTGGTTGGTCACCATGTAGGCGACTGTATTGTCCATGGAAGTACGAAAGTATGTCTGTCCCGCTGTGGCTGCACCAATGACATCTCTCATCTGAGGTAACATGATAAAACAACTATATAAACAGAGGAAAGTCTTCATTAAACTACTAATTAGCATGCAGAGTCAACGTTTTTGGGGTGTGGAAACTTTACCGACAGGAAAGAATTCACAGGAAACTGGACAGATAGGGGGATAATGGGGGTTTGGGGACTAATTATGGTCACTGTCCTAACAGGACAGGGTCATCTACCACTAAGTTAAATGAAAAAAGAGGTGATTGTGTGCTGCTTTCAGATGTTCATTGGTTACCTGTCCAATCAAACTGGAGAACACAAAGACACCTATGAAAAAGTTAGTCAGCTGGAAGGTGATCTCAAAGACGGTGTGGGGTTCGTTAAGACCCCCGATGTTGATCAGACTGCGGACAGCAAAGTAGTAACAGCGCAGGTACCTGTGAAGAAGGTGATTGGACATTAGATGTACTTTCACAACCTTTGTCTGCAGTTTGGGGGGCTATGGATTGCATTGCTGCCTTTTTCGAAGATATGGCCTCATTGGCCTCATTAAGCCAGGACCTTTAACGGGAACAGGAGAGGTTTTCAGACAGAACCTTCAAGTCTGAGATCATGGTCCTCAACAATAAAAAGGTAGCTAGGCACTGAGCCACTGCTCCAAGTAGAGGAGTTCAGGTATCTCAAGGTCTTGTGTACGAGATGGCATAGAATGGAGCCGGAGATAAAGGGTTGGACCATTACAAGTCTGTTGAGGTCAAAGGCAAAACTCTCAGTTCATCCAAATTGTTAAAATGTCTTTTTTCAGGGTGACTGACCTTAAGGATAAAGTGATCAGTTTGGCTATTTAGGAGAACTTAAGGGTGTTGTAGTCCAGTCATCATGGGAGTGATGTTCTCTCCAGTAGTTATCAATGTTTGCACTTTATCTGCCGTGACATCGGTCATAAAGCGTGGAGTATAGAGAAATAGGCAAAGTCTTCATTTAGGCTAAACTAATGGCTAGTCAAACAAGGGCTAGTTTCAAACAACTCTTTCTCTTAGATGCTGTTTTCTCAACTAAACAATGTCTGTGTGACTATGTGAATCGATCTGTGTGGACCATAGACAGACGGTGTATATGCCAATGGTGCCGAGGCTGTTGAATGTATCAGTCCACCAGGAGTTGAGTCAACTTTTGGACCAACTAGATCAGTGTGTTGAAACTGGCTAGACATTAGCATAGCCTGGACAGACACATTTTATTCTTCCCCATATTCCATGCTCTATGATCGATGTCATGGCTCATGAGGTACTAACTACTGATAACAATTAGAACATCAATTCAGAGATGACAGGACTAACCCTTTAAAGTAAAGCCGCTAATCCTCAAGGTTGAGGTGGTTTGGGGATCAGAGAATGCCTTCTAGGGGTGGCCTTTTGGACAAGTCCCACAGGGAGGAGACCTTTGTGAGGACCAAGGATTTGCTGGTGAGATAATCTCACAACTGACATTAAAAGGTCTTGAAGAAGTTAGCTGGAGAGAGGGAGGTCTGGGGGTTGGCTACGTCAACTGTTGCATCCACAATCTGGTCTCTGATAAGTGACAGAAGATAAATGGATGAATTCATATTCACAACTACAGTTCCCTTGATGTCTTGCTGTAGTTTTCTTTTTGACATTTTCTTTTCCTCTTCATCATAAAAGCTAAAACATATTAGAAATTTCGAACTCTCAAACTGGGATATTACAAATTAGAAAAAGGAGCTATCCGGCCAAAAATGGCAGACATAAAGAATGCCCCAAAAAGACAGTTCATCATCTGAAAGGTCTGTTCGAACGCGTTCTCTGGAAACGGCAGCTCAGCAACCATCAGAAGGGACTTCTCCGCTTAGAAGAAGCAGCTGAGGTAACTACAACAAATGTTTTTAAATTTGGGGATTTCTTTTAATTTATCCATGTGGTTCTTCGTTTGCATTGCAGCCGAAAACCGCCCTTACCCTAAATAAAGCTTTGTGGTTATCTCATGTTCTACATAAAGTAGTTACAACTGAACTGACCAGATGACAAATGTATTGAACATTGAAACATGGAAGAAAAAAATAAACATTTGTAGCAAATTGCTTTATTAATCTCACATTAAATAAAAAGTTATTGATTAACTGTTTCATTATAAGAAACTTGAACCAGATTTTCCAGTTTAATTAAAAAATCATGTGCAAGTGAGACGTAATGCTTGTAGAAGCAGTTTCATCAACTAATAATAAAATTATATTATCTCGATTAGGTTTAGGTTGAACACATTTAAGTTTAAGAACAAATAAAACACTTTAAACATAGAATAGATTCCTATTAATGTAGTGCTCTGCTTTACTTCCTGTTGGCTCACATAAATGGTGAACACACTAAAACAGCAGAATCTCATTATAGAAAAATTCACACATTTTCTGTTCTTTATCAGCAAAACCAGGTAGAACCTCGACAATGATCCAGAACATGTCAAGAAACTTGTTCAACATCAACAGACCAGTTGTGCAACAATCAGCCAACATTTGGGAAATTGTAGGGATGTAAAGACAGAGGTGCCATACTTACGCACTGCCTTGACCAGAGTAGACCCACTTTGTTTTCCCGATGCCCTGGTATTCTGAGGCCATGTAGTAAAAACAGGCGTTGAGGTGGAGCATGAAGAGGAGATAGCCAATGGTGCGAATCACTCTAGACAGGGAACATATTAGGTGACGCGTTATTTCTCTGACTTGTTCAGGTTGAATATTTTCTGAGTTAGTGCATCGTAAAAAAAGAGCCTCGTCTTGTTTAGCTGTTCCAAAAAAAAAATGATTATGGATTTGTCTACGTAGAAGAATTTAACAGTAATGGATAAAGATGTAGACTCAGACTGGTTTAAGGTGCTGAGGACACGATCTTCACCATGGTGGCGGCAGCTGTGGGGACACTTTTCATTGACGAGAACCGGGAATTTGGACGGAGTTTAAGTAAAAATGGATAGCATAAAACACAGATAAATTAATGAGGCAAATTGTTTATATTTTAGAGATTTGTGACTGGAACAGGGGTTCAGATTGTGAGTTAAAAGTATTATACCTCTATACTGGATTAGTGTTGCTGAATTCATCTTCTGGCACTTACCTCCAGATGTATGCCTTGGCCAAGATGCTTTCCAAACGATCACTGAACTCAAAAAATGTGTCTATCTTGAGAAGAAGTAAAGCAATGTTAGACATAAAGTAAACTTTTGGCTTGTTTTTCTGTCATCACCAAGTTAAATCCTTCTTAGGAGTGTTGGTACATTTACCTTCAGTATTCGATTGATTCTGAAAATGGATTTGAACCCAAACTGTAAGTATAGCAAGTCTAATGGCAGAACAGACACCACGTCTATCTGTTGAAGAAATAAAAACACGTGAGGTCTTCAACACCACTCCACTTTTAGATTTACATTTCTGTGAACGGAGTTACGGTACCATGAATCTCTCAGTTTCTCTGTAGTGTTTCGTTGTCATTCCGCGGTTTTTCTGTAAGGAAAAACAAAAATTTGTCATAATTCCATTTTATACTTGTCTTAGACCAGTTTGTACCTGCCTTAGCCTGTGTCGGCTCATTAGCCTCCCCAGTATTAAGACTGAATCTACTGGAATACAGTGGAGAAACCGCAGGGCCTTCTACACCTTCAGAGAAGGCCCATAAATTTAGCACATATGAAATGTTACAATACATTTTTATTTAATATTTCAGATAAAATATATATTTTAAATCTAGTTTTTCTTCCTTTTTTTAATTTAGCTAATTTCTTGTATATATATAACCCTACATATATATGAATATAGGGTTATAGGCAGGGCTCTGAGCCTTCAGGAAGGCCCTGCTGGCATTTTTTTTATAATGGTGAAGATTTGTAATGTATTCAACTGCAACTTGTAAATTCAAAAATTTACACTGAAATTGTAGTTGTTGTTTTTTTTTTAAAGAGATTAAATATCCCATTTAGGTTTACATTAATAGTTTTTAATATTACAGTTGAATTTTGATTTCAGAACGTAATGTAAACTTAGTTTGCAGAAACTAAGATCTGTGAATTTCTGTTAAATTTCAGGCAAACCATCTACATGCTGGATTTGTACCTGGATTATTGAGCATGAACTTATGGTATTATCATTAATACCTTCTGTAGACTAAAGTTTGTTTAACATTTGACAAAGATTAAGTCATTATGCCTACTCCTAATTGTAACCGCTAACCCTGACGTTGAACACTTTGACACATCGCCTCCAACTTACTGATGCTTTGACAAACTGCAGGCTTGTGCCAATAAATCATATTTGACTACCCATGTTCCTTGCAAATTTGGGTAATAACTTATTGGATGACAACGTTTTTAGACTTATTGGCGAATTATCAACTTTAACTGAAAATTGTGAGAACACACAAATTTTCTGATACAACCTTCCAGAAATCTGATTATTTTCATGCAAGTGACCAGTAAGCCACATGGCTGCATTTTGCACAACACGTTTTTAAATTTATGACTTATTTTGTGTGCAAACCTTTATTCGAGACCATGCAGGTTATTTCTTTGCCCACCCCTTTGCAATCATACCCACCCAAGCTTGCTTTGTACCCACCTTAGCGGTCTCCCCCACATCTTACGATTTAATCTACTTGAGTACACTTTACATTTGACAACAGGCAGATTTGGACGAGTATCATCAATGTGGTTTCTAGACCTAGACATGTTTCCAGAGAGACAATTTGCAAAACATTTTTGAAGACGCTCATAATTCAGCCAACAAGCTTCTGTGACTCAAGCTTGAAAAGTTGAGAAACCTCCCAAAATGCAACAAGACATTCTGGAGACATTCTTACCAACAGTCACAGCCCAGTGACTCACTACCATGGTGTTCAAGACAACGTAAGAGAAAAACAAAGTCCTAAAAAGGCTAGCTGCTTCGCTTTATCCTCCGTACAATTTGGTGTACCAAGGACAGAGATATGTCTACTGTTATGTAGAAAAACAAGCCAAGTTAAGGCATGAAAATTAACCCTTTAAGCCCATTCAAAAACACCAAATATATGGGTACAACATGGTAAGCGTGACACAGCACCTGCTAAGTAAGCCCAAAACAAGGGTACAAAGTGGCAAATGTATGACTCAAACAACAGCAAACTCACAACGATGTCTCCTCCTTTGACAAACTGCTTGCGAGGCTGAAACATGAAGGAGTCCGTGAGGTAGACGAGGTCAGCCAGGATGTCCATGGCGAACCAGAAAGGGATGGTGGTCTCAGTGTGGTACGGGAAGCACATCCGGGCTGTGATGAGCCACACGTTGTAGTTGTAGGCCACAGTCACCAAGCTCAGCCACGCGATGTAGCGACGATCTGTAAACGGGTCGATGGTGGGCCCCAGCACATGATCCATGGGATCCTCAATGGGCTTCAACACAAAGTCCACCACGGACCACCAAGCTGCGATTATCCTCATCTTCATGGGAACCTTCACTTTCTTTTCCTCTTCTTTCCGTTTCTCCTCATCCTCTTTTTTCTTCTGCTCAGCTTCCTTCTTTTTCTTCTCCTGTTCTTCTTTTTTCTTCTTGTCTGCCTCCTCTTTTTTGATCCGGTCCTCCTCTGCTTGCCTAGCTCTTTCTTCTACGACCTTTGCATATTCGTCTTTGGGTAGCAATGGAGCTAAAGGGGAAAATGTATGGAATCAGAGAGCTGCGGGGTGTAATCGAATCATCCTTTGCTCTTGTTTCCCACTATTTGCCAGTAAAATGAATAAAAGCACACAAAGCTTTCTTAAAACAGAAGGATGAGTGTTGGTACTCACTGACAGGAGGGGTGATCTCAGGGGATGATGCATACTGATCAACCACCTTCTCCTTGTACAGCTGCAGCCTCTCGTTCATTCGTTTGGCGCAGAATCTTAGCTGCTGATCTGCATAAGTGTTGATAACGACCGGTAGAGGAGCGGCGACACCCTGTCTGTAGTTGAAAAACACCATCAGCCAGATATTTTGCTAACAATGTTGTGATTTTTGGCAGTAAAAGCATTATAAAGCATAAAATGAATGAAACCTAGGGGTTATTGCTGAAGGAATTCAAGTAAATGGACTGTACAAGCTGGAAAAGTTTTAAGAATACGTATTTAACAGATATATTAGAATATTAATCAGAAACAACATATTTCTTCTTTGTTGTCGTCTCTCTGTTGAGCCGCTTTTATCGTTGTAATTTTCCTCAAAAATTATCAGAAAATGTTTTGAAGAGAGACAGTTTGACTAAATACAAAGCGGCTGTTCATGTTTCGCCCCCTTGTGGGTAACTTCCAACAACACACCTGACAGAAGGATTCTTTAGTCATAATGAAATCTGCAACATCTTCTTAAACGCCACATTTCATAAAGATAAAAATATGTAAGAAGTTGTTTCTGTTTATGGATTTACTGATGAAGGTGATGATTTAGTTTTATTTTTATTTTTTAGATGTTTTGGGTTTGTATTAGTTTGTAGGTACGTACTGGGTAAAAGTGACTTAATGACTCAGCCTGGCCCATTTAGGTACAAAGTATGTACCTGTATGTCTCTGGTAACTACCCATGCATGCAACTTGTAACTACCCAGATACGTTATCTTGTAGGCACCCAGTAACTACCTGGACACGTACCCAGTAACTACACTGGTTGCATATCCTCTAATTGCCCAGGAACGTATCCTGTACTACCCAAGTACATTCCAGAGTACGTTCCCGGAAACTACCCTGGATTGTACCAAGTAATTACCCAGGTATTTACCTAGTTACTACCCAAGTATATACCTTGTACCTACCTGGATACATACTCAGTAAATACTAGTGTACGTACCATGCAAGTACCTAGTAACTGCTCAGGTACGTACCCTGTAACTACCAGGGTACACATCATGTAACTGTCTGGGTTGATACCTTGTAAACTACTGAGACATTTTTACTGTATACCTACATGCATGCCTTTCTTGTAACTACCAATGTATGTACCCTGTAACTACCGGAACACACAGCCTGTAACTACCAAATAACTAATTGATACGTACCCTGTAAACTGCAGAGATATTTACTGTATACTTACATGGGTCCGGATTTTTTAACTACCTGGGTATGTATCCTGTAACTACTGGGGTCCATACCCTTTAACTAGCTAGGAATGTACTCAGACTACCTGGTACATACTATGTAACTACAATGGTTACTATTCTGTACCCTGTAAATACCTGGGTACATACATTGTAACTACCAAATACCTACATGGTATGTACCCTGTAACTACTAGGGTACATATCATGTAACCGTCTGGGTTGGTAACCTATAAATTACTGAGACATTTACTGTATGCCTACATGCAACTACCAACGTACCTAACTACCCTGAGATACCCTGTAACTACCTGGATATGTACCCTGTAGCATAACTACCACTATGTACCTTGTAACTACCAGAGTACATACCCTGTAACTACCAAATAACTACTTGATATGTACCCTGTAAACTGCTGAAATATTTACTGTATACTTACATGGGTCTGGATCTTTTAACTACCTGGTTATGTAGCCTGTAACTACTGGGTACATACCCTTTAAATATCTAGGTATATACCCAGTAACTACCTGGTACATACTATGTAAGTGCATTGGTTATTATTCTGTATCCTGTAGCTATGTACCCTGTAACTACCAAATAAATACTTGTTATTTACCGTGTAAGTACATGTATCCTGAAACTACCAAATACACACATTGTAAGTACAAGGTGACACTTGGTTATCTTAAGTATAAGGTACATAACTTGTAAATACTTGGTATGTACTGAGCTGTAACAAGTATTCCTACCAAATACAATAAAATAATTAATAGAAATCATGTTTTGTCCTGTCTAAAATAAATCACTACACATCACAATGGATCATTAGATCCTTTTGGATCAGATGTTGACCGGCTCAGGCAGTGTCAGTCTGGATCAGCTGCAGGGAGCGTGACCTCGGATCACCTTTCAACTCCTGACAGTCGTTCCGCATGCCACTCAAATCGTCTCTTTCCTCCAATAAAACTGGTACCGTCTCCTCATAAATCATTCTCATCACGTCTCGTTTAAAAACCTGTCTTCTCAGCTGAGAGGATTACCAGTAGATGTTACCAGTTGCCTCCATGTTTGTCAGAGCTGAGACACGAGCCCTGATGAGCTCCTTATGCATGAAGAGCAGAAAAGCTTTTAATCCACTTTCAGGTCATTCCTCCGTTAATCACATGTTGCTGCAGGAGATAAAGATCTCCAACGCTGCCCTCACCTCACAGCTGTCTTTGTCTCGCTTCTACTGGGCTATCTGATTAATTAGAGTGCATCTACTGGTTAATCTGGAACTGGTTTTTGGTGCGTCTCTGTGGAAAACGTAGACGGCCAGCTCGTTGGATACTTAAAGTAAAACTAACTCTTTTTAAAAACTATTTTCTCTTGTCATACGAGCAGGTGAAGGTGCGGAGATGCAATGATGTGCATATCTCATAAACCCATTTTTTGTTTACAAATAAACAAAGTAAACGTCTCGAATGTTGACACTTGAACATTTTAACTTGTTTGAAAAATTTAAGATAAAGCTGAATGTTATGGAATCATCACATCTAAGAAAATGTAGTTCCAGCTCCAAGTTTCCCTCTGTGAAGCATTCCTTCTTCTTTTAACAAGAGTCTAAACATCCAGGACCTGAGGAGACCAGTTGTTGGAGGTTTTAGAGGACCTGAGGAGACCAGTTGTTGGAGGTTTTAGAGGACCTGAGGAGACCAGTTGTTGGAGGTTTTAGAGGACCTGAGGAGACCAGTTGTTGGAGGTTTTAGAGGATCTGAGGAGACCAGTTGTTGGAGGTTTTAGAGGACCTGAGGAGACCAGTTTTTGGAGGTTTTAGAGGACCTGAGGAGACCAGTTGTTGGAGGTTTTAGAGGACCTGAGGAGACCAGTTGTTGGAGGTTTTAGAGGACCTGAGGAGACCAGTTGTTGGAGGTTTTGGAGGACCTGAGGAGACCAGTTGTTGGAGGTTTTGGAGGACCTGAGGAGACCAGTTGTTGGAGGTTCTAGAGGACAGGAGGAGACCAGTTTTTGGAGGTTTTGGAGGAATGTCCATTCTGGACTGTTCCAACAGTCCTGGCTGTGAGCAGATGTTGTTCTAAAACCTGTTTGTACGTTTCTGCACTTATGAAGCCTTTCCAGATGTGTAAGCTGCTCATGCTAGATGCACTCATGCACCCCCATACCATCAGAGAGGCAGGCTTTTGAACTGTGTGCTGATAACAGTCAGGATGGTCCCTCACCTCTTTAGTACAGAGGATGTGGCAGCACGGAAGCTCAGTGGTTAGCACTGTTGCCTCACAGCAAGAAGGTCCTGAGTTCAATCCCCGGTTGGACCTGGGGTCTTTCTGTGTGGAGCTTTCAAGTTCTTCTCGTGCTTGCGTGGGTTTTCTCTGGGTACTCCGGTTTCCTCCCACAGACCAAAAACATGCATGTTAGGCTGCCTTGAGGTCCAGGCCCCCCATGTAAAAGAGATCTGCCATCTCAGTGGTTAAATAAAGGTTAATAAATAAATAACGTGGACACTGTGGGTTTAGTCCAGTAGTCCTCAGTCCAGTTTAAATGAGCTTTGATCCAGAGAAGACCGCAGAAGTTCTGGATGGTGTTCACATCTGGCTTCTTCTTTGCCTGATAGAGCTTTAAGCAGCATTTGTGGATGAACTGTGTTTACAGAAGATGATCTGTGGAAGTGTCCCTGAGCCCAGAACAGAACCAGACCTGTTTGTGGTGCAGAGGCCCCTGAGGGCCCGATGATCACGACCATCCAATATTGACTTTCAGAGATTTCTACAGATTTTTCAAATTTGTTGATGAGATGATGAACTGGAGATGATGGAGATTCAAAGTCTTCCCATTGTTTTTGTTGAGGAACTTTATTCTGAAATTGTGTCACTCCTTTAGATGCAGTTTATTCACAGAATGCTAAACCTCTGCCCATCTTTACTTCTAAAAGTCTCTGTTTATAGCCGCTCCTCTTAATGACCCGTTGACCTAATAGTTGTCAGGCCGTTTATTTGTTCCACTAATGTTTACAGATTTTTGTTGCCCCTGTCCCAACTTTTATGAGTTGTTGCTGCAATTATATTCAAAATTACCTTCCCCCCCAAAAAAAATATATTTTTTGTTTAGTTTTAACATTTGACATGTTCATTATGTTCCATTGTGAATAAAATTCGGGTTTCTGAGAATCACTGCAAACTGTTTTTAACATTTTTCACAACTTAAGTTTTTCCTGATGGGGTTGTAGTTCAGAACAGGTCTTACCCCTCAGGTCCAGCTTGATCTGGGTTTGCAGGTGCAGCTGTGGGGGCTGGAGCTGAGGCAGGAGCTGGTGTGGGGGCTGGTGTGGGGGCCGGTGTGGGGGTCGGTGCTGGGTCTGGAGTTGCAGCTGGTGGTGCAGGACCTGGATCTGGGGCAAAGAAACAAAACCCAACCCTATCATAAAGCTGCACCTTGTGTTTGAAATTTAACTTTGTTAATCTTTACATGTATCTATCGTTTATCCCAGGGTTCCCAACACAGGTCCTTGAGGAACACCATCCTGCATGTTTTAGTTGTTTTCTTGCTCCAACACACCGGATTCAGTGATTTAATTACTTCATGTTCTGCAGGAGCCCATTAATCACCCATTCATTTAAATCAGATGTGTCAAAGCAGGGAAACATGCAGCATGGTGTTCCTCAAGGACCAGTGTTGGGAACCATTGGAATATGGTTTTAAATGTTCACAAACGACTAATTATTTTGCTAAAACTATAGACAAAAATAAAGAAATCAATTACTAATAGTAAATAAATATGGTCACAATGTATGTGGCTTAAGTTAAGACAAAGTACAATGGACAGTGCAAACAATAAATGTTTCACTCACTCGCTGGTTTTTCCTCTTTCTTGTCTTCATTTTCTTTATCGGCTGGTTTCTCCTCCTGCAGAACAAACCGGCATTTTCCACAGAATCACGAGCTTGATTTAATCAAACCTCAACCGTCCGGCTGAATTCAACTCGTAATTCAATTACTGGAACATCTTGAGAAGAATGAACGCTTTCAACCCATTTAAACTAAACATCAAAAGACTTTTAAGAGGAGCATTTTTAAAGGAAGACTTTACCTTAGCTGGAGCCGGAGCCGGAGCCGGAGCCGGAGCCGGAGCCGGAGCCGGAGCCGGAGCTCCTCTTGTGGTTCCAGTTTCTTCTGGCACCCAGGGACCTTTAAACAGGCCCCTCAACTTGGCGAACATCTTTAAAACACTAGAAGGACATCAGTTCTTCTGTCTGAGACGAGTGCGTCGATACGAGAGGAGCTGAGTGATCCCCGCTGCAGCTTGACCCCTCATTAGCTGCCTCTCCACCTGCTGCTCGACGTGTCCCTATGACCGGGCCGGGCCTGATGGCATTACTGCATTTAGCTGCACTAATGCTCTCGCTCAGAGGAAAGTCCACAGCATCACCGCTGACATGTAAGCCCACGGCGATCTCATTTAGGACCCAAATAGGCTTACAGGCGAGCACGACCTGATCGCAACAGTCACAGCGGTGGACTGTGACTATCAGAACCGGGCCTTCGCGTAGGATTTAACGTTGTTGCAGCCTGATTCCCTGAAAACACTACGAAGGTCCGACCACGGTGCCCCGCTCATCAAAGTCTTTATGCATCAGGTGCGACATATGGAGTCACTTCTTTACAGCCACGATTTAAAAACCTGAACATAAATGTCAACCCAACAGGGTCAGCCCAACAGAACACAAAACCTGACGGAGTCCACCCACTTCTGTCCCAAGATTACCCAGCAGCCCCTGCGGCTCATCTGGTCTATTGCATTCAAGTACAACATGTAATTTCAACAATTCAGCCTGAAATTTAACAAGTCGTCAATGGTTTGTGTCTTGTTATAGCCTATTTCATGTAACTGTGTGACTTAAGTTGTCTGTTAGCAAAATATCTCATGAACCACTGGTCACATTTGAATGAAACTCTCAGATAGTAATCAATAGATGTTTTTAAATCAGTCTAAGTTAAGATGGCCGCCAAATCTAATCAACTTTAGCAGAAACAAAAATGTTAATAACTCGATCAGTTCAACAGATATTGAAATATAATTTGATGTGGTAGTATCTGAGAGTTATCCCATTACATGAGCGATAACGGAGGATCTTTGTTTCAAAGGTTAACGTGCAGGGTGGCGTGTGAGCTTCTTTTTAAAAAGCAGTTTTTCTGTAAAGACAGTTTGACTCGCTAAAGTCCACCCAGAAAATAAAATTTCACTGAAACACTCATTTTTACATTTAAGTTTATGCCTAAACAGCAGAGATATTAAGATTAACATAAAACGTTGTTTCATTAAAACTAATAAAAAAAAATAAAAAAATCCACATTTTTGTTCCCTAATACAATTGTTGACGCGTCCATAAATGTATTTTTTAAGAAAAAATGTGTTTAAACAGCCGAAGTGACTGAATATACAGTCAATTTAAATAACTTTGTTTATCTACACAGACTACAACCAGGTCAGTCATGTGACTCAAGCTTTAATGGGTTTTTAGCTGATTCAGCTTTGTTTACATTTAATGCGTACCCGCACATCTAGAAAACAACCCAAGTGAAACTTTACCACCTGACTCACTTCAGGACAAACGTTAATCGTCTAAATGTTTATGAAGCGTTCACACTATTGTCATCCATTTTTCTTTCGTACGTTTTTTAGTGTGATTCTCGTCCCGCAGTTTTCAATCTATTTCAACAAATCATAAATCAAAACGTTCAGCTCGTTCAGGAGAAGGGTGCTATGACTTTTGGTTTTGGTGCAACTTTAGCTTTTTGAAATATTTAGCCTTTTCTGCCATTTTTTTTTTCTCATAGAAAATTAATTGAGCTCATTTTACATCCTTCAAATCTTTAGATCTGTTTACAACCTTTTACTGCTACTTTCACGTTTTGTTCTGCTTCAGCTTCTTTCAGCTTCCTTCTGCAAATAAAAAAAATCAGCTGTTTTCAGCTAATTTCAGATTCTTTCTGCTAATGACATTTTTTTGTGCTTCTAACTTCTTTCTGCTAATTGCAGCTTGTTATGCTCATTTCAGCTTATTTCTGAAAGTTTCAGTTATTCCAGCTATTATTTAGCCGTTTAATGCTACTTAGCTTTTTCAGCTAATTCTTCATGTTGGCACTCATTTAAATTTTTTTCAACATAATTATCCACTTTCATCTGGCAATTTAAGTTTATTTCTGATTTTTAACTACTTTTCAGCTGATTTTTGCTAATAAATCTTTTCAGATAATTTCCACTGTGTTCATCTCTTGTTTTTGTTTTTCAGCCTAAGTGGGCAAACGTGTGTTCTTTCTGCTTTATTCTGCTTATTTAAGCTTGTTCTACCTTTTCAACTACCTTTTTAGCATTTTTTCCACCAATTTCAGCTGTTTTCAGATAAATTAAAAGTTTTCTTGGTAATTTCTGCTTCTTTCAGCTAAATTAACTTATTTCTCCTTTCAGCTTTTTTCTGCTAGTTTCAACTTTTTTGCTATTTCAGCTACTATTTAGCTGTTTTTATGCTAAATTTAACCTTTTAAGCTAATTCCACATTTTTCAGCTCATTTCAGCTCTTTCTGCTTCCTTCTGGTAGTTTAAGCTTCTTTCTGCCTTTTCAGCTACTTTTCAGCTTTTTTTTTTTTGGTTAATTTACAAATTTCTGTACTCATTTATGCTTCTTTAAACCAAATTAAGCAAATATGTGTTCTTCCCATCTTCTGCTAATTTAGGCCTGTTCCTCCTTTTTTAACTGCATTTCAGCAGTTTTTCAGCTAATTTCAGCAGTTTTTCAGCTAATTTC
>NC_056517.1:34752428-34754727 GCF_014905685.2 Nematolebias whitei
ATTTCAGCAGTTTTTCAGCTAATTTCAGCAGTTTTTCAGCTAATTTCAGCTGTTTTTCAGCTAATTTCAGCTGTTTTTCAGCAAGTTCTTCAGCAATAAGCATTCACACTGAACTTCCGCAGGAAATGCAATTTCTCTAGTTACGCTTGACTTCATATTTTGCAGCCGGTACCTTTACTTTGTTTGTTCGCGGTACGAAAATGACGCCTCTTTATTTGTGATTGATTTAACCCTTGAAGCGCTGCCGTTACTCCACCACCTGTCAGCCGTGCTGCAGAGCTGTGGCTCCCAAAGTTAAATGCTGCGACACAACAAGAGCTGGGGTTCCAGAAATAAATAAAAAGTTAAGACGATTGCTAACACCACTAATATTTCTATAAACACACAAAGAGCAGACGTAATTGAATCATTTCAGTAACTCTTTCCTCCTTTTTAAAGGCTCTTCGGTGACGTTTCAACCAGGAAGGTTTGGGGCTCATAAGTCCAGGCTGAGGTGATTTTGTGGGTCAGAACCAAACATTTCAGTTTATGACCAACAAGAACCACATTACAGACGATTTATGACCATTATTTTTCTTTCTTTGTAACAGTCGGGGTTAAATGTGCATTTGGTGTTTTGTTTTTTTATAGATAATTTGATTCTTCTAACTTTGGGACTCTGGTCCAGATGAGCTGTGAGAACCCCTGGAAGTTAAATGTGCTTCTTAACAGTGAATGTTGAGGTTCTCCTCCACTGCCACAAGAGGGCGGAGCGTCCTCGAGTATCAAACTTCTTTCCTTTAAAAGGTTTTTTATTCGTCTGATCTTTAAAGATCTGGTTCCACCACAGAACTCCTCCAGAAAAGACGGAGTCTAAACAGACGCTCATCGGATTCTTCTTTCTTTCTTTTTAGGATGAGACAAAAACATACTTGTTTTTAAATGGCAGTATTAGATGGAGGTATAGAGATTATATTATAGTAGTATAACAATTCTTTAAATATAAAATAATAACACATTTTGTAGTTTATTTAATCATTGTCACCAGAGCAGATAGAAATAGCTCAAACATTTTATTTATCTGATAACAAAAGGCTTACTTAAAAAAAACACACCAATCTTAACGTTTATTGTCCTTTACAGGCAGAAGTGTAAATGCTTGTGTTCATTTGGCTCTGTTAGCAAAATATCTCATGAACCACAAGATAGATTTTTATGAAATTATCTGAAGGGAATTGCTGGATGTACAACTACAACTGATTATCATTTGGAGTCAACCTGATTCAAGATGGCCGCCACAGCTAATCAAATGTAGAAAACGCAAAAATGGCTAAAACTCAGTCAGTTGTACAAATATTGAGCTAAAATTTGGTGTGATGGTAGCTGAGAGTCATCCCCAACACATATTAAGAGCACTACCAGATTGTGCAAAAATTGATTAAATAATCAGCTGTTTTTATGGTTTGACCTAAATCATTAAAAGAGCTTAACATTTTGGTATGAAAGGCAGCGGGCGATATGCATTTCTTCAAGGAGGTACTTCAGCTTTTAGGTAAAGAAGAGGAAAATGTAGCTGCAGCTGAGACACGTTTGAAACTCTGGCACTGTTTCAGTGTCTCCAGCTGCAGTTTGTTGTTTCTTCTGCTGAAACAGCTTCAGCAGAGCTCGGTGTCACCTGTGGGGTGTGATGCTTGGCATGAATCCACGAGTCCTCTGAACTCTGCTGAGATGTCAGACTGGGAGGGAGGGAGGCGAGGAGAGGCGGAGATGGAGGGAAGGGAGGACGGAGGGGTCAGTCAGCTGCTGTGGAGCGCTCACTCAGCTCATATGGATTCTGAGGAGCGGAGGAGAGGAAACGATTAGACTCAGGTTTAGATCCCACTTCCTCAAGTTTGACTCGTTTCCATAAAACTAATGTTTTTATGTTCCGTTGTTCAGCTACATTAAAAAAAATGTTACAATCATCAGTTTCTAACTTGATGCAAACGACAACCGTTTGTGATTTTTATGCACCTGATTAAATGTTGGGTTAGCTGAAGAATCACTTTAATAAAAACGTTAACTGGAAAACATGCGCAACGTAAACTACAGATAAAGAGAACGAGACAAAAGTAAAAACAGAACAAACAAAAGCATGTAGAGGATGGATGGATGGACAGTTGCATGGATGGCTGAATGAATGGATGGATGGATGGATGGATGATGAATAGATGGATGGATGGACAAACAGTTGGATGGATGGCTGAATGAATGGATGGATGGATGGATGATGAATAGATGGATGGATGGACAAACAGTTGGATGGATGGCTTAATGAATG
>NC_056517.1:34754827-34755078 GCF_014905685.2 Nematolebias whitei
ACAGATGGATGGCTGGATGAACAGATGGGTGGACTGATGTACGGATGTATGGATGGCTGGATGGATGGACAGATGGATGGATGTGTAGATGGATGGATGGTTGAACAGATGGATGGATGGATGGGTGGACTGATGGATGGCTGGATGAATGACTGGATGGATGGATGGACAGATGGATGGATGGATGGCTAGATGGATGGATGGACAAACAGTTGGATGGATGGCTGAATGAATGGATGGATGGATGGATG